>NW_024429199.1:15395915-15975915 GCF_017639785.1 Mesocricetus auratus | reverse complement strand
CCGAGTACTAGAACTAAAGGCATGTGCCACCATTGCCGGCTGTGTCTCTATCTCTTTCTCCCTTGTTATCTTCTCTCTTGAGCCTAGATTTTTCTTCTTACTTATTCTCTCTGCCCGCCAGCCTCACCTATCCCTTTGCTGCCTATCTACTGACCATTCAGCATTTTATTAGACCAACTAGGTGCCTTAGGCAGGTAAGGTAAAACAAATGTAACACATCTTTACAAAGTTTAACAAATTCAGCATAAATACACCTTTTCACAGTTATTACACATCATAAGATCATCAGTATCCACAGTAAATACTTACCCATAGTAGAATATTGTACTCTAACATGTAGCCACCAAAAAGCCCATAAACTAGTAATTAAAAAAAACTTGGTAACAATCCTTGTCTAACCCCTAGATAGCATATTTACAGGATAAAAGTGATCTGACTTTTCTCTGCCTGAAGATTTACCCCGCTCCCAGCTTTCTTTTGGAAAATTTACTTTCATACTCTTAATGCTAGGTTTTTGGTTTTTTGTTTGTTTGTTTGTTTTGTCTTACGTAAGTCTGAAGGAGAAACCAACATTTTCTTTAACTATGATGGGCCTGGATCCATTAATCAATTTGTGACTTCTAACAATTCATCTCCTGTCATTGATGGAACCAATAGTATTTATCCTAAGGCTTGTTTCATTGTTTTCTCTTGATTTTAAGCACTCTAAAAACACTTGTAATCACTAACATGACAAAGAGCATCATTTACACAGAGATCTCTTTGCTCCTAACAACTCTGCCAAGAGCTTTCAATATTACCAACCTTAAAGACTTTGTTTTCCTCCTTAGTGGTCTCTGGGGGAAGTATGCAAACTACTCAAAAGGACACTTAAGAAACATTTTGGTAAAGTGTTTTTTTTTATATCACATTTTATCCTCATCATACAAAACTATCTTGCAGATACCACAAAAAGTTAGAGTGGCATTAATGTACGCAGATTATTATGCCTGATGATGAAGTCTTAGCCTGCTTATTCCTGCACTTAGATCCTGGTTAATATAAAAAATTCCTGTATCTGTGATTGAGGGAGGGTGATATGGCAACTGAGAGACAAGAAGGGGGGATTTGCCAAGGGAAAGATGAGAGAAGATGTGTGTGTATGCACATATATGTTATTAATATATGTGAATATATTTATATATGCATATGTGTATATATATGCATATATGCATTCATGTATATACATATATGTGTTTATATATATGCATATATGTGTGTGTGTTTATATGAGGAAGACACACTATTATATAGTATTGTTAGATAGTAATGCTTTTTTAAAAGAAGCATGATAACTAGACAGCATCTATTAGAGAACATTGCAGGAAATGATCTGAAGTTGTGCCTTTTGGGTACCAAGATGTGAACTGATGTTCAGGTTGTTTCTCTTCTTGGCATCTACTGAACAGAGCCAAGAGCCAATTAAGCTTAATTGTGAAAAATTATGTGCTTTACATTCATTACATTACATTCAGAGAATGACTGACTAGCAGGTAAAAAACCCAGGCCACTGAACAAATTATGGCTAAAAACCTAGGGTTAGGTTTAGAATGATCCTAGTTATGAGAGGTTATTGTCTCATCTATGATTACTATGTCCTAATTTACATACACAATTAGTTTTGTGACAGTGCATGAAATTATCAACATTAATATGATTAACATGGCCTTTTATTCTAGTATGCTCTGAATTTTTATTCCTAGCCTAGACTTACTGGCATGAACTTCAAAACATAAAACTGTAAAGGTTAAGTCATCTTTGAGTGGTACTCTATTTCTATCATTGATATAAGAAATCTGGTGCAAGTATACTGGATTGAAATTCCCTTACTTCATGTCTTCATTTCGCAGAGCTCTGTATGATTTTTTTCCTTCTCATCCTTATTAGTAAGAAGGTTTTAGATTCAGGTTTGGAATTCGTAAATATTTGTTTATCACCAATATTGTGTATATATGCATTAGTTTGTTACTGATTATCAAATCATATGAAAAAAAGAAAGTAGGGGACATACACTCAAATAGTACAAGTGCTTTATTGAGAGTGGACTGTTACCAAAGACTTTTAGTGCCTGTATTTCCTTGTATACATATGCAGGCTTATGTTAACTTTCAATACACTGATCGAATCAATAAACCGAAGACTGTAAAAATAGCAATTCAGCATTTACTTTCTAGTAAAAAAACTATTACTGATCTGGAGTTAATCCACATATTGAAACCCAGTGTTATAGTGTTTATCAAGTTGTGTGCATGAGGATTTCAAATATGTGTGTTTAGCATTGCAATGTCTTTGGTTAATTATTCTCTTGAGTAGAATAAAGTGTCCTTTTTTGATTAATATTAGTTTGAGCCTGTTTTGTCAGATGTTTGGATAGCAATACCTTCCTGCTTTCCAGTTCTATTTGCTTTGAATAACAGTTTTCCATTCTTTTTTGTCAAGATTGTGTCTATACTTGAATATTATATGAATTTCTTGTAGGCAATAAAAGATTTTTTTCTTGATCCATTCAGTTGACCTACGTCTTTTCACTGAGGAGTTAAAGGCATTAATATTTTTAAAGGTATGCAATGATTGTTGTTATTTTCTGTGTGTGTTATTAGCCCTCCTTTGCATTTTAATAATTATACCTTCATATTTTCTTTATTTCAATTGTCTTTTGGATATGTTCATTCCTCTTGCTGGTCCAAAGAGCTGCTGCTAGTGTCCATTACCAGACAGGCTTGGTTTGGTGAGTATAGATTCTTATGGCCTGTCCATGTTGTGCAATTATTTTCTTTCTCTTTCAAGTATGACAGATAGCTTTGGTGGGTTCCATAGTCTTAGTTGGCATCTAATGTCTTTAGAACTTGGAGTAATTTGCCCCAGACACCTTTGGCTTGAAATGTTTCTTCGAAAAATAAGTTATTATTCTAATAGGTTTTCCTTTATATGTGACCTGTGATTTTTCTTTTATAGCTTTCAATGCTTTGTCTTTGTTTGTATATTTATTGCTTAGTTATTATATGTTGTGAGCAGTTTCTTTTCTGGTCATGTTGTATTTAAATACCTTCTTTAATTGGGGGAAGTTTCCTTTTAGGATATGTTGAAGATCTGGACTATACCGTTGACCTATGATTCTTCACCATCATATATGTATGCTTATGACTTGGAGATTTGATATTTTCATTGTGTTCCTATGTTCCTCCATGACATGGCCCTTGCTTTTCTCTGAGTTGATGATGACATCCTAATGCTGAAAAATACCATACTTTTTTTTTTTTACATATAACTTAGAGGAACTGAGTCAGAACTGACCTGGAAGCATCCTGTTTAAGGACTAGAACTCGTGGCATCTGAGGGTGATGTGTGACCTGCCACAGGAAAAAAAGATCAATAGTACTAAAAGGCTAGAAAGCCTGTGAAATTATCTATGACCAGACTAGAAAGCTTTCTCCAATGTTGCAACAGTGATACTTAATATCTTGGAGTTACCAACAGCTGTCTAATTGAACAAGGGCTGGGTTAATACCAGGGAACTTGTGCCTGCTACCATAAAACTAGCTATCTGGTGAAATCACAGACCGTATAGGTTAACCTACTACTGCATTCTAAAAACCCATCTGTTTATTCAAAGACAAGTATATCTCTCACCCCCCTCATCAAAAAAATGCTGCTTTTGAAGACTATGGAGCCTATTATAGAAAGTTGCAATTCATCAAAACATAGCAACAATAGATTGGCTATGTTCAATCCAAACGGGATCTTTCTGTAACTCAACTCTTATACCTAAGGCTCAATGAAGATTTTGGAAAAGGGAAATATACCATTATAAGAGCATGTGGATGGGACAATTCCTGAATGATAATATATTCTGTCTATGACAGGGAAGCTGTACCCATGAAATATCAACCATATGGTCACTTAAACAGACCTGCACAATGCCAATACCACTTGACAGCTTAACACATATTGAAGAGAACTCTCACTAGGCCTCACACCTAGATGAAGAACTACAGGAAATTATCAGCTGCTGAGAAAGGGAGAATCTCACTTCTCTAGGGACAAGAAACCAGTCAGGTTATCAATCCCAGAAGTCAGCCATAAACACATGTACAAAAGAGCAACACTACATGGACTGAGCAGTGTGTGTGTGTGTGTGTGTGTGTGTGTGTGTGTGTGTCTGTGTGTTTGTATTTGTGTGTATGTGTGTCTCTATGTGTTTGTATTTGTGTGTTTCTGTATGTGTGTGTGTGGTGTAAAAAATGATAATTTTAAAACAATTTGAGAGGGAGCAATGTTACATGGGATCAGGAGCAGTTGGAGGGGGAGAGCAAGGGGTATACATAATATAAATATAGTATGCATGATGGAAATTCTCAAAAAGGTGTAAATTAAATCCTTAAAAAGATTTAAAGAATTCATACAGTTAATTTACTTCATCATGTCCAAGACAGGTGGAAAGTCATATTACTACATCCATCACTGCCAATTACAATCTTCATGCTGAGTAGCACTATAGAACTACCATTAGTCTACTGACAAGATTTACTTGCTGAGTACTGGTTTGGGTTATCTGTGAAAATCCACATCTTATGAAAAACATTAATGTGTTTGAAAAAATATTAGACTCACTATGATGATATTATCTCTAGATTTTGCTTATTCCCTTGCCTCTACTAATGTGTGGTTTTTTATAACATACCTAACTGTGTTTCCATTTGTTAGTCTGTGAACACTGCTGACTCCTGAATATCTGTGAAAATGGGAAGCCACGAAGTCAAACAATACTCCAGATAGGATGGGACTACTCTTCTGAAGTTAGAGAAATGTAGCTTCTATTAACGAATCACCAGTTTATACATCTACATGAAATATACCACTCTTCTTTTGTAGTATAATTATTTTTCTTTGTGAGTTTTAAAGACAAACAGCAAATTCATTATATGATAATGTTGCATTTCAAACATCTGTTGTTGTATGATGTTAGGAAGGAACAAAAATCAATGGGCCCAAAATAAAATGGAAAAGTAAATATGAATTCTCTTGGACCCTACAAATAATGTGGTTCACTTTTCTTTCAATGAATGTAGATAAGTGTTTTCATGTGGAGGAACCTAGAATAATCATGATAAAATTACTTTACAGAGAAGTGTGCCTTGGCTGAAAGGTTCCATTATTTTAGCTGATTTTTTCCCTCACTTCTCATTTCATTGATGCATTCAAGTGATATTTTTACTTTTTATATATCAGCATATCTCGGTTAAATACTGTTTTTGCACCATTACTGACTTTGACTTTATCTTCATAGGTAGCAGATTTACAAACTATAAGCAATTTGAACCACCTATATTTTATTTAAACTATGAGGATGTAAGGAAATGGTGAAATAGAAACAGATAACATACTGTCAGTTGAGAGAAAACTAAAAGTTATTTGGGTCAAATGAGCCCAAATGAATTATACATTACAAATTTTAAATTATGCATTCAATGATAAAATGTGAAGAATGTGTTGATAATTTGATGTCTGTTTTAAAATATTTTCCAACCCCAGAATCAATTAATATTCTAATAAAGATATGCAGAGTATTAAATGAAAACGCCACATTCTGCATTCCATTGTGAAGAATTTATTTTTTATGCCAAAATCTCATTGCTATTACAAAACTGGGAGTTGAAATTATGTCATTCATAAAACTGATTTATGTGACAATGTTTTATAGATTTCTAATGCTCAAAATAATGCACTTAATTATAAATTCTTGGCTATCAAGTGTTTACTATACTTACATGTACACTGAAGAAATCAATCTTCAGATTAACATAACGGACAATTCTAATGTCCCATTCTAACCACAAGCCATGGACTTCCTTTATTTCCACATCTGGGTTTTTAGATAGGCCCTCTGGAGGGATATACCCAAACTGTCACAGTCGACACCCAAATTCATCTGGGAGAAGTCACATTAGCTATGACAATAAAGAAATAATAGGAGCTGGGATCACCTCCTCGGAGGGAGGAGGAATGATGGGAACAGTATATATATATATATATATATATATATATATATATATATATATAATCTATGCAGTTTATAGCAGAAAGACCCCAAAGAAAAGCGACCTTTTTTTTCTGCCAGAAAAGTCCTTGGGAATTCTTGGCAGGTTCATTCTTGCCAAAGGTCAAAGATACCAATAGTGTTTGGGGAACCCTGATCTCTAGTCAAGCTTCTAAATGATTGTATGGCTGCCTCTTAAGGTAGGTGGGATTTCAAAGTAGTTATGTGTGGGGACACCAGACCTTGAGCAGAAACCCACTTCCCCTTCGGCCTGGGAGCAGGCAGCTGTGAGATAATGTTTACTGAAAACAATTCAGTGCTATAAAGCTCTTGATAGGGCTCAGATAAGGGCTCGCTCACTGAAACACCATGACTTTGACACCCCCTGCGGCTAGATGCTTCTTCCTGTCCCCCCCCTGCTGTGTCTCCCCGATTCTGGGGCCAGAGATTAAACCACCAGCCAGGAGGGTGAGAAGTCTGGAAAGAATTGTATGTAGATGGATGACAGAAGTCCTTAAAAAGGGAAACTCTTTTTTTCCTGGAGAGACTTCTCTCTCCTAAGCGGACTTGGAATCTCCTCCTAAAGCTGACTTGGGAAGCATAAAGTTTTTCTTAAAGCAACCGACCGGTCTCTGTGTCATCTATCCCGACAACCTCGCTACATTCTTGGATGCAGGCCGCACAGCAGGTGCGACAGTTTTGGAGTTCAAGAGAAAACTCCTCCTGGTCAGGAAGATGAATCTCTGATTTGAGTACAAATATAACACCCCCAATGGTTCCAGGTCAATCACTTGGCCAAGGGACCACCCCTAGACAGGTGTGCTCACCTTAAATCATGCTAATGAAAAAGATTGAATGATTAATTTTTATACTAGGGGCCTGACTAAGGGTCATTGAGCCAACACAACTGAACAGCTATTTTCCTTGCTATTTAAGTTTCTTACCCCAAGGTAGGACAGAAAAAAGAGAGTCAACATCTTAATTAGTTTGAAAGAAAGAGTGTTTAAAGAAAGGAGGGTGAGCAATTTATAAGAAATATTGTAGCATGAAGAACATAAACCCAGAGACAGATATTGGGGTTCAAGCTGAAGATCTGAGAAACAATGTAGCCAGATTGCTTTTACCTCTACCCAGGCTGGGGAGGTCCTGCCCTCAAAGTGGTTGTAGACTAATTGTGTAAGACTGAATGCCAGTTCTAAGACCCTGCTCCTGTCTAATATACCTCTCTAGTGCTAGGATTAAAGGCATGCTCCATCAACACGTAGCTTCTCTGATTAACTAGTTTAGCTGCTGGGATCAAAGGTGTGTACCACCATTGCCTGGCCTCTATGGCTGTGGCTAGCTTTGTATTCTGATCTCCAGGTAAGCTTTATTAGATCATAAGAACATATCACCCCAAAATATGAGTCTTTTCTGCCAGATATTATAAAACATGCTTAAGTCAAGGAATTCTAATCTTTTAATTTCTCCCTCTTTGTTAGACTTATGTACACATGTTTTAATCCCTCCACCTGGTAAAAACTTTATCTTATAGAAAGACCTCCTGTTGTATTCCAGGAATGAGATTTCCTGGAGCAGTGATCCTTGTCTCTTGAAACAGTCAACCCTCTTCCCTTCCTCTTTAATTTCAGGTATGTCAATTCTTCTGAGACTATCCAATACAACAAGATGAAGAGGTTGGACACTAGCCAATAGGGAAAAGACATAGATACCACCTGAGTTAGATAACAGCAACAACAACAAAGGAAGTGCATTCTTGCCTCCGTGTGTCTTTACTCTGCTGAGAGCATACACTTAATCAAGAATAAAGTTGTGTCTTGCCTAGTCATTAAAATGAACACACAAACAAACAAGAAAGCCAAAAGTTTCATACTTTAACAATGAGAAAATAAAAAAGAAAATATAAACATGCACAAACATGCATGCACAAACACTCAATACTTTCAAACAAAATGTTTCATGCCTTATAGTAGAATAAAATAAAAAAGAAAACTGTCAGAAATTTATTCTATTAATGCTTGTAGACTCCCAACTACTAGACTCTGTATTATGAATTCTATCATATTTTGAGAGATGTGATAATGAGGATGAATATTAAAAGAAGAAAATAAAAAACTATGCAATGGATAGTTGAAAACACCTTTGCTTCCCCCCTTTCAAAGATCCAAATCTTCCGTTCATTAAAGTTAGAAAATCCAAAATTAGCATTGCAAGCCAAAGATCCATTCCGGAGAGTAACATTTACTGATTACATTCATTTAAAGTCAAATTTACTCAATTTTAATTACTTCAGTCTTTGACTATACTGGCTTAAAAAATCAAACAAATCGAGTAAAACTTTTTAACAGAAACAAAACAACTATAGGGCAAGTCTTGTCTTTATGGACAATTTACAGTTCAAATCTAATTTGCATGTCTTGAAATGGTCTACTCGTCAGCATTTGCTTACGTAAGTATTCAAAACTATCATGACTTTGTCAGCAATTGTTGTATTATATGGAATACTCTTAGTGGAACTCCTAAATATTTACACAATGCAATTTGATACTCAAACTTGTATATATATGTACATACCTACAAAACTTTCTTAAAGGTTAGAGGTGTACATAGTATCTAAACACAGATGAAATTATCCTAGCCCCACAAGACTCAGTCTTCTTCGGCATTAATTCGTGAACATCATCTAAATTGAAGAATGGGCTGGCAAAACCAGCAGAGACAGCTGATCTGAACAGGGGAGAGCTCTTGGACCCCAGACTGACAGCTGGGAGGCCAGCATGGGACTGATCCAGAACCCCTGAGTGTGAGAGTCAGTGAGGAGGCCTGGGCAACCTATGGGGCCCTGGGCAGTAGATCAGTGTTTATCCCTGGCATACAAACGGACTTCTTGTGTTCATAACACAAACAGGGATGCTCTCTCAGCCTGGACTCTTAGGGGAGTGCCTGGACCCTGCCCTGAATGAAATGACATACTCTGGATATCCCCTATGTGGAAGGAAGTGGGGATGGGGTGGGAGACTGGGGGGATGGTAGGGGAGTGCGGGAGGAGGGGCAGGAGAGGGAACTGGGATTGACATGTGAAGCAAGCTATTTAAAATTAAAGTAATAAAAAAGTTAAAAAGAGAGAAAAATGATTGAGTTACTTTTGAATATATGGTTTTCTAATGTCTCTGTTTGGGGCATGTTTAGAATGACACGTGCTTCTCAACAGTTGTTACTTATAAAATGTTGGCCAGAGATAATTGAAAGGCATTCTGGGCTCCAGCTGGTGCACCTTGTTTACCTTTTAGGACACTTGCTGATTCTTGCTTAGACAATATTATATAACTCATGCAGTTCTTTCCCAAAAGATGACATCATAAAGCACAAAAATATTGAAGACAGATTGAATTATATTGTATTGAAAATACACCTTAGAGAGAGATGCTATTTGAAATACAAGTCACCAAAAAATACTTCACTGTTTTATATTAATACTACATCTCTTGTCTGAATCTGAGAAAATTTAAGTAGGCTTAAGTTAAGTATAAAATTATTTATTAATAATTATATAAATGCTTTTGTAGTTGCCTTTGAATATTGTGGAGCATGATTTGTTGCTATTTTAACTTATTTAGGATGCTACTTAATTAATGATTCCCTGGTTTTAACCAAGCCCCAGTTTAGGTATAAATATTATCAAACATTACAGAAATACAGAAATCAACTCTCTTTTTTTTTGCATGTCATCAGAATAGGTAACAACAGGCATTATTATTTTAAATTCTTGTCATGACTTCTATTCACAATATATTAGAAAAATTCACAGGTATTTTCTTTAAAAGACTAACAAAGAGTTAGACTCTACACCTAGAGAAAACTGTTCTTGCTTTGTGTACTTAGTGTTTCAAGACAGTGAGTGGAAATTTTAATACCTTCAAATACCTCAGAAATATGCAGCTTCCTACTCACTGACATTGATATATCCTGGCTCTGTGCTTTGTAAGTATGAGCAACGTTATAGGTGAGTAGAGAACTTCAGTCAAATTGCCATAATATGCGAGGCCGTAGTGACTTATTGTTAGTTAGCTGAACTCTAAGTATTGATTGTAAAGGGTGGATATGCAAGAAGGCAAAAAAATCACCTTCCAAATACAGGGACAACATTTTTGTTTGGTTATTAAAGGAGATTGATAACTTTTTCCCAGTGTTGGTCATTCTATGACTATAAAGTCACTTTGATGGGCATTATATTTTCCATCTCCTCACTCAGTAAGGTTTGCTGATGAAGTAATTAAAAGGCCAGGTCATGAGTAACCTTATCTGTGCATACAAGATTTGAATAGATATTTTCCCTTATTAACAATGATAATTTAATTGAAATGGTTAAGCCCATAAGTAAACTTAAGGATCAATGATTCAATGCCTTTTTGTTTATTTTATTTTATTTTTTTCAGAGAAAGGAATTCAAGCCAATAATGGCAAATGATATGTGCAAATCCATTCAATCCACAAAAAACAACCAAAAAACAGAGCCTGGACTGAGTGTTCTGTGAGATTTGATGGGCATAGCATTGGAATGAAAACTGAAAGGGAATTCAAACCTCAAAGAATACGGGGGAGAACATAGTTACTGTGTTAAATCACTGCACACATATGAGTTTAATTCAGTGAAGGTGACAACCTAACCACTTGAAAGGATGATGACACTTCACAGAACAATGCAGAGATTTTTTTTTTTTGTTTTACGAGACAGGGTTTCTCTGTATTGTTTTGGAGGCTATCGGTCCAGCCCGGCCTCGAACTCACAGAGATCCGCCTGCCTCTGCCTCCCGAGTGCTGGGATTAAAGGCGTGAGCCACCATCGCCCAGCCAATGCAGAGATATTTTAAGGGTCACCATGTTAGTGAGTGGTACAGGGTTAGGAACAGAGTGAATGAGTTTCTGTTACACCTCTACAAACCCATTGGCATTTAAAAAAACCATATCCTTGGAGAGCTTCCTGAGCTACTATACCCTGCTGAGATGGGAAGCAATTAGGCAGAAGTAAAACCATGGCATGGCAGAATGTTTGAAAGCATTGAAGGCAGTTAAGGTCTATCACTTGTAGTAGAATGCTCTCTAGGCCACCAGTGCTCTGTTCTTTCACTGCATCGCCCATCACCTTCTGCACGGGGAAAAGATCTGCAACTGTATTTAATGCACTAGAAGAGGATCCTTTCTTTGTTATGATTAGACTTTTACATCTTATAATAGACCATTCTTTCCAAATTTTTAACACATAGCTACCTTTAAACATTACAAGAATAACTATTTGAGGCACTGTTAGCTTTATTTCACTAAAATTAAAATAAAATCTATTTTTGAGTAAATAAATGTGATTTGAGTATTACATAAAGGACACAGGCACCAAAACACTATATGTTATCCCAATGGTCTGTATAACTTTGTATATTATGAAGCCAAATAACTAAATAAGCATAAAGCTACCCAAACATATTTCAACTTTCTAATACTCATATTAGTTAATTGGTATTTAATAAACACTCATTGTCTTCCATCTACTAACATTTGGCAAGTTTTGATTTTTCAGTCAATATTTGCTCTAGATCTTATGATATCACTTCACCAAGCACAAGATCATTAGGGCTTAATCACTGCAGTGCTGCTGCACAACCTTGAAGCTTAATCTACCATGGTATAGTTATTCTTAATCATGAATGAAAAGGAAGTCTTGCCATTAGCATTGCACAAGTGTGTGTCACATCATGTAGCACACATGGAGTCCTGCTGATGTTGATCCTACCTCCTCCATATGATTCCAACTTGTCTTTTATCAGTGACAGGTAAATGCTGGAGAACATCAGAAGACTACTAGATATTTGAATAAGAGATTGAAAGGACCAATTTTAGTCAGTATCCCAGATACAGTATCTTGCTAAAGGACATTAGTATTGCCTGTAGAATTGTCAGTGCATTCATTTCATTCCAGTAACATCAAAAATCAGAGATACCTACTATCTTGCTCCAGAACTATATCAAAGTACAGTCTAAAGAAAACTGGATATCTGAACATTCAAGAAAATATAATACTGTTCACTATCTTGAAGAATTTTATCCATAGTTTAATAAAAATTGAATATTGCCACTGCAGAAATATACTGCAGGCTCATAAAGACACATGTAAGAGGATAAAAGAATGACAAAATGCCTTATTGGTGCAGTATTGTGACATGATTGTTACAACCAACAATACCCTGATTGGATATGAGGTCTGATCCACAAAGAAAGCGAGAGATTTTGAAAGACACAGCCTAAATGAGATGTCTTTATACCCCTCCCCTCAAGGTTCAGAGATCTCTGCAGAAGGAAAGGTGGAAAGAATGTAAAATACAGAGGTGGTGTCTGTCTTCAAGGAGCAGCATCTTCTAGACTCAACAGAATCCAAACACATATAATCTCACAGAGACTCTGACAGAAGCACAAAGGCCTGCCCAAATTCAAACCAGACAAAATGCAGCCCTGAGGAGAGGAACTACATATAAATTCCCACCCCTAACCAAGAAGCTATTTGCAATTCATACCTGATGGGAAAGGAAAAGTCAGGTTTTTCCAAAACAGTGTCACTGGGTATGTCAACTATGTTTCAAGGTAGATCTCATGGCCAGGAGTAGTTGGCCAATAAAAATGCATTACACGGTTTTGTGCATTACACATTTTTTGTTTTGTTTCATGTTATTTTTGTATTTATTTGTTCATTTTGTTTTTTTTTTGTGTTGGGTGTGTATGTGTTGTGTATAGTTTTGTTTTGTTTTGCTTCTTTTTGGCTTATTGATTTTTGCTTTCAATAGTAGTCTGGATCCTGAAGAGTTAAATGATCCTGGCTACTACAGCAAGGTCAATTGATATTACCCATTTTTTTAGGTTTTATTTATTTTTATCTTTTATGTGTGTCTGTGTGGGGGATATAAAAATGAGTACAGGTGCCTACTCAAACCAAAATAGGGTAGCAGATATTGTAAATAGGCAGCTATGATATGCTCAGCATGGGTTCTGGGAATTTAGACTCAAGCCCTCTGTAGGGGCAGTGAGTTCTCTTAACAGCTGATCCATTTCTCCAGCCGCATACTGTGCAATTTATGATTTCCAATGTAGGAATTCTATATTTCAAATCTGGGCAACCATTTGGGCATTTCCTGGTATTTACTTGCACAATTTCAATGCAGCAGACCTCACAGTTGCAAAAGGTGGAAGCCGAGACTTAGACTTACAATTTGAAGGGTGAGATCTATATGACCTATTTAGACAGTAGATGGTAGATTTACTGTTAGAATTACACTTCATTTGCAATGGACTTTCTTTTGCAGTCGATCTTAAAAGAATGATTCATATAATCTAAGCAGGATTTTGATAATTTTAAAAGTAGATCTATCAGATTTAGGATCAAGGAGCTTTGAAGGAAATCAAAGGGGCAGAATCTGACCTGACAGAGTACTGAGTATATATTTAAGAGATAAGGCCTGATATTGCAAAGTTTACTTCTGAAAAACAAAAAGACCTATGGGGTTGTTTCATGAGGAAAAAAATACGGGATGTGAGTTCAACAACCATCCCTGTCCAGTAGTCCATGCAAAACCATACAAACATGGAACTGAAGAGAAGGACAAAATATGTGGATTTGAGGGCTGTTTATTAGCTAAATTCCAAAGTACTTTGAAATAAGATGCTTATGAAGAGTAAGTAATTTTTTGTTGTTGTAGTTCTGAATCAACCTCAAGGTGGGTGGTGGTATGATACACTAGTTCAGGAATGCTGAAAGCCATGTTAGGTATCTATAGAGGGAAATGTTTCTCATATAGAAAATTAAGAACTTTAACTTTTGTGATGTTATGAGCAATTTGAGATGTCCTGAAAAAATGTCATACTGACCACGTTCGAGTTAAAAGATGGAACCCAGTGACAGAGAGGGAGGAGTGATGAGCAAAGGGGTCATGACTGGGCAGGTGAAACCCACAGAAACAGCTGACCTGAACAAGGGGGAGCTCTTGGACCAGACTGATGCCTGGGAGGACAGCCTGGGACTGATCCAGATCCCCTGATTATGGGTGTCAGTGAGGACGCCTAGGCAATCTATGTGGCCTTGGGTAGTAGATCAGTATTTATTCCTAGAGAACAAATGGATTTTGGGTGCCCATCCCACAACGAGGGGTGATCTCTAAGCCTGGATTCTTGGGAGAGAGCCTAGGCCCTGCCCTGAAGGAAATGACAGACTCTGGCGATCCCCCATGGAGGGCCTCACCCTCACTGGGGGATGGAGTGGGGACTGAGTTGGGAGGTTGGGGTGAGCGTGGGAGGAGAGGTGGGAGAGGGAGCTGGGATTGACATGTGAAGCAAGCTTGTTTCTAATTTAAATTAAAATATTAAAAAACAATAAAAAGATGTTTGTGATGTAAAAGATATAAAAGTCCCTTGGAATGGTTTGGAGTATCATCTGAATAGGTTGATAAGTGGTAATTCAAACCCCAGATATGGATGAGATCACACAGGACCATGTAGGAAGAAAGAAGCTCAGGAGAAAGTTGTTACTAACAAGGATTTAGCAGCTGGGTAATAAAAATACATTTATAGAGGGAGCCGTTGGAGAAGCATTCACAGAGGGAAACAGATGGCTGATGAATCCAGAAACAAAGGAAAGAAAAGGATTCCAGAAGTAAGGGTGGAAATCGGCATTGAATGGAGCTGACATAGCAAGTAGGATAGGATTTAAAAAATGGTACTATTTATTTTATGGCAATGAGTTCAATGATAATATTAACAAAGGCTCTTCTGAGGAGGAGAGGGGCTGGATTCTACAAGTGAACATGCAAAGAAATTTTAAAATGTGGAGGAATGGTCACACGTTCAGCTGTGAAAGACCAGACAGATGACCAGCAAGGAAAGAGCAAGTCCTGAATCTTAGGTTTGTTATAATCATTTTCATTGTATCTCTCTTTCTCTCTCCCAAGAGGATAAGTGCACTCAGGGTCAATGGAAAACACCACGTTTAGAGCTACAGGATGAATGAATAACAGGATTGAGGAATAATGCAAGGCTCTAAGTTGCTTGAAGTGTTTTGATCTTCACACTATAGGAAATAACAATCGTCTGAGCACTCCATACTTTCTCCTCTAAAGCCTCATGGGTGTGTGGGCCAGAAGATGGTGTGGTGAGTAAAGGCACTTGCTGCCAAGCTTCATGACCTGAGCCAAATTCCTGGGACTCCCATGGCGAAGGAGAAAAGTGATTCAGTACTCTCCTCTGACTTCCACAAGCATGCCATGGCATGTAGAAACACATGTATACACACACACACACACACACACACACACACACACTAAATAAAAGAGTAACAATTTTTAAACTCTAAGAAGGTGTAGCACTTTAAGGTAATGACAACAGAGGAAATTAAAAATTAAATCCTGGGTATTATGATGCTGATTCTCTAACTCATGTTTTTTCCCCTTTCTTTTTGGTGTTTTCCCCCCTTTTAATGTTTTTGGTTTTTTTTGATGTGGGGTTTTAATTTTCATTTTTTGATTAACAATTTGAGAGACAAAGAACATGAAATTGGGTGGTTAGGCGGGTGGGAATGATCTAGGAAGAGTTGGGGGAATTTAGGAGGTTGTTTGGGTTGTGAAAATCTTTGTTTTTTGGTGTTTACTATTTGTGATTCAGAAGGCCATGTTGAAAAAGGTATCAGAACTAATTACGTGGGAGGAAATGTCAGAGACAAAGAGAGAGAGAGAGAGAGAGAGCACTCCAGTTTTAACAAATATTTTGTCTTAAATGAGTGTGTATAAACTCTAACTCCAAACTCAGCATATTATTGCCATCACTCTACCAAATGCATTTTAGTTGGTGGAGCAGAAAGATGAAATTACATAATTTGGGGGAAAATAAATTGTTCCATGGCTGTCACCTGACTTCTTAGCAACCTTTGCTTTAAAAAGTCTCTTTTAGCAAACATTCTACGTTACTGATTTTGAAATGAAAAATTATGAAGAAACTGTTTATATTTAATTAAACATTTTCATTTTAGAGTTATGTATCTGAAAACTGGATTTCCAAACCTCAAACAACACTAGACCTCCCTGGACTAAAGGATTTGTACTTTGAGACTTTTTAATATAAAGGATTAGTTAAGCCTGTGAAAGGAACATTTGGGGGAAAATAATTCACTGCTATTCCATCTCAGTGGCATAACTGAGTGATTGCATTTGAGAGTGCCAAGAAACTTCTTTAAGGCTATTTCTGCTAAAGCTCTCCTGCTATGGACATTTCTAACCATGTAAATTTAAATCATGGCTCCACCCATTATTAGTCCAGAGACTTTAAACCTGCCTCTGATCCCTTGTGTTAAGCTGAGAGGATAGACAAATGATGCTATAAGATTATTTTGAGAGTCAACACGGAACACACATAAAGCGAATCCAGTCGTATTTGGAGTATCTACAACCCCTCATGGTTGTTGAGAATACCACCAGCATTTCATTTTGTTTCCTCTGTAATGGAATAATTTTAAACAATGCACGACTCCCAAGGCTAGCAAAGAGAACCTGGAGGACTTCTATGTAAGCCTCTGAATGTTTTAGAAAAACTTCTATTGCCAGCCTCTGGCTGCCTTTGGAGGGCTCCTACATGCTGATGGATTCCCAAGCTATGGCTGTATGTAGTATTGGCCATTTCTTCCCACAGAAGTGTTCCTTGAGGCATGGATGCCTAGTCCTTCTTATCATAGAGTTCATATAAAGTGACAATCTCAGAGAAAACACCAAATACAGGAGCAGTTGCTTTTCTTTACCTTACTAGTTCATTCTCTCAAAACCCATGTGTCTTTTATACCCTTATGTTGGTTTACTTTTATTCTGATCTCTATTAATTGGAAAAAATCACTGTTTATGCTACTCAGGCGACTAGCCACCTATAATATATAATAAATATTTTGTTAAATTCCCTTCTACTTATCAAGATATAGAAAACATTGGTCATAAGTAAACAATTTGGCCCTAATATCTTAGAAGAGAAACTGAGACCTTATTTCTAAGCAGTGTTTTAACTAGCTTATGCCTGTTAATCAGTTTCTTAAGTATTCCACTGACATTTGCAAGGTTTCCTACCTCTGAAGGTGGATATCTCAGTTACTGTGCTGTGATAAAACACCCCAAGAAAAGCACCTTAGGGAAGAAAGGAGGTGTTTATTTGACCCACAGTTGGAGGTGCAGTCATCAGGGCAGGGAAGCCAAAGCAGCAGCTGGAGATTGGAGTGGCTGGTCACATTATGTGCGCAGTCAGAAGGAAAAGAGCAATGTTTCTCAGTTACAGTTCCCCTTTTTCTTCATTCCAACATCATATAAAATGGTACCACCTACATATAGGGTTGAGTGTCCTACCTCAATTAACCTAGTGAGAAAATTCCACTTAACACATCAATGTAATCTAAAAAAAATCTCTCATAGAGGCTACTATCACAAGCAATTCTAGATCTTATCACATTAACTGTTAATATTAACCATCACTGTGGATTTTGCCAGTCATACTATGGTTTAGGAAGCTGAAGTAGGAGGACCCCTGAGAGATCCATCTCCATGTGTGTTACAAAGTCATAGTGTTTCACAACAAACACATGGCATTAGTGTCAAATTCTCTTCCTATATTTTATATAGCTAGGTCTGTGAGCCACCTGACAGATAACAACAGTGTCCCATGTAATGACATTGCCTAGGCAACTCAACCTGCAATGCTAGTAGCAAAAAACAATCCATAGTAATGAAACTACAAATGTCCAGCTAATAACATCACTTTTGTATGCATGGATCACATTTCTGTTCAATATTTCACTTGGTTGAATGCTTAAAAACTTTTTCTTGTGTGCTGGTGTGTGTGTGCGCGTGTGCGTGTGCGCGCACCAGCCAGCACACTTGTGCCATAGTCCCTGTCTTAGTTACTTTTCCATTGCTTTGATGAGACACAGTGACAAAGACAACTTATAGAATAGAGAACTTATTTGGAACTTACTATTGCAGAAGGTTATAGTCCATGACACTCATGGTGGACAACATACAGCAGGAAGACAAGCATTGTACTGGGGCCATAGCAAAGAGCTCACAACCTAAGACACAGCCACAGGGCAGAGAGGGACACTGGGAATGGCATGCGTTTTTTTGTGGGGCTTTGTTTCTTTGTTTATTATAGGTTTTTCAAGACAGGGTTTCTCTGGGTAGCTTTGGAGCCAGTCCTGGAACTCACTCTGTAGATTAGGCTGGCCTTCAACTCAGAGACATCCCCTGCCTTTGCCTTCTGAGTGCTGGGATTAAAGGCTTGGGCCATCACTGATGGGCTGGCATGTGTCTTTTGAATCCTCAACACTAACCTCCAGTCACCTCCAACAAGGCCACATCTCCTCCTAATTTCCAAAGAGTCCCACCAAGTATTCAAACATATGACCTACAGTGGACCATTCTCATTCAAACCACCACAGGCCTGTGTCTAGGTCAGAGGACAACTTTGAGTTCTGCTCTTCCTCTTTCCACATTGTTTGAGACTGGGTCTCTTTGACATTGAGCTTCTGGAGATTCTCCTGTCTCTACATTCGATTGTCCTATAAGGCATGTTGGGATTACAGACACTCACTTTCACTGTTGCTGAGTTTATGGAGATTCTCCTGTCTCTACATTCGATTGTCCTATGGCATGTTTGGATTACAGACACTCACTCTCACTGTTGCTGAGCTTCTGTAGATTCTCCTGTCTCTACATTCGATTGTCCTATGGCATGTTGGGATTACAGACACTCTCACTGTTGCGTTAAGTTTTTACATTAATTCTGTAGATCCAAACTTAGGTTCTCAGGCTTGCAGGGTAAGTGTTCTTTCCTTACTGAGTCATCTCTGCAGTTCTATTTCTATAAATTCTTATATAAGTTAATAGTTCAGAATTTAGTGATATTGCCTTCCTATGCAGTGCATATAGAAAAGCAAAGCAAACTGAGCAAGAGAAGAAGGTTCTCCTCATTATATGACTCAAATTTCCTATATGTTTACAAAACATACACTTGCGATCATACACAAATGATTCTGAATACAAAATAAATACTAAGTCTCCCATTAGATATCTTGCAAAAATTCTTCCTGGCTCTAAAGAACAACTGTTAAATATGCTTTCTTTAAAAAAAAATGACCTAACCCACAGGAAACACTCTAAAGCGTCCCCTCTTGAGTTCCTTGAAAGTGAAATTCTGTGTCTCACTAGAATTTATGAAGCTATGTTTCTACTTCAAAGAAAATCAACAAGAATGATTTTCTGCTTAATCTGCTTCCTTTTCACTCTTTGTTTCCGAAAGAATACAGCCAAGGCAATAGATCAAAGTGTGTTTTCTCTGAACGCAGGGGGCTGGAAGGCAGCATGTTCACCGCTACTCTCAGATGGATAATGACAGGTGTAATGTATAGGGCATCTCTGCAGAGGAGGGACTCTTCCCTTCACCCTGTGAGGAAGGAAGACATTGAATTAGTGTGCTGCACATACAGATTGCCAAGAGGAGCAGGCCACCAGCTGGAGCAGCCAAAGCAAAGAATCCCAAATGCCTTTGTGGTTTACGAGTGGTCATTTTTCAAAGAGATACACATGGATGGAGCGGCGAGGCTGCGAGCCATGGAAGCAAAGTAATGCAAGGTTTCACAAGCATTTCTGGGAAGACACTTCCATCAAATATTCATGGTAGCTTCTTGTCTGCATGACTCGAGTTGATGGAATAGTCGTGCCGATTCACCTGGCACCAGATCTCAGAACCCCTTCCCCTTGCCCAGCTAGTAAATCTTGGCTGTCAGTTATGGGAGCTGATGGGAAATGATAGCCTTATTGAGCTGCTTCATGAACTGTAACTCATTTGTTCTCAAGACCCAGACTGACAGCCCTTGCATTTCTCCCTTCCAGCAAAAATTGAGCATAAATCACTTTATCGTTTTTTCCACATGACACTTTATCAGAATTCTGGAATTCTATATGAAGTTACAGGCACTGGTGATAGAAAATGAGACAGCTTCTGTCCTGCAGCTGAGGAGGACTTCCACCTTGAAAGGCATTAGTGCTACCACAAAAACATCATTGGTATTGAACTAAGTACAATGTCTTTCTTCTTTGAGAGGCAGCCTATCAGCTTTCATACTTTTTTGCATGCGAAAGAAGTGGAAGGTGCAGTTATGAAATACAATTATGTGTTTCTTAACAAGCCAACACTTGGCTTAATCAGTCTAACGCAGCTATTGCTTATGTGCAATGCTGGTGTCTCCATAGTGAGGACATGTGATTTCAAGGGCTGGTTTATCTTGAAGCAAATTTGTTAAAGTAATTGCCCATCAACTTCTAGTTTAACTTCCTTCTTCAGTAACAATGTCCAAGCATTCATAAGTTGTTGCAACTAGAGTAAATGCAATGATCTGGCTGGTAATGACTGGCTGCTTAGGGCCTCCCAGTTTCACAAGACGGTGTTATTATCCAGCAAGCAACAATACAAAGAAAATGAGCCCTACAATAGGTGTTACATATGTGGAAAATTGGCACCTTTGGAGCACTGAGAAACAGTTTCACCAATAGCTCTGTAAAATGCTCAGCCTACACAATGTTGAATGGCATATACTCATAAGCTGATGTTGTAAAATATTGCACATCTGGCCATCCTATCTATTGTTTCCTGTACAGTGTGGATCTTGAAACCTGGTTGAGGTGGCAAGGGATTAAATAAAGAACACAGACAGACACACCTACAGAAAACCTGGTGTTAGGTAGCCTATGTGCACTCTGATAGAGTATGGACTATGTATGCACTATGTATGGTACAGTGGGTGGATTTAGCTCATCTCAGTAGGAGATCTCTGCAGGTAAGTGATCTCAGGCTGTAACAGTCAGGAAGAGGAAGCTGAAGGTACTAGCTTGTCATGGAAGTCCAAGAGATTCCCCAAACCAGTGTAAGCTTGCATCGACCATTGTTTACTCCCTGTAAATTGCTGAAAACACTGCATACTTTTGCCACAGATCTTGGAAGAATCAAACTGAAACTCACCTAGGAGCCTCTTCCCTAACAACTAGATCTTATAATGTCTGAAGGTGCTATTGAGTCACCATAAGACAAGAACAATCAGTAGTTTTCTCCAGCTGCAAAGTCTATGAAACACCATGACAAGATCTCTCTGATGGTTCAACAGTGGCATTTATATCTTGGGGGTAAGAAACATCTCAGAAAACACTATGGAAGAAGAAGTAGAATAATTATAAAAACCAGGGGACCAGAAAGAACATCTGCTATGAGATAGTGTATTTTATGTATGACATGTAGCACATCCGTGGAATTTCAACAATGTCACCCAAACAGGATCAACAAAGATTCCGTTGGTGTGCCAATGCGAAAACTCATGAGGCCTTATCCCTAGATGAAGAGCTACAGGATAGTAATAGCTGATGAGAGAGGGAGGGATGAGTCCCTTCATCATAGATTTTTCTGAAAACAAGTGGACAACCATAAACCGTATGCATCTATACAACAACAGATTACATATATATATATATATATGTGTGTGTGTGTGTGTGTGTGTGTGTGTGTATGTGTGTGTTAGATTTACACACACATGCACATATATATATACATATATCTGTATATAAAAGTGTGTCAAAAATAGAGGAGAGGTTATGAGAACAACAATAGGTTTTTTTTTTTTTTTTGGTTTTTCGAGACAGGGTTTCTCTGTATTGTTTTGGAGGCTGTCCTGGAACTCGGTCTGTAGACCAGGCTGGCCTTGATCTCACAGAGATCCTCCTGCCTCTGCCTCCCGAGTGCTGGGATTAAAGGCGTGTGCCACCAACACCTGGCGAGAACAAAAATAGGTTTTAACAGAGTTTGAATATTTCCAACCAACAAACTGATTTTATTGTTTCTTTTCAATCTTTGTGAACTTGATTTGGACCTTATCCAATAGAGTTCAGTGTGTATGCTCTGGGTAAAAAATTCCTTTTTCTTCTTGCCTTCTTTATTTTGTGGCAGGGACATCTCTGTCTATAAACTTTCATGGCTTAGACATTTAGGTTTGTGAATACATAATTTTATGAATATGTTACAAATTATTAGAAAATGCCCCACTTCAAATGTGCACCTCTAAAATGACAGTGTTGTCTCTGACTTGCTGATTTCATTAATTAACTCATTAAGTTTAAATACATGTCTATAAGGGAATTCATGTTCAATGGAATTGATATGACCCACAAGGAATAAAAACTATTTCTTGTGCTGGAGGCAGAGACAGGCAGATTTCTGTGAGTTCTTGGCCAGCGTGGTCTACAGTGTGAGACCCAGGACAGCAAGGGCTGTTACACAGAGAAACTTTGTTATGAAAAATCAATCAATCCAAAAAATAAAAAGCCACCAGAATTATTTCTTGTGAGCTGAAAAATTCTTACTTTTTAATGTGTAAAAACATGTATATACTTATATTGTGTGTGTACAGTGTGTAGAAGAATGTATAGGATGTCACTGGTATTAGATGCTATTACAAATGTGTGGAACAATCAGTCTTCATTGGGCAAATGAAGGAAATGGGAAGAAACAAACGTTGATATCAGACACCTGTAGTGATGTCAATGAACAGCAATTACCTTTATTTTTATCTTTAAAACTATTTTTTAAATTATTTTTAAAGCAATCTTATTTTATGTACCAATCTCCGGTCTCTCCCATTCCTATCCTCCCACACCCCACTCCCATCTACTTCTTTGGCCTTGACAGATTTCTTTTGATTTTGTACTGGAGCAATAGCAGGTTTGGTCATTGTTCTGAAGAGTGGAAAATAAAGTATATATAGAAAGTCTGCACACATGAATCTAAAAACTGATATCACAACAAGTAAATAGAGGAGCAAAACCAGGGGAAGATCAGTGATGCCATAAAATACACCTTGGATGCAAATCTTCTGTGTCTGTTTCCTAAGCAACCTTTGCCTGTGATAGAGTGTCAAGAAGAGCAGTTCAAACCCATCGCAATCATATGCACTTCATGAAATCTCTCTAGGAATTAATCTCTCTAAAAATAGGCAATGAAGAAGTTATTATCTCATTCTAATTTATTGCCATTTTCACTTGATAAAGTTCCATTTAAATGTCTATGGAGGTCGTGCTTATTAGCAAGCCATGAGCAGATCTAAAAGCAGGTGTGAATTAGACTGAAAATTCATGACACCAAGTACTTGTAAGGAATCAGGGCTGTGTGTGTGTGTGTGTGTGTGTGTGTGTGTGTGTGTGTGTGTGTGTTGTGAGTGCATTTAGTCTGTGGTATATTTAGTCAGATAGCTGGACTAGGCTGGTTGAAGCTCCTTGTTTCTTTACTAGGTGCTAGACATGCAGTGTTTATGCCTGAGAAGAACAACACGCAGCCACCCTGAAGGCAATTCTATGAAAGACTCAGATGAAGACCACAACTGGTGCCCAGTCCAACTCTGTCATGATTACTAGTGAAATGTTCACCCTTGGCTATCACAATTTTTTTATTTTTATTTTTTGAGGTAGGGTTTCTATGTGTATCTTTGAAGACCAGGCTGGCCTCGAACTCATAGAGTTCGGCCTGCCTCTGCCTCCTGACTGCTGCGACTAAAGGTGTGTGCCACCACTGCCTGGCAAGATGTCTCAAAATCTGAAATTTACTTGTAGTTTGTTTTAAAAGAACTAATGAGGGGAATGAATATGATCCTATGTCCACATGAGACTGATTGAACTATGACAGAGACCAGAGACTTTCCACAGCAAGTTTTCTGTACAAAATAACTTAGTTTTCTTTACAGAATGATCTAGTATTAAAGCCCAAGAAGTATCTTTAAAAAATGAACTGACCAACTCTTTGTTTCAACTTCAATCAAAATATTATTTCAATAGCTTGATTTGCTGAAATAATTAAGCTTAGTGATTTTCCATCGTAAATTTTATCTCACATCTTTTCAATTTTCTGAAATATGTCTCTTTATTATATAATGTCTTCCTTTGAAATCTTCTATATCCTCCTTGAATTTTCCTTTGCCTCATTTCATCTTGCTTGAATTTAGCACCTCTTTGACGTTTTTTTATTTCAACCATATTGTTTCTGCCTGGCCCCGGCTGCTGCCTCTTCTCAGTATTGTGCACCTCTTTTCGGTACATCCAAATTATGACATAGCCAGATTCCCTGACAATTCATGGTTGGCCTAGGGACATGTGAATGACTGGCAGCAAATGCAGCAGTGGCTGCCAAAGAATAATGCTGTGAACTCTGGCACCACTGTCGCGACCAGCTCGTTACAGCCCCTGAAGTACTGGACTTATTTTCTGTCACTTAGGTCTCAAGGTGTCTCCTGTGTTCATTTATTTGTTTAGTCATCCATTCCCACACATATAAGGAACACCAGCTAAAATATCAACTACACTGTTAGCACCAATGATACAAAGAGAAGTAAAATGCAACTCATATCTTGGACAGCTTCCTTCTTAAGAGAGCCAAGTAAGGGGCTTTGGATGGCTTGCTCTAGCCTGACCACATCAGGCAAATAATTAAGGAAGATCCTATCCAAGAAGCTTGTGTATTAGCCTAGGAAGACTGAAGAAGAAATCTCATACAGTGCAAATGAGATCAGAGAGAACATACTCCCTTTCATTAAACAAACAGCCTTGCTGTTATCTGATGCCTTCATCCTATTCTGGGTACGTTAAGAAGTTTACAGATATCAAATCATTTCAAACTGAAGTGAAAAACAATAATACTGTTCAGTTAACAAGAAAATCAAACAACTACATTTCTGAAGAGCATAAATTCAAATAGATATATAAGTTTACATACATAGACATGAGAAAAATGTCAGGGATCATGTTCAAGAAGTGTTGAGTAATAACAGTTAATTCTGCTGCACCATACCACAGTGTTTCTCTGGAGCAAAGGTAGGGGTATATAGAGCCATGAGCTCTGAGAACAGGTGTGTAAGGGGTAGAAGATCAAAGCCTTGTATCATATGCATGATCTATTTCTCTCCCACCTATGGCATGTCTCACTCATATCAGTACAAGGACACACATGCAGACGCACAGGGGAACACACCACTAGACTTAAAGTGTTGCTTATGGTGAAAATTAATTTGGAGAGCTATAAAATCAAGCATCCAATCCCAGAAAAGATATACCTCCTTTCAACCTAATTCCTCTTGCAGCGTTCCCCTTGGCCTTTAACGTTTCCTCAGATCCCCTGAGAACATCATCCTAATGATGGGCTCACACTATGCTTTGGATGATTTCCTAATAGTTTGCCTCCTTTTCACCCTGCTGGAGCTTTTACTTCGACTGACCTCCCTGACAAATAAGAAGCATGAACTTCTAAATTATATATAACATCCTTTCATATATTTGCAGGCGAACTCAGGGAGCAATTCAAAGAGATATGCAGCTGCTTCCAGATCCACTAAATAAAAACCCAAGCATGCTTAGTCTCTTGGATATGGCATTTCACTCCTTTGAAATGTTTGTTTTTAATATTGTTAATAAAGAGTTGTCTATAGCAGGCACAAATCCCAGTTCTTGCCAGCAAGCCAGGCTTGGTGTACAACTTGTCTGATGACATTTTCTGTATTGTAACAAGTGTCCTCTGCCTGAAAATTGTTACAGACTTTCTTTCTAATATTTAAGAAATGGTCAGACAAGGAATTTTAGAACGAAAGACTCTAAAATGGAATAAAATATCTGAGTAATAAGTAGTGATTGAAAAACTGTTGGATCTATTACTTGTAAAATAGAAAAATGTTCCATTGAGCCAAAGAGTTCTTTAATGCTTAGTGTTGAGACAGAAAGTCAATCAGAAAACAGAAAATGTCTTTAGAAGGGTTAGGAAAATCTGCTTTTGACACACTATTCTCTTGAGATGAACCCACAAAAGTGCCATTCTAAATAGATTCTCAAATTGCAAGCATTCGTTTCCACCAAATACACATGGGTTTAGTCTCAGCATGAATCTCTTCCCATCATTCTATGACCTTGGAAGAAGAAATAGATTCCAGCAAATCAGAAAAAAATTTGCACAATTCGGTATCAGTAAAGAACGTGAAGCCTGGTTACTAACAGTGTCCTCTTCTCTTCTCACATGTGAAGCCTAGTAGCTAAGTCATGACAATAATGTGTTGCAGGCACTTCAAAGAGTTTGCAGATAGCAACTCATTTAATAAAACAAAATGCATCAACAGTTGGTTGCATAGTTAACATGAAAACCATCCAAATGAACAGATCAAGAAACATGGACAAGGAATTGAAACTCAGAGTTAGCTACTTTAGAAGGCTGTACAGTAAGTATATCGCTGATATTTAAGCATGTAAGGAAGCTTCCACTTGTATATATGGGTTTGATATAATCACTGTGATTGGGATGAGGATGATGATGATGATGATGGTAATGATTTTGATAATTACCTATGTCCTGTGCATCAGCTGCTCATTCTTATGTCTGAATGGTATCTGATCGTGTGGATCTATAATTATTTATTTACCTATTCACTTACTGATGATCATTTTGGTTATTTTACATATTTGGCTTTTATAAGAAAAACCACTACCAAAATTCATGTAGGTAAATGTTGCATTCATCTTTCCTGGGTAATTACTGTAGAACACTGCAATATTGCATAGGTGTACATTTATCTTTAAAAGTATTTTCAGAAGAGTTTATAGACATTTGTAGTTCCATCTGAATGGATGATGTTTATGAACCCTTAACTTTCCTACTAGTAAGTAGGGTGCTCATTTTGTTTCTTCCTTTTAGTCCAGTCATTATTTGTTCTCCTTTCTGATTATAATTGTGTTTTCCTAATGACAGACTCAGGAGTTTGCTTTCCATGCACCTGTTTTTTTCACAGCCAGTCTGTTCAAACATTTAACACTTACTTGTTTATGTTTTTCTATAATTCTACAGGGGATTTGTTGAGGTTTGACACATCCTCTCTATGAAGACCTGACTGACCTGGGATCTCATAATCCCCTTCTTGCCACAGCCCTCTAAGCACTGCAATCACAGATGAGAACCATCCTGGGTTATCTCTTGAGTTTTCAGAATCCTCATTTACTCTGGATATAAGTCATTTACCAGGCATGTGATTAGCAAATATCTTCTTCCATTTTCAACAGAGCATTTTCTTTATTCTACCCATTTCTGTTGATGAATCAAAGTTTTAGTATTAGTGAAGCCACATTTATCAATCCTTTGGATTATGTTTTCAGTGACTTAGCAAAATAACATTCCATGATTTAATGTGGCAAAGATGTTCCCTCATATCTTTATCCATTAATTTCATAGCTTGGGGTTTTGTATCTAGAGCTATGACCCATGTTAAAATACTTTTCTATTGTACGTTGCATGAGATACATATCAAATGACCTTAAGTAGTTTTTTTCATAAAGACATACAATTATTACAGTACCAATGTTGAAAAAGCAATTCCCATAACACTGACTTTGTGCACTATGGAGTCTCTGTACCATTGAGTCTTTGCACCTTTGAGTTTCATGTCAATATCTATCTTTTAATAATCTACTGAAAACACAAGCTTGATTTTGTTATATCTAATAATCTACATATCTATTCAAATAATAATGAAAAGAAAAAGTCTCCTGATAACTAAAGTTTCATAATTGCAGTTAATTCCTCAAAGTATAGAATTTTATAGTTCTCAAACCTGCTAAGTTTATTTTATAGACTTTACATTTCTATACATATTTTACAAGATGTTTATCAATTTAGTCAAAAGCCTGCTAAAATTGTTACTGGGAATAGATCTTAACAAATTTTGCGAGATGTACCTTAATTATTTCATATATTTGAATTATTTGTAAATTGCTCTGTGTGCATGGCATACAGATTGTGTGTGTGTGTGTGTGTGTGTGTGTGTGCGTGTGTAGATAAATGGAAACAAAGTAGGACTTTGGATTTTTTTCCCCAATACTGCCAACCACACTGCTTGAAACAGCATTTCTCAGTGGACCTAAAACTTGACAGTTTGAGCTGGGCATTGGTGGCACACGCCTTTAATCCTATCACTCGGGAGGCAGCGGCAGGCAGATCTCTGTGAGTTTGAGGTCAGTCTGATCTACAGAGCAAGTTACAGGACAGCCTCCAAGACAATATAGGGAAACCCTATCTCGAAAAACAAACAGACAAACAAGAAAACAAAATAAACAAAGATAATAAACTTGGCATTTTGGATGGGCCAGTTGTCCAGCAAAATTTCAGGATCCATATGTATGCACTTTGTTCTATGTGAGCTCTGCGGATTTGGATTCAGATCTGTCTCATATGTAAATCCTAGCTTTGGATTTCTTATTTTCTGTGTTTAATAAGTATGAGATCCAGAGAATTAGAAAGGGGACAGTAGGAGGGGATGCGTTAAAGGAGTGGGATTCTATAGTAGAAAAATAAGTGAAATTTAAGTAGAGAGAAGAAATATTAGGGGTGGAAATGTTTAAACAGGGAGTAGGAGAATGTGAGAAAAGAAGGAGTCGGGGTGGTTAAACAAAATGAAAGAGATATGAAAAAGTCACATGGAAACCTACTAACTTGCAAACCAATTAGGCAATATACCTGGAGAAGATAATAGAACACATACAATATAAAAGAAGAGGTGAGTGATATGCTTAAGAAGGGATGGAATGAGGATATGGAGGAAAAGGAGCAGGGGCTGAGTTAATAAAACTAAGAATGTGTAAAAAGCCTTATAGAAATCCACTAACTTTTAACCCAATTGCAAAATACAATATATATAACATCAACAACAGCCAAAGGTTATGAATAGAGGTACTATGCATGGATGTCCAGTACTGTTCCAAGCAGGTATGGGCTATTAAATAAAAACTTTATGGGATGCCAGCATGGGATATCTCCCTTTGAGTTATTGGTCGGAGAGGCTCAGAAGCCTCCAAAACAACACAGCCTGTTGTCATTGTTCTTAATTCACCACCATAACTTGATGGTAAGATCCTATGAATGAAGACAAAATACTTTGGTCACAGGATATAAAGGAATCAATCTTGAAGTGACCAACAAATTCCCTCTACATTTACAAGTTGTCACAGTGCATGGAGGCACTATGCAGACCACTGTGGAACAAAAGACATCAATGATCTGAACAGTGCTGAACCCTACACGTTACAATATTGACTTTCTAGCTAAGATATGCTAACTGGTGCAATAGTGACAAGAATGTAATTGATTTCTGATTTGGCTGGAATAAATTTGTAGTTGGTCAAAAGCCAAAGTCTGTGCAAGTCATAAGCTCTAGGCAGAGTTATTCCTTTTTTTTTACTACATAAAGGGGTCTTGCAAATATTTATGCTTAGGCCCATAAATCTATAAACTTTGACCAGAGTAAAACTTTTTTTGCAGTGGGCACTGGTTAATGGAGAAAACTAGTAACTGTTCGTAGTCCTTAAAATAGGTGACTATGTTGGGGTCTTCCTTGTAGATTCCTGAGTGTTACCCTAGCACCAGGTTTCTCCCTAAAAAGAATAAGTGATTATAAATTTTTAGCCCTAAATATTTCACATATTTTACACTAATCCCTGTCAGTGGTGAAAAAATTTAAGAAGATGGGGAGAAATTCTGTAAAATTCTTTCTTCTGGGTCTGGCATGGATATTCAACTCATGAAGTCACAACAGATAGGGCTCCATACAAAAGACCTGCACAACAATCTAGCTACAAAAATTCCATCATGGATAGGGAAGGCATCACAAAACTATGTGCTTTTGGTAAGACTATAGGAGCTCAGTGGAATAGAAAAAAAAAAAGGAAGAACATGATAAAGCTGGATGAAGGTCATGTTAGAAGCGTCTGGACTTTGGAAGTAATTAGAGAAAGGGAAATATGAGACAGACATGTTCAAAACACACTATACTCATGTGACTTACTCTAAGAACAAATAACAAAAGTTACTGCAAAAAGAAATATTACATTTTAAAATAGAGAAGTGTTGAATGTTGAAAAAATATTTATAGCTCTCTTACTTTTTTCCTTTCAAGTTCTGTTAGTTTTTGCTTTAAATCGAAGTACTGATGTTGATATATAAACATTCTCAATTGTGTATCCTACTTATTAAATGTCACTCTTCATTACTCATGAAATTACTATATTATCAATTGCTTTAAAGTTCATAGTGTGAATGTTTAATTCATCATATATTATCTTCAAATGATATTCTTTGCACCTAACTATAAAAACCACCTATTATTTTATTGAGTTAACCTATAGCCTTTGTATAGTAATAACAATATTTTACTTCTAACGAAAACTGTATTTCACAGTATGCTGTTATGATTGGTGCTCTAAACAGCTGTTCTTTAAAAGGTTTTGAAAAATAAGAAAAAATTATTACATGTAGTTACTATTACTGATATTTTAGAGTAACTTTCTACAAATCCCAACTTTTTTCTTTTGCAACACTCCTCACCCTGTGCTTCAACCATAAGTATTTTAGCTGGTCACTGTATGGACCTCTAGCTTCATTTCTTCAGTTAAGAAATACCAAAAACTCATTTGTGTTTCATCATTATATTTCTCAACAGATTAATTTGCTGCCTGCTCCTTTCTCTTGTACAAAAGCAAATGTGCTCTATGGTCATTTCCCAATCAGTGGTGCCTATACAAGTCTTTCTGCTGTTTAGAAGTAGACATGTCAATATCTTTACTCATATCTATGAAATAAAAGTAAGACATATAGACTATAGAAGCCATCACAGAAATATTCTGAGATTATATGGATATCAAAGATAAAATCTATGAATAAAATTTATGCTTAAAGGGCAGCAAGATGAATGCATCCAGGATAAGGAGAGTTAATGTCAAAAACATTAGGACTGACCAGGGTCTGGCTGGCCTAGAAGTCTGTTATAGTTATTATTGGCCCGATATATCATTCCAAAATTAAAGCCACAATAATGATCTGACAGTCTTATAATTTCTATGATTCAGTAATTCAATACAGGATTAGGAATGATTCTGGAGTAATTAAGTCTCATGAGTTTTAGTCAGACAATAGCTGGAGCTAGAACAGATGGGAGCTGAAGCAAATGGACATAGATGAATCTAGCTTTTTAATAAGCATCCGGTTCCCTTTGCATGGTTTATCAACGTGGGCTGGTTTGAGCTTTTGAAAGAACATCAGCATTAGGTACATCAGCTGTGCTGTGATATGGCTGACAGTTTCAAGCTGATATTTCCCATAGAGCATGTGAATTAGTCTCAGAAGCAAGAAACTTCTATTATATTTCATTGCTCCAAATGTGTATGATAGCTGTCCACAGACAAAAACAGAAGCACAGAATCATATTTCCATAGAACATGTGTGATAGACACGTGGACATGAAAGTATTATGTATATTTTGGAAAATATGATCTGTCACACAAATTCATAAAGGGAAGAGTATGAAGTAAATTTAAAAGGTCATCAACTAATTATTACATAGAGCCTGTGTTAACTGAGCACAGAAAAAATGACCACTTTAGTTCACCACTAGCATCCATGTACACTTGGGGCTTTAACAGATCTATTTTGATAGCCACACCAGAACAAAAATCACAGGTGTCAGCCAAAGTGAATAAACTGAGGAAAGTATGAAGATATTTCTGTGACTAAGTCACAATTATGTAAAATAGAATTTTCTCCACATTCCCTCCCACACTTATTTCTTTCCTTTTTTTTTGGTTAAAGGTTAAAGTCACCCTATTAGGTGTTAGATGATTGAGAATTTCTGTTTGGATTGTGAACAATGTGGAGCATCTGTCATAAACCGGTGGTTATTGTCTCTCTTAGAGAAAAAATGTATTTATGTCTGTTGCTAGTTTTTACTGGATGATGAGTTTCCTATAGATTTTCTATACTAACCTTCTAACAAAATATGTGGTTTGTAAATATTTTCTCTGTGTCTACGTTTTTGTCACATCGAAAGTAACCATTGTGAATTTCAGTCTCAGGGCAATGTTTTATTTCATTTTCTTATAAGTGTTTTCTCTTTTCGATTCTTGTTTAGATCTTTAATACAATTTTGTCCATAATGGTTATTGAAGATATTATCTTTTCCCTATTGTACATTTTTGGTAATTTTATTCAAAAGTAGTTGACTGAATATGAATGGATTTATTTCTGTATTTCTTACTTGGTAAATGTAAGGTGGGTAAGTGTACACAGTACTAAAAAAAAGTAAAATAGAACTGCTAAGTAATAGATCAAAGAAATTTGTGTTGCTAAGTATTATCGATACTTCCATGATTATTTAAGCATTATTCACAATACCCAAGATATCAGAACAACCTAAGTATCTGTTGATGATGAATGTAAACAGAGCAAAGGGGTCAAATCAAAGCATGATGGGGAAACTCACAGAAACAGCTGACCAGAGCTAGTGGGAGTTCACTGACTGGGCTGATAGCTGGGGAACCTGCATAGGATTGTTTAGGCCCTCTGAATGGGTGACAGTTGTGTGACTTGGACAGTTTAAGAGGCCACTGGCAGTAGGACCAGAATTTATCCCTAGTGCATGAACTGGCTGTTTTGGAGCCCATTCCCCCAGGGAGGGATACCATGCTCAGCCTAGATATAGGGGGGAGGGACTTGGCCCTGCCTCAGTGTGATATGACAGACTTTGATGATTCCCCATTGGGTACTCACCCTCTCTGATGAGTGGATGGGGGTGGGGTGGGAGAAAGGTGGGGGAGTTGGAGGAGGGTAGGGAGGAGGAACTTGGCATTGTAATATAACAATAAATATTATCATTTTTGAGTCAATATGATGTTCTATGTGCTTAACCCTAGAACATTATTGAAAATATTATACACCATGCATAATTACACATATTTAACATTAAGGAGCCTCTGTCACACCAAGACTGTATATATCAATCAAGCTCACCTTGCTTAATGGAACTTATGTGACTTGTCTTTTTGATTTCAAAGCCCTGAATCCCCCTCATTATGCTTCAATATTAAAGATCAATGCTTGCATATTTTGTTAATCTCTGGTAGTTATCAACTAATAAGAACAGCAGGATTCCACTGAACATGGAATGATTTTATCTACTATATATCCTGTGAATAGACAGAAATCTCAGTTTTAAATACTGCTTCATCACTGACTGCTGAGAAAAGGCACAGGTGTGGTGTGCACTGGTTCTTGGTAATTGATCTAATCCTAGCAGGAGAAATGTTTGACACATTTAGATTTGAAAACATGAATTTAGATTCAATGATTTTTCTTCACTGGTTGGCAGAAATGTGTGTGTGTGTGTGTGTGTGTGTGTGTGTGTTCATTATACCTCAGGGATTCTTTATTATTTTAAAAATGATTTTCTTTTGTATGTCATGAAGTTGAACATTTGGGGAGTTATTCAACCATTTATAATAGGACCTAGAGGAATTTACAGCAAATATTGAATAACCCCGCAAATGATACTATCTGTAGGAAAGGTCAGAGTCTCACAGTGATTAACTCTGAACCTTAAAAGACAAACAAGTTGCGTGGCTCTTCTACATCTTTGCTCTGTCCAGTTTCAGCCCTGCTGAGAATAGACAATGTAAAAGATAGTTGACGTAGGCAGCACTGAGCTGTTTTCTGGGTACTTTTCTTCTTTTCTCTCATTGTTTTGGTTTTGGTTTTTCCTACTTAGGAAAAGTCAAATATAAAAAGACATTCATTTACTAGTGAAACACATTTGAGTGTGGTAATATTTTTTATAAACTCAAAGCAAAGACCAAGTGAAAATAAAAACGCTTGTTTTTCTGAAATACTGCATGGTAGTAAGTTGGGCAAGGTACTAGAACTCATAAGTAAACAAGCCATTTTGGCTTGGTATGCTGGGAGACATATATAAAGACATGTTCCTAAAACCTCGATCTTTCTGTAGAAATACACACCAACTTCCAATAATATCTCTGTTTTGACCTGTAATTGACAGTATTGAGATCATTTACTTTTTCTATCTTTGTGAAACAAGTTAAGAGGTCACAAAGAAAGTAATCATTTGTGTGTTCTATTCAGTTGTCATTATTTGAAAAGTACAACTTAATGAGTCTTAGGCATAAAAGCAGAAAGTAACCTAAGTAAGTATTAAATCATATTAGTATTTGTATAATATGTTAATATTACACTATACTTGGTCTGATTTAATACAATCTATCAAATCACAGAGTATTTTCTTTTGGTCTATACCAACTACATTACTTGCATCTTACTTCAATGTCTCCCATAACTCACTTTTTAAAAACAGCTTATATTCAAATGACATCAGAATGTATCAATATAAAATATTATTTTTAACAGAAAGCAACAAATAAACACCAGGTACAAGAAAGTCTCTTCGACCTCTCTATCTTTTTTTTTTTTTACTAAAAATCAGGATATAAATTTACCATGAAAAAAATGTCTTCCATGTACCAATAAGAAAAAATAGGGAATTACTGTAAAGACAAATACATACAGGCAAATTTAATGCAATAAGCCGTATTTCGCTAGTTATACCCATATGTTTCCTCGTTGCTTTCCCCACATCTACTTTTTAAATTCCAAGCCCTATTTTCCTTTCTCTTCTCACCTTGCAGCAGTATATTGCCCATTATTAAAAATGGTATGGTATCATAGTTATAAACTTAAAAAAAATTAAAAATGGTATGCATGGCACTAAACCTGGCCTTTTATTGGGTGGGTTTCCATATTCACATAACAAAAATATCAGAAAAAGTTATATTTTCTCTTATTAGTATATCTTTGGTTAGCCTAATCTGTAGACCCTATTCACAGAACTCAGGAAAAGAAGGAAAAGGGCTTTGCTTCCCTCACTATTATGTTCCAAGCATTAAGTTATTTACAGTTCATAATTAAAATTATGGAACAATAATACAGATTAACTACTTTTGGCATATAATATTTTAATCTACATCTTCCATCTTTGTAATTAAAATGTCTTCTGGGTTGCATGTCTTAGGATATATTCAGCAGCATATCTGATAGCTGAGGCTTTATAGATTAAGGAATGAGTTTTATATGAATGATGGAAAATGACAGTCCATATAATGTGAACTCACTTTACCTACAATACATCTTTACCCTGTTAAGCATTATGTGTAACCACAGTGACTGCTCCTACTGGTGTGTAATAATGAGCAAAAGGAAGTAGAAACTCAGGTACAGTTACATCCTTATTAAAGTCAATGTAGTCAGCAAAGCTAAGATTTAAGTTCAACACCAAGGAGTGAAGTTGATCTTTGGACACAGATGGCATATGAGAAGTGGCAAATGAGAAATTTGATCATATTAAAATATTCAGGTACCTCAATTATAATTAAGTTAATAAACATTTAGTAGTTAATGAACACACAGGTAAGGGTTTATCTATTAAAAGTGGTCTCTGTAGTTCCTGACACACACCATATATTTAGAAGTGAAATGATCTTCTTGTGCCAGTGTTAAATTTAATATTCTTTTGGTCATTGTAGTTTTGGTTTCCCACCATAGGAGTCAGAGTCAAGGGTGTAGGAGCAGTAGTTGGAATAAATGTGCAAACCTTAGATTGATAGAAAGAAAACCAAGACAAATGAGCTACCGATGTGACATTTTCAATGCTAATGGGGCCAAGGAAGAAAGTATATGGCTTTTTGGGTTTTGGTAGAAGTAGTTACTATCTGGCCCCTTGCGTTGCATTAAAAAGCTATTCACTGCTAAGTACAGAAGCATAGTGCTACCTAGAAATGCTATGAAACATTTGGTAAAGGCATTAATATTGTTGTTGTTGCTATTTTATCCATTTGGCAATTCCAACCAAGTGCATTTGTTGCTTAGTTTTATCCTTACAATGTTTTATGAGCTTCTCTATCCCATTGGAAAGGAAACAAAGCTGCACACACACAAAAAAGACAAATGCAGAAGAAACATAAAACTTGTCCATCTACAAACAAGCCCTTATCATTTGACCAGCCTCCAGGTATCTTTATTGAGATTCTACAAGGCAATTTTACAGTGTAGTTGGATGATCAGAAGCAATCCGAGGCAATGTTGAAGCGTGCATGGGAAAGTATTTGGCACACGGTCAATTGCTAATTGTTTTACTGTGCTGGAAATGAGCTTCAACACATGGTTCCTTTGACAACTTTAGCTGCTGAGAAGCCTATGAGTTTTTATTCTCTTAAAAAAGGAAATCACTCAGAGTTTTATTATTTTCTTTAATATTGAACTCATTCTCGTGTATTTATACATGAATAACATGAGTAATTTTAGGTTCTACCTACACATAAACAGAAAACTCAACTTTTAAAAGTTACCTTCACTCTTTCTAACAGTCTCTATCCTTTCTAACTATCTCTGTTTTAAAATTAAATGTGTTACCTTAACTACACTTTGATGGGCAAATACCTCTAAAAGATTGGGTATCTAGGCAACCAAACAGAGATTAAGGCCAAGACAAAAGAAGTGGTTCCCTACTTCAATTGTCACAGTAAAAAGGATTTTGTCATTAATGCCCACAGACTGGCATAATATTTGATTTAACTCTATCTTAAAAAAACATTTTTTCAAATAAACATTTTTCTGGTTAGTTTGATTTTTTCTTTCTCCCTTTTAAAGCAATATATTACTAAGTTTAATGATCCTTAATTCACCCTGGTTTATAAAGTAGTTTTATAAAAATTCTGTTCCAGTTATTGCTGCCCATTCCATATGAACATTATGTTCAGATTACCATATTCCAGAACCTCATGGAAAAAAAGAGAAGAAATTTTGCTGATGAGGCAGTGTGTAAGAGTTATGCTACGACAGGTATTATAAACCGAGAGAGATCACAATCAATGTCAGTTTTCCTTCTTTCCTTTACATTTAAAGATTTCTAAATACTCATTTATTAGGACATAGACTAGCAAGATTATTGACAGGCCTTGAAAGTACTTCAGACAGGAATGCATCAAGAATATTGACAAAGGTTAATGGTAAAACATTTTATGGCATTTGTTGGTAAATGTCTGACTTCAGAGTCACAAAGCTGTTGGTTCCTGAATGATCATATGGATTAATCTGGGCTACAGAAAGGATGCAAATTCTTATCACCAAAATTGTATATGTATTTAGGTGACATGAAATTTTGCATCAGTAACTTGTGTTCAGAATGCTGAATGTATTTTTAACAGAAGCAAAACAGAGTTTAATCCATGACAGCAAGCAGAGCCAATTTATTCTAAGAATCCCATTAAACTACAATGACCAATGCCTCTTACCAAGTTCACTTCAGTTTTTTTTTTATTGGCTAGTTCTATCTTTTTTTTATTAATATTTTTTTTATTTTCCATTTTAAATTTAGATAAGAAACAAGGTTGCTTCACATGTCAGTACGAGGTCCCTCTCCCTTTCCCTCCCCTCCTCCCGTGCCCTCCCCCCTCCCCCCCCCCGTTATCCCCTCATTCCCCCAGGGAGGGTGAGGCCCTCCATGGGGGTGTCCATAGTCTGTCATTTCATATAGGGCAGGGCCTAGACCCTTCCCCAAGAGTTCAGGGTGAGAGTGCACCTCACATTGTTCTATGGGAGTCCAGAGACCGTGTGTATACTTGGGATGGGTACTGATCTGCTGCCCAAGGCTCAATAGATTACCTAGGCCTCCTCACTGACACCAGATTCAGGGGGTCTTGATCAGTCCCATGCTGGATTCCCAGGCTGATGCCTGGGATTCAAGAGTTAACCTTTGTCTGGTCAGCTGTTACTGGGGGTTCAACCAGCCCAGTCTTAATCCCTTTGATCATCAGACCTCCCTCTCTGATACTGGCTTTCTTGAGTTCAGCTCAGTACTTAACCAGCCAGTAAATGAAGTTTCTGTTTCCCAGACTCTCTGGCCATAGGATTGTAGGCTGGCACTCCCCAGATCTATGTCTAAAATCCATATATGAGAGAGTACATGCCATGTTTTCACTTCAGTTTTTACTGGAATTAAAAAATTTAATTGAAGAAATTGATTAGAGAAGTAAAACACCCTCTGAGGGGATTTCTCAGTCATCGTTTCATTCCTCCAGAGATTAAATCTAGATCATTAGATGAGCATCCTAATTTTACAATAATATAGATCAATGAAAGCCAGTGTATGAGAACACAGGGAAGCAGAGAAAAGGAAGTAAATGGAGATCAGTTGCATTCTTTCATGAGATGTAGTTGTTTCTATGGAGTATGGGGTACAGAATCTCATTAATTTGGACCAGTTTGTCTGAGAGAAAAACTGAGATGAGGAGAGGTAATACTACTCACTGACAAGGAAGCTAAGAGTCAAATAGTGAATTCTGATTTCAGGGAGCATCACTAATTAAAAGGAAACACTGAAGCAGAATTTTGCAAAGCTTGTAAGAAAGACGTAAAGTGCCTTCAGAACATCTTTGATACTGACTATACATTGTGGCAATTGTTCACATATGCAAAAAATGAAAGGCGGTCAAGAAAAACAAGTCAAGCAATCCATTATTTCAGCCTTGGAGAAAATGAAATAAAATGCTAAGTTTGCATCAACAGTTGTTTTTTAAAGAATACATTGTTAGGGGAGGTTCTGAGGACTGGAGCACCTCATTATTGTGGACAGAAAGGCAAAAACACACAAGATGATACTGGAAGGAACTCAAGGATATTTCTAGTGTATTATATATGATATCAAGGCTAACCAGAATATATATATATATATACATCCCCTGAATAAGTGTATATTTTTAACAGAAGCTGTGCTGTTTTCTATATAGTCCCATGGTATTGAGTATTAGAACAGCTTTGGATTCCTAGGTGTCATGTCAAGTAAAGTCTGTCTATTCTGTTCAAATGAGTAATTTCTAATATCTGTCTTCAAGTTAGTTGATCAACCTGTTTTCTCTACTTTGATTTTGGACCCATAAATTGTGTTTTCAAGTACATCTCATTTCCCAGATTTGTTTCTCTTTCTGTCTTCCATGTCCATGCTGAGACATTCAAGGTTTTCTGGCCCTTTCATTTGTTCACGCATTCACATTGAAGCTCTTTCTGAAAGCTGTTACAGACACTGTCAACATCCTCTCATCTTAACACTGGTTATGTTTACTGTATCTGTATTATTTAGTCTGATCAACTTTTAAATCTAAATATGGCAAGTGATATTTGATTGAAACCTTAGCCATTGAGTAGTATGCTATATACGTCAGAGTCTTTTATAAGCTGACTTCTTTTGACATCACACCGTTGAAGCAATCATGGCATTGTGTCATGACTGGTGAATGGAACAAAACTCTCTTTCATTACTTAGCCTCTGTTGACTTCTAGGTATGTCGAGCAAAGCACAGTTCCTTGTAACTGCCTAAGGTAGGAATTTGGATCTCATCAAATCTCTACTGGTATCATTTTGGCAGGTAGATGGTGATGTCTTATTTCTGTCCCGGATATGTCAATTGCCACGGGGACTGAGGTATGGGTATTGCCTCTTCACTGCTGAGTGGATATGAAGATTATGCCCTCCATGAGCCTCTGGGTACCACTCTCATAATCTGCTTCTAAATTAAATATTTCACGTTAGGAAACTGAACATATGGTTTAGGAGAGGATACATTTTTCTCTGACTATGTACAATTATCAGTAGTGATAGCTGTGGCCTTGGGTAGCAAAAGGGTTTGTTGGTCCTTCAATAACTTTCAGGGTTTCTGAATGCTTGATTACACACAATTCCCAGAACTTTTTAGGAATTTTCCTGTGAACAATAGGAAAGATATCTGTCTTTCCTGAAATAAGAGTCTTAATGAAAAGCAGCTGAAAATTCAACAGAGCTTCAAGGACAAGTGAAGCTACAGCAGAAAAATCTAATGTGTGTCTTTGGGGTCTCCCAAGGACAGAATGAGAAATTACCTTCAAAATAAGAAACTTGCTAAAGAAGTGATTAAACCCCCAAGCAAACCTTAATATCATTGAATACTAAAATCTACTGTTTTCTTAAAGCATGTTCTCTTGAAAGATCAATAATATTGGAACTTTTAAGTCAGTCAGGCTAATCATTATTTTTAATTAAAACTAAAAGATACAAATGAGCAACACTAGACAGGAGCAAGGCAGAATCACTACAAATGCTCAAGCAAGAAAATGCAAAGTGGCTATTATACAGTAAGTAACTTTACACTGCCTATGCAAATACATGGACACAACACATCAATTCCTTAAAAGATGCTACCTGCCAAAACTCACTTTATAGACATGGAAAACTGACTAGCATTGTAGGTAAGCAGATAAGTTATCTCTTATCTCTCCAGAAAAATTTTAATCAGAAAACTTGAAAGGTGGCTTAACTTCTATTTTGAAATACAGTTTTATTTTTAACCCCAGAGTGCCATGTGATTCATTAGGTATCCCTGATTAGCATTCCTCCTGTCTAACCCTTTTGAGTTTTGGGATTACATGTGTGAGCCACTATGCCTCATTCAGAATTTAAATAAAGATATGAACTGCATGTAGAAAAAGTCTCTAAATGCATTGCTCAATAAATTAAGCCAGAATTTATTAAGCATCACCCTGTGGATGTCTATAACCAAGCCTATTGACTATTGTTCCATCCCTTGGAAGCCCATGGTGAAAGGAGACAACTGAGTCCCAAAAGCCATGCATTGACATCTGCAATATTTTCCATAGCATGTATACACACACACACACACACACACACACACACACACACACACACACACACACACAGAGAGAGAGAGAGAGAGAGAGAGAAAGACAGACAGACAGACAGACACACAGACAACAGACACATACACACGTAAGCTCATAAATCCTTTCAAACTGTGATCTTTATCAGAAGCATGACTAATATACTGGGCCAGACAGATTGCCATGTGTGTTTCTATACTGTAAGAGTAGGGTGATTTGTAACATCCCAACTTCTACACACTGGGTGTTAGAAGATATTTTAAGGAAAGACAATTTAAAAAATCCTTCCGATAATTATAAATATTCCCAGAAGCGTTTTTGAGATACTATTTATTATTATGTAGTAGTGTAATATGGTACTTGTTTTTGGATAAAGAATTACTTTCTGGACAGGACATGGTGTCTTAGCCAAAAGTAAAAATCTGTCAAGTTTTCACTGCATTAAAATTTAAGAAATCTTGCTCATCAAAAAACATCATTAAGAGAGTCAAGAGACAGCTTCAGGGAAGAAAATACAATTACAGCTACAGAACCAGCATGGAATTCAAAACCAGATTTTATAAAAATGCAATACAAATGATAGAAACTCCAAAGAAAAAAGATCAGGAGAATTTCAACCATGCAGGTAAGCAATGGTCAACAATATATGAAAAGATTTCCAACATCATTACTAAAAGGGAAGACGCAAATATGGACTTATAAAATGACAAGGTGGAAAAGCTTAACAAAAGAAATAGTGAACTATGATGGAGACGAAGGGCTATTGAAATGTTTCCTAGAAAGGAATGGGTAGTAACCAATTTAGGAGGTTCATGCTGTATGTTCTCTGTTTCAAGCACTGAGCTCAGCTTCTTATACCCAAACCAGCTATTGGCAGGGGAAATGCACAAGTATGGACACATTAACAAATGTCTTTTAAAACATCATTGGCTCACTGGTTTTGGCTAGTGAGCCATGCTTGGTAGACTTTTGATAGAGTATACCAGAATGCTTACAAATTGCCTGTAGGAGTGCAAATTTATACAAGCATTCATAAAGATTTATTATGCTAGGATTACATACAAGGTTGTGGCTACTCTCCAGTAACTTGGTAAGACTAGGAACACACACACACACACACACACACACACACACACACACACTTATAAGGATACTGCCAGAGAGAGCTAATAGAGTGGGCAATATTTGAACTAAGTGTAGGCTGAAACACTAGACTGGGGTGTCTTCATGAAATAATGCAGAAAGAAGGAGGTAGCTGGGCTACTCCCTCTTCCTCCCTCTCTGTGTCCTTTTTTATTTATTTTTTGTTCCTTCTAGCCCTCCTTTTTTGCTTCCATGCTATGAGCTAATATCCCATTCCCTTCCACAAGGATGGATTGAAATTTCTGTAACAAAGTCCACAAATAAATTATTATGTAAGCTATTTGCTTAGGTATCTTGTCCGAATGACTCAAAACTAAGACACATTTCTTCTCAGTAATTTCACTCTTAGATTATATACTCCTCAGAAATGCTTCTGGTAGGAAGGCAACAGTGATTTGTGGGCATTAGTTATAGTAATGAGATAATAGTATTACCTCTTATAACATTGGCAGCAAAATGGATACATTTACTATAATGTGCTAAAATGAAATACTTTAGGACAAAGAACAAAAAAGAATGGGCCAATGGCTCAAATAATTATAATGATGTGACAGAGGCTAGGCAAATCTACTTATATAAGTTTTCAAGTACAATTTTTAGCCACACTATAATGTTTTTCAATTCTTGTTCTGTTTATAAGAAATGTAAATAAACGAAAACTACAGTCATAAAAGTGAGGAAACTGGTATTATGACGGAAGAAAGTATACAGAAAATCTCTGATACTCTATTATGCATTTCCTTATAAATAAGATTATTTATTTTACAATCCAGCTGCAGTTTTCCCTCCTTCCTCTCCACCCAGTCCCTTCCCCCACTTTTCCCACCCTCATTTCTGAACCTACTTGAGTTGACCTAATAATTTGCTCTGTTCTGAGCATTTTCCCATTTGTGTTTCAGTAATACACTTTGTGCTGAGAGAAATTTTAACTTGCTAAAATGCTTATATTTGTTTCTTACATAAGAAAAGAGAAATAGATACTGATATCCAAATAAGGAAGATGAAGGCATACAAATGATGATACTTTATTATGGACAAGAATATTGAATACTACAGTCAAGGACTAATTCTTAGCATGCTAAGTAATTTTCTTCTCTTATGACTACATCACATCACAAGGAGAACTTTACGAATAAAAATGCATTCCCAACTTTTCTACCATTACAAAGTATTTTGTTCAACGTTTGGAGGAATTATTAGTTCTGTGTGTAAAATGTTTTAGACCAGTGAGTACTGAAGTGCATACACTTGTCTATTATAGTGGCTTCAAACTCTCACTGCATATTAAAATGTACAAACTATTAAAAAAATCAAAAATCACTGCATGAATCTCGATCAACTAATTAAATCCAATTCTTTTGAGGTATGACTAGGACATTTTGAAAACCCCAGAGAAGGATGTTGTAGGAATCAGGTTTGACATCCACTGACCTATCTGACACCCCTCAGAAGCTTGTATAATTAAGGTAGAAATGGTTACCTACTTCAGTGTAGTGATTTAGGGAGAAACATATAATGGCCCTGGCAAATGGAGCTGCCCTCACATAGCCTGTTTTTTAATACAGTTCTGAGGATGTTTTCCAAATCTTATAAATTTAAAACATCTTTATCTTTCTCCTTTCTGAATATTCTGAATGGACTCACAAAAATAATAGATAGGTGAATTCATGCATCCATGTATCAGCAATTTCTTCTGTAGCTATTCCTCTGCTTTCTGTGTTTTAAATGACCTCAACTCAAAGTTTTGCTATGAAAAAGCACTGTTTTGCTGTTGTTTGTTTGTTTTCAAAATAGAAACTGCCCCACTAATTGTAAATCCTTTTCCTTAATTTGCTCTCTCAATGAAATCCTTTGTGTTGGTTGCATTTAAACCCACACTGTGAGAGTTATACCTTGACAAAATGAGCAGTGGTGCATTTCTGGAATCCTATTGTTGCCCACCTCTCCGCATCCAACTTAAACCCTTTCTCTAGCCCATGAGAAGTTGAATCCTGTTGGACTCATGAGACATCTAACCCATAAGGAAGTGTAGCTTCACAGTATGACCTACATATTACTGTAAATTTCTCTGAAATCCCTTAAAACCTTAAGGTTTTAAGATAATTAAAATTTGATCACTAGTAATATTTTTGTACATTTAAAAATAATATAATATAATTGTCGGGCAGTGGTGGTCCATGCCTTTAATCCCAGCGCTCGGGAGGCAGAGGCAGTCGGATCTCTGTAAGTTAGAGACCAGCCTAATCTACAAGAGCTAGTTTCAGGACAGCCTCCAAAGCCACAGAGAAACTCTGTCTCGAAAAGAAAAATGTGTATATATATATATATATATATATATATATATATAAAGACAAAAACGGAAACATTGAAGTTGGACAAGATAAACAAACAGAAGGAAACTAGCCCAAGAGAAGGCACAAGAATCAGAGACCCACTCCTTTCCATGCTGAGGAATGTCATACAAACAATAAACTGGAAGCCATAAAATGAACTTAGAGGGTCTGGTGCAGATCTATGCAGGTTCTGCTCATGCTGCCTCAAGCGCTGTAACTTCATGTAAGCTTTGCTCATGTTGATTTAGATGGCCTTGTTTCCGTGTGTTCTCCTGACTCTCTGGTTTTTGCTCTCTTTCTGCCTTCTCTTCAATGGGGTTCCCTGAGAGCATTGATGACAGAAATCTGATAGAGACATTCCATTGAGGACTACATGTTCCAAGATCTCTCACTTTATGCAAAAGGTCTGACTGTAGTTTTCTGTGTTTGTTGAAGTCCTTTGCAAGAGGAAGCTTCTCTGATGGTGGCTGAGCAAGACACTGATTTATGAGTATAGCAATATGTCGTTTTGAGTAACATTATTGCTATGGGTTTTTTTGTTTGCTTTTTTAGACCAGTGGTATTTGCTTTTACCCTAGGTTCTTGGGCCATCTAGTCTCTGGTTCTTGATTACTCAAGCATTGTGTGGTATGGGTTACATTTTGTGGAGTGGTCCTTTAGTCAAATCAGGTAATGTTTGGTTACTCCCAAAAGTACATATCATCATTGCACTAGCATATCTTACAAGCAGGACACCTTTGTAGATCAACTGTTTTGTGACCGGCTTGGTCTTTCTTTTCTATTTTAGTAGGGTGAAGAGTATTTTCCAGTACCAAAGTCTGCAGAACATAGGGATAAGGCCCTATGCAGGTACAGCTCATCTTCTCAAATTTCAATGAGTTGTATAAATGTTGTCTTCCTCAATGGGGGCTTGCAATCAGTTTGTAGGAATCATCTTGTAGTCTTGGCAACAACTAGGGTTGTTTGGCTATTCTCATGGGAACTCTTTGGTCAATAACTCAGTCCGATGTAACATAATCATGATACTGGAAGCTTCATTTGGTGACAAGAGATGTCCAGTTGGAACTTTGTCTTAACCAATTACTGGTGATTATAGTTAGATTGCCTTCATATACTTACACATTTTAGAAAGATTTTGGTGTATTTGGTTTCCTTACTACTTCTCATATGGTCCTTGATTTTAGCTTTCTCTCCCTGTGCCTCAAACCCATCTTCCTTCTCACTTGCCCTCCCCACTTGATCCTCGTGTTGAAGCCCCACATCCAATCATAGCTATCAATTGTTTCCCTTTCCCAATGAGTTACGTGCCCCCCAGCAGTCCATTTTAACTTAAACATAATTTCATCATTTTCCCCCTTCTCTCTTCCACTTCCATCCTATTCCAGGTCCCATCTCTTCAATTCCTATCCTGTTTACACAAACTCTTAACTTGATCACCCTTTCTTTCATGATTATTGTTATTACTGCACATTTTTGTATGTGTTCACAAATATATAAATATAACCTACTGAGTCCATTTTTGCTGTTTGTGTATATGTGATTTTAGAACTGACCACTTTGTATTGGGAAACCAGGAAGAGGCCTCATGTCTAATTCCTCAGTGAATCTGAAGATTTAGTAGATATTGACCATGCAGAATTCTATTTCGTTTAAGATGGTCCAATACCCAAACAATCAACATTTGATCCTCAGGGACTTTAAACAGATACCTGACTCCTTGTCATCTCCAGAGTAGATACTTGCTATTAAAAACAAACATGTTATAAAACAACATCACATATTCAAAGTTAAAAAATTGTTGGGAGTAGGTTTCTGAAATTTGAAAAAAAAACAGATAATTTTCAAATGTCTTTTCCTGAGAAACATGTAATAGTTCCACAGATTTAAATATTTATTGAAATTGAATACCAGCTATGTTTCAAATAATGGATGCATAAGAAAATGTGAATATACATACATACATACATATTTACATCTGGCACACTGACCACTTGATTCTAACCACCTATCTCTTTATCTTACTACTATCTACTGTGCCAGCTCCTCATATATCTCTCTTGGGCGTACATGACTATTAGTTTTTTGCGGTGTTTTGTGGTCCTTCAAGATTAACCAAGGCTGTCTTATGAACATAGGTTTGGATCTATGCTTTGGTATAGGTGGGCTCAGAATGAACACATAACTAAGGACAGTGGTTCTCTGTCTCCCAAGAATCTATCACTAGCCACTGTGACAGAGTCAAAGTGTAGAGCCCGGTGAGTATCTACTCCTTCATTGACTGATTGCTGATAGGGCTTGACTTGTGTTGGCTTAGTGTAGGTGGGAAGAATTGACTTAAGCTAATGAATACAGTAACTGGCAGTAAGAGGAAATGTCATTTCATATCCCTTCAACATTTCTTCTGGCTCTTAAATATCAATCCTATATATTTTGCAATATATTTGATTTTCTACTTTTTTGTTGTACTTGCAGGTCAACTAGTAGGCTTGATGCTTTTGTTTTCATTCTATCCATTACAATTTCAAACACCCTAATCTAAGGACACAACATTTTCGTGTATGTACAATGTGAACTTGCCTTGCAAAAGAATTTTTCAGACCACTTCTTCCTTTAATCCTTATAATCCAGTTACATGCTTCAAATCCTTAAATTTCTTCCCAAATCCAACAGAGGGGTAGAAATGTTAAAGATGTAAATATAAATTTCCAGTCTGAATCCTCATAAGCCCATTGCAATTTCTGTTCTAAGGCATCATTCATTATTACCTCTGCCAGATCAAGCTCCCATGATCCTGTCTGATTTATTCTATACATATTAAGATTTTTGTTTTGTAACTTTCAGGCAGATACAACCTGTCATTTACAGTGTACCTTTGAGGGACTATTGCTTGTGTGCTTTTCGAGAATAGGTTTCTCTGTGTATCCCTGGCTGTCCTGGAACTCCTCTGTAGACCAGAATATCCCTGAACTCAGAGATCTGCCTGTCTCTACCTCCTAAGTGCTGGGATTAAAGGTATGTGTCTCCACACACACCTGGAAACCCATCTTTTATCTGAACAATGGAATTTACAATCCTGAGGTTTGACTTCAAGTAGCTTAACCTTAAATTTCTCATAAAATTTTGATTCATAATGAATCTTGATAATCTGTTTTTAGATACAATTTAGTTGTTTACACTTTCATTAAAGCTAATATTCTTTTTAAGAATAAATCAAAGAGGCCACAGAGCCTCCTCTCCTGGCAGGAGCCATGCATCCCAGATTCCTGGTCTTCTCTTCCACCAATAGGACCATGGAGCCAGCAATGGGACCAGGGGACCAGTGCCTGCAGAACACCAGTGGGAGGCTATGCACCCCAGATTCCCGGTCTTCTTCTCCACCCACGGGACCAGGACTAGGACCAGGAAGAGGAGAATTTACCAGAGTATTGGGCTTGCTTGCACCAACCGAAAGGGTACTCCAGTCCCCTAAGCACCAGACCAGTTAAGGGCTCTTTTTGCACCCACTAGAAGAAGAGATGGGAAAGAGACAACACAAAACAAACTCAGAAACAGAAAAACAAATATGATACCACCAGATTCTAGATACTACACACCAGCAAGTCTCCAAAATTCCAATGCAAATGAAGCAGAAGATAATGACCTTAGAAACAACTTTGTGAAAATGATAGAGGCCCTAAAAGAGGATACAGGAAAATCCCTCAAAGAAATGGAAGAAAAAACAAACCAAAATTTGCAAGAAATGGAAGAAAAAGCAAACCAAAAAGTGCAAGAAATGGAAGAAAAAACAAACCAGAAAATGCAAGAAATGGAAGAAAAAACAAACCAAAAAATTCAAAAAATGCAACAAATGGACCAGAAGACAAAGCAAAAACTGCAAGAAAAATTCAAACAGTGCAAGTGTTGAAAACTGAAATAGAGACAATAAAAAAAACACAATCTGAAGGAAGGCTGGAAGTAGAAAATCTGGGCAAATGGTCAGGTACTACAGATGCAAGCAAAACCAATAGAATACAAGAGCTGGAAGAGAGAAGTTGAAGATACACTAGGAGAAATTGATTCATCGACCAAAGAAAATCTTAAGTCCAACAAATCCCTGACAAAAAAACATCCAGGAAATATGGGACACCATGAAAAGACCAAACCTAAGAATAATAGGTATAGAAGAAGGTGAAGAAAACCACCTCAAAGGGGCAGAAAATATACTCAACAAAATCATAGAAGAAAACTTCCCCAACCTAAAGAAAGACAAGCCAATGAAGGTACAAGTAGCTCAAAGAACACCAAATAGAGTAGACCACCAAAAAAAGCTCCCTCGCCGCATAATAATCAAGACCCCAAATATACAGAATAAAGAACGAATATTAAGAGCAGCTAAGGAAAAAGGTCAAGTAACATATAAAGGCAAACCTATCAAAATTACACCTGACTTCTCCATGGAAACTCTGAAAGCCAGAAGGTCCTGGATAGATATTCTACCAACACTAAGAGACCATGGAGGCCAGCCCAGACTACTATACCCGGCTCTCAATCACTATAGACGGAGAAAATAAGATATTCCATGACAAAACTAGATTCAAGCAATGCATATCCACTTAGTCCTACAGAAAGTTCTGGAAGAAAAACTACAACCCAAAGAAGTTAACTACAACCAGAAAAATATAGGCAATAGAAATTCTCACCTTACCAACAGCCAAAAGAAAAGAGGTGGAAATCCACATATAATTCTACCACCAACAGCCATTCCAAATCAAAGAAGAATGAGCAATCAATGGTCATTAACATCCCTCAATACTAATGGTCTTAACTTGCACATAAAAAGACACAGGCTAACAGAATGGATTTGAAGACAGAACTCATCCTTTTTCTGCAAACAAGAAACACACCTCGGCCTCAAAGACAGATATTACCTCAGAATTAAAGGTTGGGAAAAGATTTTCCAATCAAATGGACTCAAGAAACAAGCAGGGGTAGCAATCCTAATATCTAACAAATTAGACTTTAAAATAAAGTCAATCAAAAGAGATGAAGGAGGTCGTTACATACTCATCCCAGGAGAAATACACCAAGATGAAGTTTCAATTTTGAACACCTATGCCTCAAATACAAGGCACCCACATTCATAAAAGAAACATTACTAAAACTCAAATCACATATAAAGCCCCACACACTTATAGTGGGAGACTTCAACATCCCACTTTCACCACTAGACAGGAACACCAGACAGAAAATTAACAAAGAAGCAAAGGGGCTAATAGAAGTTATAACCCAATTGGGATTAACAGACATCTATAGAGCATTCCATCCAAATAAAAAAGAATATACCTTCTTCTTAGCACCATATGGAACCGTCTCAAAAATCGACCACATACTTGACAACATATCAAACTTCAACAGATACAAAAAATTTGAATAACTTCATACATCTTGTCCGACCACCATGTGTTAAAATTAGAATTCAAAACAACACAAATTGCAGAAACCCTACAAATTCATGGAAATTGAATAATGCACAATTGCACCATTCCTGGGTCAAAGAGGAAATAAAAACAAGAAATTAAAGACTTCCTAATATTCAATGAGAATTAAGACACAACATACCCAAACCTATGGGACACTTTGAAAGAAGTGCTACGAGGGAAGTTTATAGCACTAATGCCTACATGGAGAAACTAGAGAATAGTTACACTAGAGAATTAACAGCACAGCTGAAATCTCTAGAACACAAAGAAGCAAACTCACCCAGGAGGAGTAGACGGCAAGAATTAATCAAACTGAGGGCTGAAATCAATAAGGTAGAAACTAGGAAAACAATACAAAGAATCATTGCAACGAAGAGTTGGTTCTTTGAGAAAATCAACAAGATAGACAAACCTTTGTCCAAACTTACCAAATGGCAGAGTGTGAACATGCAAAGTAACAAAATCAGAAACAAAAGGGGACACCGAGGAAATTCAGAGACTCAACGGGTCATACTTAGAAAACCTGTACTCCATAAAATTCAAAAATTTAAAGGAAATGAACAATTTTCTGGATAGATATCATTTGCCAAAATTAAATCAAGACCACATAAGCAATTTAAATAGACCTATAACCCCTATGGAAATAGAAGCAGTCACCAAAAGTCTCCCAACCAAAAAAAAAAAAAAAAAAAAAAAAGCCCACGTCCAGATGGCCTCAGTGCAGAATTCTACCAGGAATTCAAAGAACAGCTTATACCAATTCTTTTCAAAGTATTCCATGCAATAGAAGCAGAAGGGTCTTTGCCAAACTCTTTCTACGAGGCTTCAATAACCTTGATACCCACGCTGCAAAAGAAAAACCACATGGTCATCTCACTTGATGAGAAAAAAACCTGTGACAAAACCCAACACCCCTTCATAAGAAAGGTCCTGCAGAGATCAGGGATAACAGGAACATAACTGAACATAATAAAAGCAATATACACTAAACAAACCGTTAACATCAAACTAAATGGAGAGAAACTCAATGAAATATCTCTAAAATAAGCAACAAGACAAGGCTGCCCTCTCAATATATATCAAGTACAATATTCTGCTCAATATTGTACTTGAAGTTCCAGCTAGAGTAATACGACAACAAAAGTAGATCAAGGGGATACAAATTGGAAACCAAGAGGTCAAACTTTCACTATTTGCAGATGATATGATAGTTTGCATACATAACTGATCCAAAAAACTTTACCAGGGAACTCCTACAGCTGATAAACACTTTCAGCAAAGTGGCAGGATATAAGATCAACTCAAGAAAATCAGTAGCCCTACTATATACAGACGATAAAATGGCTGAGAAAGAAATCAGAGAAACATCACCCTTTACAATTGCCACAAACAACAGAAAATACCTTGGGGTAACACTAACTAAGCAAGTGAAAGACTTGTATCACAAGAACTTTGAGTCTTTAAAGAAAGAAATTAAATAAGCCCTTAGAAAATGGAATAATCTCCCATGCTCTTGGATAGGTAGAATCAATGTAGTAAAAATGGCAGTCCTGCCAAAAGCAATCTACAGATTTAATGCGATCCCCATTAAAATACCAGCACAATTCTTCACAGACCTTGAAAGAACAATAATCATTTATGTATGGAAAAACAAAAGACCCAGGATAGCCAAAACAACCTTATTCAACAAAGCAACATTTGGAGGTATCACCATCCCTGACTTCAAGCTCTATTATAGAACTGTAGTCCTGAAAACAGCTTGGTATTGGCACAAAAATAGACAGGTAGACCAACGGAATTGAATTCAACACCCTGATATTAACCCATACATGTATGAACATCTGATCCTCTACAAAGAAGCTAAAATTATACAATGGAAAAAAGAAAGCATCTTCAACAAATGGTGCTGGCATAAGTGGATGCTGACATGTAAGAAGAATGCGGATAGATCCATGTCTATTGCCATGCACAAAACTTATGTCTAAATAGATCAAGACCTCAACATAAATCCAGTCACACTGAGACACTTAGAAGAGAAAGTGGGTGGTACCCTTGAACGAATTCGTACAGGAGACAGCTTCCTGAATATAACACCAGTAGCATAGACAGTGAGGTCAACAATTAATATATGGCACCTCCTGAAACTGAAAAGCTTCTGTAAGGCAAAGGACACCGTCAACAAGACAATAAGACAGCCCACAGAATGGGAAAAGATATTCACTAACCTTACATCTGACAGATGGCAGATCTTCAAAATTTACAAAGAACTCAAGAAGCAAGTTTCCAAAACACCAAAGGATCCAATTAAAAAGTGGGCTACAGAACAGAACTACATAGAGAATTCTCAGTAGAGGAGTCTAAAATGGCTGAGAGGCACTTGAGAAAGTGCTGGACATCCAGGAAATGCAATTCAAAACAACTCTGAGATACTATCTTACTCCTGTCAGACTGGCTAAAACCAAAAACACCAATGACAGTGTATGCTGAAGAGGTTGTAGAGAAAGCAAAACTCTCCTCCACTGCTGGTGGGAGTGCCAACTTATACAACCACTTTGTAAATCAGTATGGAGATTCCTCAGAAAAATTGGAATAAGCCTACCACAATTCCACTCTCAGCCATATAATCAAAAGATGCACATTCATAAATGTCTGTTCCACTATGTTCATAGCAGGATTATTTGTAATAGCCAGAACTTGGAAGCAACCTAGATTCCCCTCAACTGAAGAGTGGACAGTGAAAATGTGGTACATTTACACAATGGAGTACTATTCATCAGAAAAAAAAAAACCCAATGGAATCCTGAAATTTGCAGTCAAATGGATGGCACTAGATGAAATCATCCTGAGTGAGATAACCCAGTCAGAAAAAGAGAAACATGGTATGTACTCTCTCATATATGGATTTTAGACATAGATCTGGGGAGTGCTATCCTACAATCCCATGGACAGAGAGTCTGGGGAACAGAACCTTCATCCAATGGCTGACAGAAGCAGAGGCAGACTCCCACAGCTAAACTCTGACCTGAACTCCTGGAACCCAGTGACAGAGAGGGAGGACTGATGAGCAAAGGCGTTAAGACTGGGCTGGTTTAACCCGCAGAAACAGCTGACCTGACAATGGTTAGCTCTTGTATTCCAGACTGATGGCTGGGAATCCAGCATGGGACTGATCAAGAACCCCTGAATGTTGGTGTCTCTGAGGAAGCCTAGGTAATCTCTTGAGCCTTGGGTAGTAGATCAGTATTTAGCCCTGGCATACATATGGACTTTGGGTGCCCATCCAACAATGAGAGTTGCACTCTCAGCCTGGACTGTTGAGGGAGGGTCTAGACCCTGCCCTGGATGAAATGACAGACTATGGACACCACCATGGAGGGCCTCACCCTCTCTGGGGAAATGAGGCGGTATTGAGTGGGTTGGTGGGACCGTGTGGAAGAAGGGGAGGAGAAGGTAGAGGGACTTTTGACATGTGAAGCAACCTTGTTTCTAACTTAAATTTAAATTTAAAAATAAAAATTTAAAAGAATAAATCAAAGCGCTTTTAAATTCTAACACTACCACTTAAAAATCCAACTTAGACTAGGCCATCATTAGTTTTCCTGTACACATGTATACCTGATCTTTTTACGTGGAACATGGGACAAAATCTACAATGAACCATTTCAACTATATAAAACTCAAGATTTTCTATTCTTTTCCTCAAATCTCAAGCCCATATGATATATTACATTATGCATTTGTTCAAATCATTTTTCTTTAACATATGGCTTTATTGCCTACCTGATCATAGTAAATAACCCATCTATACCTCAGTTTCTTTATCTAGAAACTAGGTACAATAGCTGCATTGATTACTGAATGAGATGGTGCCTTTAGCCCAATGTCAAGCTTCCAGCAAATGCTCATCAACTTCCAGATACTAGTTCAGTAATTTCCATATATCATAAAGTGCTTTAGAAAAAGTAAATGATTATATATATGTGTGTATATATATATATCTTAAATTACAGTGCAGTTTATTTCAATTATATCTATGTTAATTCACATGAACAACATATCAAAGGAGTAACATAATAATATAAATGTTAAAACCATTATCACAATTATTTTTTACTGTACATATTTAGCATTGTATTACAGAATAAGTTATAATTGTTACAGGCATATAAATAAAGCACTAGGATTTGTTTTCATTTTCCTAGGCCTCCTAGGGTCTCAGGTTTTATTGTGATTATGGTCTACAGACCTTTCTCTAGACAAAGGCATTAAGCTATTCTAGTACACATTTCAGTTTTTTTCACAAGTTATAAAAACACAAAGGACTATGTTCCTATGCCAAGTTAATATTCACATTCATCTATAAAGATTGGTGATGAATGGCTGCTTTAAATTTAAAATTTTTGAAATCATCTTTTTTCTCCTTTGTAGATTTTCCACTCTTGTGAGAGATGCCAGCATCATATCCCAGAGGTGAGCAACTCTTTGTGTTATTTTTGAATCATCTTAATCCTCCCACACATAACTCCAACTCAGCAGCATGTTTGATCGTTATTCTTTCATTTCTATCTCTTCCATTTCTTAATGATTTCTGGCCTGAATCGTTGAAACATACTCTTTATTAGCACAGACTCCCAAACCTTCTTCCATCTAATTAGGGAAAAATGACATGATCGAAGTCACAGTTAGGTTTGTCAGCTGTATTTCATTAAAACGTTTCCTTTTAGATCTCACCACCAATCAACTACACCTTTGCTAAAATCCAGATAGCAAACATTTCCCAACTCTCACTGCATTCCATTGGATCTTCTTTGCTCGCTCCTCATACTCCCTTTGTTCCAAGAATTATTCACAGTTTTGGATTACCATTGTATCTCTCATGTTCCATTTTAATAGTTACAACACATCATGAGATGCGAAGTTTTGTGTGACTGGAAGGTTCTCCTAAATTCGTGTGTTGAATAAGATAAAGTTTTAGAGAGTAAACCAATAGTGCTTTTCTCTCAGAATATATGGCACATGCAAACCCAAAGTGCCAGAGAAGTTGCCCTGAATTATAAGTTTCTGAGGAAGGGTTTCTTTCTGTTCTGTTTGTTACTGTAACTCCTAAATTAGACCAGTTACTCGATAAAAGTGCATGATGACACTAAATGAGTAATGACAGAATATATTCTTGCATGATTAAGTACTATTTATTATAGAGATACGTTACAAAACTCAGGACATTATTCTCAGTATGTAAAGGAACTATTTTCCTGTGATGTAATACACTAACTATGTATCTAAATATGTCTACATCCCATGTAATTTCCTTTTTATATAGTAACGTAATCAACAAAAATCAACTGATTTTTTTTAACCAGTAAGTGGATAGAACATAATTGCCTGAAGGTCTTAGGGAAAGAGTTTAAGTCTCCATTTCTACATGCCACACACTAATGCACCCAGCAAAAGGTGTTCACCTCTCCAAGTCAGTTAGTGTTAGGAACACATGGGCATCAAAACTTTTATTAACTTTGTTTTCTTTTTTAGAAACTTGGAATGCAACAACATTATCTATGTATTATGCTTGAGGTAAATTTGTAAGTCAAAGTTCTGAATACCTAATTGGAAATGAATAAATTATAGAAAGTCCAGTATATAAAATTCAATAAATGTTTTTAAATTTTTGTAATGTTTTTATTTAAATTTGAAACATGAAAAAATAATAAATCAAGGACCTCCATGTAAGACCCTATACCCTGAATGTGACAGAGAAGAAAGTAAGGAAGATGCTTGAACTCATTGAAATAGGAAGCAATTTTCTAAACAGGACCCTGATAGCATGGGCATTAAGATCAACAATTAAAAATCAGAACTCATAAAACTAAAAAGCTTGTGAACACCACAGGCTAAGGGCCACGTCTTCACAAACTTGGAGGACACTGAGAATTCAAACCATAGTAGTAGCAACTTGCTAAACGGTTTCTGTGAAGACTGCACCTTAGATTCCTTCTCTTCATATTAACAAATTATTTCTGACTGGATTTGAGGCCTGTTCTTCAGGAGGGATTTCATGTCCCTGGCCAAAAAACCCATGATTGGGCAGATCACAGACCCAAAGAAACCTACTGGTGTTGTTTTGGTAAAAGGTCATGTTGTCAAAATAGCTTCCTAGTATTTAAGTTCATACCTGTAGATTTGTACTTCTCTCAACAATTGAGTTAGAGAAAATTCATTTTGCAGTGGATAGTGGTTAATGGAGAGACTTCTGAGAATAAGTGACTGAATATGCAGCCCTAAATTGGACACCTATATCAATCTATTCCTATGAAGGTTCAGGGGGTATATTTGATATGTGGACAGAAAGAATGTAATAGCAAAACAATGGGTAAAAGTGCTATGAAATGTTGCTTCTCAACTTGACATGGCTGATGCACACATCAACTCACAGAAGCTTTGGTTGCCTGCATAACACCTGCACAAGAACAAGCCATTTAAAAATTCCAGCAAGGATAGAGGAGGGGGGCTCCCAAGGCCACGTCTCTGATGGCTGATGATGGTAGTCGATGGATGCTGAGGATAAATCGCTTTTCTTTGTGATTTTGCCACTAGTAAGCTGCACATGCCCCGAGGAATAGCCCCACATATTTGTACACAATCAGTTCTAATTGGACTCATGGACCTATTAATAAAATTAACAATGAAAATGGAGTATATGACTTCAGAAGGGAGAGGAGTTGGTAGGTCCTGGGGGAAGTTGGAGAGAGATAGTAGAGGGGGATGGAGAGCATCAAGATGCATTGCATACATGTATGAAAATTTTAAAGAATTTTAAATAAAAATATTATTTTACAAAAAAAATCAATAAATGGATGGCACTAGAAGAAACCATCCTGAGTGAGGTAACTCAGTCACAAAAAGACAAGCATGGTATGTACTCACTCATATATGGATTTTAGACATGGATCAAGATAGTGCCAGTCTGCAATTCCACTGACAGAGAGTCTATGAAACAGAAAAGAACCTAAGGGATATGCATGGTACCCCAGAGAAGAGGAACGAGGCAAGATCTTCTGAACAGATGGGGAACACGGCAAGGGGTGGGGGGCGTGGTAGCTGGGAAGAAGAGAGGGGCAGAAGAGGAAGAGAGAGTAGGTCATGGGGGAACAGAAAGGTTGAGTGGGGGGTAGAATAGGGGGAAGAGGGAATCATAGTTTAGAAGGCAGATCAGGTACCAGTGTGACCTCTAGTGAGCTAAAGGGATGACACCAACTGGCAAGCTAAGCAATAGTGGAGAGACCACCTCGAATGCCCATTCCTGATAATGAACTTGATGTCTATAACCATCCTGGAGCCTTCATCCAGTGACTGATGGAAGCAGAGGCAAACACCCACAGTTAAACACTGAACTGAACCCAAGGAACCCAGTGACACAGAGAGAGGAGCAATGAGCAAATTGGCAAAGAATGGGCTGCAAAACCAGCAGAGAGAGCTGATCTGAACAGAGGAGAGTTCTTGGATCCCAGACAGACAGCTGGGAGTTCAGCATGGGACTGATCCAGACTCCCTGAATGTGACAGTCAGTAAGGAGGCCTGGGCAACCTATGGGGCTCTGGGCAGTGGATCAGTGTTTATCCCTGGCATACAAACAGACATCGTGTGTCCATAACACAAACAGGGATGCTCTCTCAGCCTGGACTCTTAAGGGAGTGCCTGGACCCTGCCCTGAGTGAAATGACAGACTCTAGATATCCCCTATGTGGAAGGAATTGGCAATAGGGTGGGAGGCTGGGGGGATCAGAGGGGGGTGTGGGAGGAGGGGAAGGAGAGGGAACTGGGATTGACATGTAAAACAAGCTATTTAAAATTAAAATAATAAATAAAAAATTCAATAAATGTCTAAATGCCATACTAATTTCTGTGCTGAGTTTTAATCATGCTTTGGACTGGAAGCTAGACTGTGATTGATGGGAACAGGTTTCTACTGGCATAGAGAAATGGGAACACCTCCAAATTTTAAGCACTAAACTATTCTTCAGGGTAGCACAACTTGTTTTCTAGTTACTTTGTATTATTTTATGACTTACAGTTGTTCCATTTTTAAAGCATGCTGAAGAAGCCATATAAATTCTTTTAATGTTAGTTACTGAAATATCTTATTCTAGATTTCCAGAAATATATCAGAAAGTCTTGCCTGATACATTGATAATTGAAGGTCAAGCTACCACTTTTCTTTCTCATGCAGGCAAGGCTATAGCCTGAAAAACCTTTCCGAGCAGTCAAGCATTTTGCTTTTGGAAAACAATCATCTATTCATGTCTGTCTTCCTATATACCTACCTATCTGTCTGTCTGTCTTCTATACATCAGTCATCTGTCTATCATGTAGCTACCTACCTTTCTGTCTTCTATTCCTTCTGTTTCTCTGGAGATGCTGACTAATTCAGGGACACCCATGATTTGGAGGTCATGCTTTACTTTTATCTTTCCTAACATAATATCATGCTAGTTTGGGAGGACAAGAAGTCAATCAATTGGCAAGTGATGCTTATAAAACTCCCTTTACAGATTACAGAAACATAAAAGCTGAAGAGGGTTATCATTATGTCATTTCATAGATGATCTTAGACGACATGATTTCTTCAAGTAGTTTATTCAAACTCATGAGTGTAGAATGATAGTTATTTGTTTTGTTTTGAATATGAGGTAAAAGAAAGAAATCTATATAGCATATATCTGGTCTTGAAATTAGACAATTTTAAGTGTTATTCCCAGAATATAATGTATAGTTCCCTATGGCATTTTCATATGTTGAGACTCCCTTGCATGACATATAACTTTATGAACCAGACAATATCTAAAAATTTAAATACAGAAAGTCTGGTCCTGAATTATTCCTTTGTTGCCTAGAATTTGTCTATCTTCCATCAAAGCACTTTATCTCTTTTGGTCTTAGTGCCTTCACATATAGGGTTTTATGGTGATGATTATGTGTAATGATAAAATCTTCCAAGTGTTAGAAAATGGGCAAATATAATATGGTTCCAATGATGTTGTGAAGCAGCCACATTGGCAGAATATGAATGTGCATGTAGCCAAAACTATGTTCCAAGGTTCAACTTAGAATGGTTGGGGTGGGAGCTGGAGATGCACCCCCAAGTGTGTATAAGTATCTGACACCTCATGATGACTCTTGCCTTTATTTAAAATACCAGACACTTTACAGTCCTCACTCCTTATTTCAGTAATGTTCTGTTATTTTTTTACCTAAGTTTTATAAAATAATCTGTAGCTCTAGAGAGTACATTGCTTTGCACATTCATAAAACTAACAAGTGGACTAGTCAAGACTGTAAGCCAGGTCTCACCCCAGTTCCCTATCCCTCCCCTCCTCCTGCACTCCCCATCATCCTCCCTAGCCTCCCACCCTATCCACACTTCCTTCCACATAGGGGATATCCAGAGTCTGTTATTTCACTCAGAGCAGGGTCCAGGCACTCCCCTAAGAGGTCTTGTCTTTCTAATTCTTCCTACTACCTCTTTCCCACGGCCCAGTCCTCTTAGTATATAAATCACATTACATGAGACAATTCCCACACTGAAGTGAAGCATTCTATTAGGAGCAAGAAGAATCATTCTCATTAGCCTACGGTTCCACCTCATGGACTGAACCAGTGTAGAACAATGATGCTAATGAACATCACTGCCATTTTTAGTTAAAAGTTAATTTCATACACCTTGATTACTTAAGTCCTTCCTACTGCTCAAGTAAGTCTGACAAAACCAAGGTTTTTTAAATTTAATTTTTAGTTTCCTAAACATTCCACAGCCACAGGTTTTATTTGTAAATTTACAACCTGACAGAATACAAGATTCAAATGAAAATAGACATACATTAAACTTTGATGAGAGTAAGGGGATGGCAAAACACTACGAATATAGGTCTCAGATCCAAGAACCTACACTGTATAAGATGACATCACTAGCCTTCTACTGAGTTTTTAAATTTCTGTCGATAAGATAACTTTCAAATTGCCCTATCCTTTAAAAATTAATAGAAGGAAGACTTATTTTCTCTGTCTTAAATATGATTTTTATGTATTTGGGAAACAGAGCCATGAAGTGGCCTGCTGTGGTGAATATGCTTTGACGACCTTTCCAATGATGGGTACAGTCAGAAATTCTTCTCTAACTCTGGACCATGCCTTACGTAGGGAAAGGACTGTCCTGACTTTGGCATAATTGAAAATTAATTCAACATTTTAATGTTTTGAAACCATAGTAGTAATTTCTGAACAATTTAGTTTTCTGTCTATTCTAAAATATAATGGAGCATCTCCAAAAGGTATTTGCTGCATTTGCAGAAACGAATAGCATATTTTATAAATACATCTTAGGTGGTGCTAGATACTACAGTGAAATAGAGGTTGCATAAGCAGTTATTTTAGAAATTCAGTTGTCCTCACTCCAATTTAATAACTAAGAAAATAATTTGAAAGACAACAGATACCAAAGCTTATATTTCATCTCTTTTAGAACTTTCTGATTCAGAGAAAAAATAGTAATTGGCATGTTTGAAAATAACACATAAATAACCATTGAAAAAATAGATGTAGCCATGGGTTGCTGAATATTTATTCAAGAGTGTCATGCTATAAGATCCCGTTTCCATGATGTCAAGGCAGTTGGTTTGCACAAATATGCTAACTCTAAGATATTTGTATAATGATAGAATTAACTAATTCTTCATTTCTGAGGATCTTTGCATTGTTTAGCAGTGCGTGACTATACATTGTCCTGGTTTTATCTATCTGAAGATAGATATTTCATAAATGCTTTATTTGTCAAAAAGAAGTGGTTAATTTTTCACTTTGGTATTTTAGTTTCATAGAAGCCATCAAAAGTAATATGACTAACCAAACACTAATATTCAGTTAGTATTAACGAGTTCATAAGATTATAAGAAGTTGACTGTGCTTATCTTACATAAAAGAATTTAAAAAGACACTCAGTATTTTCCTAGGTTACTGAATATCCTCAGGGGGAAAAAGGAGTTGAAATGAAGAACTCAATATCCTACATGATATCTTTAATAAACAATATTCGACTTTACAGTTTGTGGTAGGGAGAGCCTTCCCTGATGTGGAGTGCTTTCTGTGTGTTTTGATTGGAGTTTGAAGGGGGCAGAATCAGAAGTGATTTTGGTAAGGCAGCTTCTATTACTGCAGAGAGACATGTGCTCAACTGTGTGAAGCCTCTCATTTACTAAACAAATATTTGTTGAGTAGCTACTCTGTGTCAGGCCGTGGTGAACAAGACAAACAGAGTCCTAGACTTTAAAAGGTCACATCATGACAAATTGCCATTGACACATTAAGAAAACAAAAGGCCAGAAGGACAGACTGATTACCAATACTTGCTGACCCCTTCTCCTACACACACAAACAACACTGTCACCAGGTGACAGGTATGTGTGTGACAAGAATAATTTCTCAAACATCAGCTCTCAGTGTAGGCTGCTCTGGACTCGGAGCTCCAGGTAATTCTACTCAGAGAACATTCATGTTTGCATAGTTTCATCCTAGATAGCCCGGCTTTCATTATTGGATGTGCACTTGTTGCTCATATAACCCCTATGTGGTGTAAGTGCTGGGGATTCAGAACATAGATATTCATCTCATGGAAATCAAAGCCAGGAAGCAAACAGTTCCTTAAAACATGCTACACCACTTAGGAATAAGTTTTATTTAAAAAAGACCCAGAAATGTGGTCTTTTAATATTCAGACACATCTTGCTTTTTGTTTTGAGTCCCCTTCAGAGCTGGCAATGGTCATTCACTAATTCCACTGGCTGTTAGGAGACCCCTATATATTCTTTATATTCAGACTTACGTTCTCAATGACCAATTCTCATGTTTTCCATGACAGTGGTTGCTCTCTTTAGTGCACAGATGGACAGCTGAGGTTAACAGAAGAAAATAACAGGCTCTGGGAAAGCCAAGATTGCCTAATGGATGCTACTGTACATACTTCATTTGAAAATCATGCAAATCTGTTTTGAGGTCATTATTTCTTAGAGTACATGTTTACCTAACCAAGGGACCAGGACATCAGGGATGCTTCCCTGTCTGTGTGGGGAGACATTCATCTGCAAGTTATGTCTCCCACTGGAGAAAAAGTCTGTGGTATGCAGACAGTCGTGCTCAGACAACTTATTAAATATAAAGCTTCCCTAACACTGTTATCCCAGAGAAATGCTTTGATTCAGTGAGTCTGTTTCACTGTCGGTCTTCACTTGTTCACATCAGTCTAATTGAAAGAATATTTAAAATTTCTTCAAATGGTCAGTAAACAACCATGTTCCAAGGTACTGTCCCACCTCAAGTGAAATAATTTGCTGAAATCTTCTTTTTCAGGCCTCTGTAAGAATAAATTCATGGAAGATAATTCTCTACCCACTCACATCTGTGTTTTTGATAGCAGAGCTTTTGTGGGAAATGACTAGAGAAAAATTATTTCACCCTGGTGGCAAAGATGATACAAAACTACGCATTTGGAGAGCTTTGGGATACCTAGCAAGGCTATTGTGATTGTTCTTACAGTCATATTGTCAAGTAACCCTAGGATTTTGAGTAACTAAAGGGGTAAAAGATGGGAAAATAGGCTTGGTGCCATGCACCTGTAAACCCAGATAGGAGGCTGAGGTTGGAAGATGACAGTATGAAGTCAGCATGGGCTACATATTAACTCCAGGCCAATCAAGTCAGTTTAGCAAGATGCTATATCAAAACAAAATGACAAAGAGCTGGGGATGTAGTTCGGTGCTAGAGGGCTAGCCTAGGCTGCAATATCTAAGAGTTCTAGGTTCAACTCCCAGTTTCCCAATAAAACAAGGGGTGTAGTGAGGAGGGAGCAACTATATGCAGTTTATATATGGCCCATAGGATGGATCTCTAACAATCATTACCATAATATCATGTGAAAACAGTAACCAGAATTTCAGCCTACCTATGATTTTCCCCCATTTTGACATATTAACAAATAGTTTTTTATGTTTTTATTGACTGGCTCAAAAATTTACTTGAATATATTAACTGATTTAAACACAAACAGGTGATTAAATTTTGATTACATTAGTGATTATGTTAGTGACAATATATCTGCATTTGCATTATTTTATTCAGCAATATTTAGTAAACACTCATTAAACATCCATAGCTATGCTTAACAAAGGCAAAAACAAATGAATATAAATATCATTTCGACCCAGGGGGCCATAAAAATAACAACAGCTAAGGCACTTTTATAAATTTCTGTTTCTTATATTATTTCATGGGTCTTTCAATGTGTGTGTTTGTGTGTGTGTATTCACACATATATAAATATGAGATGATGTAAGTTATTTTTTCCTGTATGATTAAAAAAATCATTTACCTCTTACCATTTCTCATCATAGATTTGTGAAGAGGCCTATATCCTCAGGATTTCATTAGGTTACAAACAATAAATAAACTATGCCATACTAACATCGAAATGCCCCTCTATAGAGACAATATATTTTCATTTGCCTTAATTTATTCAGTAATATTTAGTAAACACTCAGTAAGTATCCATTGCTATGCTTAACAAGGGTGAAACCAAATGAATATAAAATATCAATCATGCCCAGGGGGCCATATCCAGATAACAGCAGTATTGTTAAGACAGATTTTTAAAATGTTGTTTTCTTAAATTTTCCCTTGGCTCTTGCAGATATAAAGAGACATTCTAATATAACACAAAGACGGAGAGCATTGTGTGAATAGGGCTGTGTAGAATGAGAGTGAAAAATGATGGGAGAAGATTTATTCATAGTCAACCCTGAAATTGTCCTTACTTGTGGGAAGTCAAGTTCTACAAAGCCAAGGTAAACCTGTAATTTGTGACTAATGCGGCTTTGCATCTAGAGTAAGCAGGGATAGGTTCCTGTGAAGCTGGCCACATGTTTACTAACACACAATCTTTTCTTTGTGTACAATTCTGTTAGAAGACATCTATTGAATATACATCAATTATCTCTTAACATAAAACTCATCAAGTTCATGCCAGAATGAAGCTTCTCTATCTCATGAGTCCTTTGAAAAACTTGTCACCAACTTGTTGTACTCTGGAGCACTAGTGAGCATTTTAGCACCATGCTCTAGGGATGTGTTAACTAGCAAAATCGCCGACAGAGCAGCAAATTCAAAGGACACGTGCACACGTTGTGGGAGGGAAAGGGAAGGGAGAGAGAGAGTGGTTTCTACCAGCCTCAGGGAAGGACAGGCCTTTTGGACATCTCACAATTTTCATCACTACGCACATGCCCCACTATGGTAGCACCACAAGAATTAATAATGTGCATATAAAGTAATTCAGTAAGTAGAAAAATAGGTTCACTTGGAACACACGCAAACAACAAAGATATTATAATTATAGAGGAAAATGAAGTATCTGTTACACTTAATCTGGAAATCTGGGATACGCAGTCATATTGGGAATGACTAAAGAGTGGACCATGAGGTTATACATTTATTATTCTTAGAGGGACATGTGGACCAGGAACTTTAGAAGAGTTTTGTGAGGATGCAAATTCTTTACACTGCCCCTTCCCCTTGAAAAAATAAAAAGCTTTGGGAAGATGCTAAAAATATGGTTTGATTAAGACTTCTGTATTAACTGTGACACAGGCCTGGAATTTTTAAAGTTTGTAGGTGAATAATGAATACAAAATAAGGGTGTTCCTTATTAAAGTATAGTGTCTTATAACCACATCAGTGAACTACATATTATTTAGTAGTAATGTGAATTTTTTATTTTGTTTTATGATGGAAAATGAGTTTATAAACATGGTGATTTGGTTTAGAAACTTGGAAGAAGTTATTCATAGTATCCAGAAACTGGAAACAGCCTAGATGACCATCGATGAATAAATGGAATACTACTTGGCCAATAAAAACATGAAATCATTAAATTCACAGATAAGTGGAAGGATCTAGTAAAAATCATACTATGTTAGGTAACACAGAAAGACAAAAATGAAATGTATTCACTTAGTGTGTGGATATTAGCAGTAAAGTCATTAATAAGCAACCTACAATCCATGTAGCTAAAGAGATTATGTATAAAGTAAGGCACTAGTGGGTAGGGATGGATCTCCTTAGGAAGGGGAAATAGAATAGATTGTTATAGACAAACAGATGGGGGACTAGAATGGGAGGATCACTTGGGGAGGTACAAAGGCAGAGGGAGAGGTGGATGAGAGAAGGAATAGAGGAAGGGACAGCCAAAACTAAGGGTCATTTAAGGGGTTGCATAGAAACCTAATACAATATAAGCTTGCTAAAATGTATACATACGTGAAGGCAACCTAAATGAAATTGTTAAACTGAGAGTTATGAACACAAGCTCCCATATCTAACCCAGAAACTATCTACAATTGATGACCATTTGTAAATGAAAAAGATTTTTCTTTCTTCAAGGCAATGTTACTGGGAAATCAAACCACTCTTAAGGGTAGGCCCCATAACTAGAAATAAATGGCTCTGTCTCACAATGTGGGTCAATCTATTTACTTTTAACCTTATAGGTCATTATACATATATGTTGGCTTCTGGGTTTGTGCTGCTATTATGCTATTCTCGGATGTGGTGTGCAAACACTGTGTGTATGTGTGAGGGGGTTCTGTGTTCTTAGGAGCTGTTATGATCACTTGAGGTAATTTAGTGGCATCCCAAACCTTTACCATCATCTCCTCCAGGTTGTGACAACCAAAAATGTCTGAGATTCTGCTAAATGTCTTCTGAGAAGAATCAGCCAGTTGAGAACTCCTAGCACAGAACAGAGCTGTATTTATTTATTAATTTGTCCAGCTTAATTCAGCATGTGTTTATTGACCACCAGTCAAATCTCTGCCTTGGTTCAGGTAGAAATACAGAGACATACAAGATGCAGATTGTGTTGATTTCCATCTGAGGTTTTATTACTTGTTAAGCAATTAATCCATTTTAAGAGGTGCAAAATAGACTTTTTGATCTGTATAGATTGAGACATCAACCTATAGATTTAGTTGGTGGCATTCTGGATGTGATAAAAATCCAATTCTAAAGCCACAGTGCCACCCACAAACATTCTCGGTTTTGTTACTTGTAAGCTTATTCTGCAGTTCACTTCAGGGACTGTGTCTGGCCTTTAGGGCAGGTAGAGGGTTCTGTAGGTGAAGCCTGGTGGTTGCAAGTCCTCAGGGGTGGGGCCTGGCCACTTGCAGGCCTGGAGGGGCTTACAAAAAGTGGTTTGCATGATATTATTTTCTTCTGTGCTTTCAAGTTGTGCCCAATGCTGTTACTGAACACAAAACAATGTATTAATAGGATGACAGATGTTCAAACAAGGCACTAAGATTATTCCTTTCCCTTTGATTCTAAGGCTTTCCTTTAATCACCTCAGGTTGATTGTCAAATATTCTGGGGCTGGAGTGATTGTGCAGTAAGTTAAGAGTCTTGAAGAAGAGCTGGACTTGGTTCCCAGCACTAAAAAAGCAAGCCAAAATTCCTTGTAACTTCAGTTCTAGGAGTTCTACCAACCTTTTTATGCCTTTGTGCACTGCCCATATTTGATATTCTTATAGATACACATGGAAAATACAAATACACCCAAAATAAAAACACATAGAATCTTAATCATAACCATTATGAAATGGTAGATTAGTGCAATGGGATAAGGAGGTTCTTGCATGTAAGAGATCAAACTGGTCAAAAATTCTAGCATGGGAAAGGGCTCATGAGGCCCACTCCTAGTGGGGGAGCTAGAAGTTGATGATAACTGAGCAAGGAGAACCAATTTTCTTTGGATGTGTTGCCAACAGTAGATTACCCGTGCTCCAGTCAATGGCCCTATACTAAAGTGCATATGGGAAATACTAAATGTACTCAGTGACTCATATATAAAAATGAATTATGTGAAGGAGAAGGGCATATGGGAGGATTTTGAAAGAGGTTCATATGATTAAAATACATAGTAAGAGTGTGTGACATTCCCAAAGAGTAGATTAAAATTTATAAAAATTAAATAAAAAGTAATGAATAAAAGTTATAGAAAAATGTAGTGGCTAGAAAACAAAATAATAATAATATTATTATTAATAATGATAACAATAAATCTTTAAATAAAAGTTTCATTTCAGAAAGTAATAGACAGAACCAAACACGTTGTTATTGTTTCACTGTTTCTCCATTGTGAACTCTAAGTATGAAAGTTATGTGTATGTATGTACATAACTTGATCTTAGTCAAGAGGCTGAGAGGTGGCTGTGTGTATGTGAATTAATGTATATATATGTGTGTGTGTATATACATATATATGCACACACATACTTATTAATGGTAAAATGTACCAATATCTACCTAAATATGGATCATAAATTTGGTAAACAGTGGTGAGAGGTGGGACTTGAATTATTCTACTCATAAGGATTATCTATAAATATATGAGCATCTTAAAATGTCAACTGCTGGGAAACAAGAAAGGGAGAGCCAGGCTACACTGGGAAACTGGGCCAACAGTTACAAAGGATCATTCAAGTCATAGAGAAATAAGAATTTAAATTCCTGTTTCAGGAAATATGGATTCAGTGAGCCTGCAGCCTGCAAACATCTATGTTTAAAAATATCTAAGGGTGGGTGGTTAGAATTGTGTATTTCTGAGGCAGAGACAGGCTGTATTAGCAAGGAAAAAAATCAGAAAGACATTTACCACAAGTCAGTGAGTCATCTTCATGCATGAAGACTGAAGTAACCATGTTTCCTTTTTCTCTTTCCATATCTCCTCCAACTACTGTGTTCATGACTTACACTAGCCACTTGATGGCATTGCCCTAGCACCAGCCTTTAAAAATGTAAAAATAACCAGCTGAACCTTTAATATCTCATAGCTGACTATAAGAAAACATAATCAGGTATTGCGACTTTTTCTATTTGTGACACATGACTGACTTGATGAGCCTTTTAGAAATATGCTCTTATTTTCTGCAGTTTTTTTCTCATTTGAACTCTGTTCATGCAATTTCAGGAATATTATTTTACGTGGTCAGCAAATGCAAAATGAATGAGTCTTCACAATTCGGCAATGTTGATGGTGTGTAGTTAGAAATCAAGTTAAAGTGAATTGGCTAATTTAAAAACCAAGTGAAAGACAAACCATTATAAGAAATTGTATAGCACAAGCAAATAAAGACCCTGAAAAAACAGGTTTACTTCAGTAAACTATGGAATTACTTATATGAACCACCCACTGTGCCTGACAAAGGCATACATGATTTAATGGCTTCATAGTACCACACATCTTTGGTGGCTTGAATGAGAAATGTCGCCATCAGGCTCTTGCATTTGTAAACTTTGTTCTCAGTTATGATAATGTTTATAGGTTATGGAATCATGTCTCTGTGGGAAGGCCTTCAGAGTTCATAGGCTCACCCCACTTCCTGTCCTTATTTTGCTTCCTGTGGGGGGGGGGGAAACATGATAAACCCGTTTCCTGCCCCTGAATCTTATTATGCATTCCCTGTCGTTATGGACCCTACCATTCACCAACTGTATTCTTTACATTGCTTTGCTCATGGTGTTTTTTATCACAGCAACACAAAAGTGACAGATACAGCATTTTTAGACAGTTTTATTTTGCCCTGGCTGCTCTTAAATGTGATCCATAATAGTCCTATGCAATACTTTAAGTCTTTAATCCTACTTATACTTCAAATTCTGGCTCTTATAAATTGTTTTAGGTTGCTGCTATAATCTGTTATTTTATTCATTCTTTCAGTCACTTATGTAATACATACTCTCACTCCAGTAAAGAGGTTTATCAAGTTCACTGTTGTGGACTTACTTTCTGCTTCGGTAAAGCCAGACTATCAACATAGGCATGCAACCAATCTCTGAAGGAGGGTGATATCCTGTAGTGAGAACTCACTGAGATGAAGATATTTCTATTGTGTTTCCAGAGACCAGCCAATTCTAATGGTTAATATTTATTGGCTGCTTAAACTGTAGGAGCTAAGAATGTTACTCTCCGATTGAATTTTATATTTGCATTAAGTCTATGATATAAGCATAATCAATATTCTTACTTTCTTAAAGGGAAGATCATGCATGTATAAAAATATAGAGCAATGAGAACAAAATAACTGAAATAAATACATGATAGATGCTGTTATGGCAGTGAGAAATGACAGAAAAATGGGAAGAAATGATCCAAAAGCCACTTGGGAACTAGCATGGGAACTGTATATGAGGGTGGATTTTAGTAAAGAGAATTAGCAAGGAAAGGATCTGACAGTAGAAGGGAGCATTTAAGAGTACAGCAAGGTTGTGCCCACCAGCTTCAGTGAGACACATTGTAAAGATGAGGATTTGAAGGAACTAGGGTGGAGATGAGGAGACAGAGGTCACTGCTGAGGGCTTTGTACACCGTGTCAGAGAGTTTGATTAGAGGTCACTGCTGAGGGCTTTGTACACCGTGTCAGAGAGTTTGATTTTATTCGCTAGCTTACAGGGAACCACCGAAGTGTTTCAAGCAGGTAAATGACCTTCTACATCTTGCCCTTTGGAAAGATCACCCTGTCTCCACAGTTGAAAATGGATCCGAGAGTTACATACGTAGCCAAGCAAACTGGAAAAGTATGTGTGAGTCAGAGCACAGTTTGATGATTCTTGCCAGGCAGAAGTCATGAGCTGCATATAGAAACTGTTTCCAGTAAGGAGATAAAGTAGACAGAATTAATATGCTTCCATGACTGTGAAGGGAACGGAACGCTGGAGAAGAACGTCATAGTGGATTCCCCAGTTCCTGGCTGTAATGATCTGGGATAATGTGACACTGTTGAATAGAAAATGGAAGTGATGTGACATTCAGACAACTGGTGACACTTGAGCATTACATTTTTTTGATAAAATGGAGTAAACCAATGCTTTCCTTGCTGATTGTCTGATGACTAGTGAACTAAAGGGCATGGAAGCCACTGAAGCATGTCCAGGTGTGCAAACCATCAACCTTTGTGCTGCCAAATCTTGTGCTCTTCCTGATCCAGCTGCCCTTCTCTCAGACTGTTTAAAGACAGCAACTGAGAGCACCACTGTAACTTCTAATAAATCAGGGCATTGAACAATAGAGTGTATTTCCTCTATCAGCCCCAGGATATTGTTCTTTTGTTGATTTTCTTTGTAGGATATAGTTGATGATAGAGACCCCATAGGTCTAAAAAATGCTTTTATTTTTGGAACTGTCAGGAATTGAGTATAAATGCCTGACAGAGTCAGATGTATGTGCTGCCTACATTTTTTGGAGTTCATGTAGACACTAAAAGAAGCAGCCATGGAACAGGTTCAGTATAAATTGTACTAGCCATGAAGGGGTACGTGGAGCTCTACTGGAATGGGCCTAGGCTGATCTGATAAATCAGAGTTCCAGTTTATATTTCTTTTCCTTTGGTCAGGGGCCAATACGCCAATAATTCCAGTCATGGCTCATAGAAAAGGAAATGTTGAAAAATGAATAAAACATGATTGCCCATAAATTGTTTTTTTTTCTTTCTTCTAAGAGAAGATGCATGTATCTATGGTACAAACAGCACTTTACTCTTTTTAGTCAGTGGTGTTTTAAATAATATATTGATTGGGTATGGGATTAAAAGAAAGTGCTTGTCTTCCATTTTTATATGAATGCAGAAGAATTAGGTGATTGTATTACCTCAGTCATAAATCTGACAAAGACTGAAAAAGAAATATCATCTCTCAAAACCATCTACAATCCAAGACTCCTCTAAATTCAAATGCACTGTTCAGGTTGCAATGTTTACTCTTATAAATAAAGCGATATATTAATTTGATGTGACTGAAAACAGGGAGAAGATGCTGTGTTCTTTGCTATCCAGGCAATAAACACAAGATGTGCGCTTTCTGGATAAAGCCCTCCAAAGCTTGGAATCAAATTATGCAAATGTTAGCAAATGCAAATGCTGGCACCCGGCTTGCGAGTAACATTTACAAATGATGATTCGGCCAGAGCTTAGTAGAAATTAAATTATTTTTTGTCTCTAAAGAATACAGTCAACTAGTGTTTTTAGAGATTCTTAAAACCTTTGTTTTTCAGCTGTTCTTCATTATTCAGGCATTATCAACTTTCACCTCCGATGGTACACATGAAGATAGTCATTTTTCTCACCACTATGTGCATGGTACCTGCCCCCTGGGTGTGGAGTGTAGACATCTCAGGTCTGCATAAGTTAAGGATATAGTTAAATGCTTTGACACACAGATACTGAAGTATCAGTTGCTCGAAATTTGATGGTGTGTTTCCTATATGATACCCCGAAGAGGCAGATATTTTGCTTCCCCACACTGTGTTCAACATGTTAAGAAAAAGATTGGTGACCCTAAAGAAATTTTGTTGACAAATGTTATGTTTATTTATATTTATAGATAAAATTTTAAACCAGCTGGTGAGTTGGCTCAGTATGGAAAAGTGTGAGTGTAAACCCTGAAATAAACTTAAAACTGGAAGGAGAGGACTGACTTCAAAATGTTGTCTTGTGGCATCCACAGAGGTACACACACACACACACACACACACACACACACCACAGGGTCATGTACCACAGGGACACACACACACACACACATAAACACACACATGCACACACACACACACACACCACAGGGACATACACCACCGAGTACACAGACACACACACAGACATACACACAGACACACCACAGGGACACATACACACAAACACACTCACACACACCACAGGAGCGTGCACACACACACACACACACACCACAGGGACACATACACATACCCACATACATCACAGACACACACACATACCCCCCACAGGGACACAGACACACCACAGTGACACACACACACACTTACACACACAGACACATGCACACACACACACACACCACAGGTACACACACCACAGAGACACACACATGCACACACAAACCATAGGGACACACAAACACATACCACAGGGACACACACCACAGAGACACACACATGCACACACACACACACACACCACAGGGACACACACACACACACTAACACACACCACAGGGGACATACACATACCCACATATATCACAGACACACACACACACACACACACCACAGGGACAGACACACCACAGTGACACACACACACTTGCACACACAGACACATGCACACAGACACACACACACTCCACAGGGACACACACACCACAGGAATACAGACACACACACAAATACAGACACACACAAACACATGTACACCACAGAGACAGGCACACACAGACACACACACATACACACACCACAGGGACACACACACACACACATACACAGACAGTGAGACTTATATTAATGAGAAATGAAGAAAACAAGTAAATAAATTATAATTAAAACCAAGAATATTGAAAATTCTTTTAATTTCTATTTTAAGGTGATAATGGGACTACACATGTTAGCATAGATAGTATAGATAAGGGAAAACTTATGTTTTACAAAAAAAACTTTTATGAGTAATATTGTTTTTTATTTCTGTGACTTACTCTGATGTCTGGCTGAGTGGAAGACAAGTAGAATTTGTATGTATTTCATTTAACCTCTTATGTACTTTGTACTGGTTGGGCAAGTGTTATTCATAACATGAATGGCTAAAATTGAAAATGTCCCCAAATCCAAAATATTATAAGAACCAACAAGATACTTCAAGTATAAAGTGTCAACAGGATCTTAAGCGATGTGTGAGTCAGAGTCACAATGATGACAAATGAAACATAGTGTGCAAAATTACCTTCAGTTTCCATGTCCGTGCTGTTTTGTTACATATGTGCCTATTTTCCAGAGTTAGAATTCCAGAAAAATTCTAAAGTTTAAAGCACTCATATTCCAATCATTTCAGATAAGCGGTCTGCAGCACCCCCCATCTTCTTGGTCTCTGTTAGTCTGCCTGTCCAACTCATCTCTCTTTCTCTCTTCCCCCATTCTGTATGTGTTTAAAATTGTTCCTACAATAAAAGAATGTAACAATTGAAAGAATAATTTTATTTTCTCTATGCTTTCAGATATTTAGGAATACTTCACTAAATTTACAAGATGCCAGTTATTATTATTAATGATGTTTGTCATTAAGAAATATTTGATTTCATGGACCTCTAGAAAGGATCTCATGAACCTCCAGAAGTTTCCAGATAATACATATTGCCCCACCAAGCCATGCAATTGACCGGAAGGTTCTCCTAGCTTTTATCTTGAGTCCTCCAGAAGTGATCACAAACTTCTCTGTTTCTAGCCAGTTGTAGGAAAAAGTATAGACAGCACAATGGCTTCTTAAAAGTCCATTTTATTGAAAGAACAAACACCAATTTATATGGTCATATCTCACACAAGAGAAAAGAGAGGGACAAGAAATGCAGTCCCTGGGAAACATCATCTTTTTCTATAGCATTTTTGTATCATAAATGGACATGTGTTGAGTTGACATGGAAATTCTTAAACAACAGATGCTTGACTGTACCATGGCTGCTTCTTAAGGCATCCCTAAGGCTAGGTGAGCCAAGCAGAGGTATGCCCTCCCAAATGAGAAGAATCCATAGTTTAACTGCATTGCTGAATTACTAAGGAAAAGGTCACAAAACCTGACCTGCCTTCTACTGATTCTTGTACTAATTGCCCGATGATAGAGCAAACTTACCTTTTGCAACTTTATAAAAAAGTGAATATGAAAAAGGTATATAAAAAAACTTCTAGTACATCCCAGTATTAAACATGATAGTCATCCCCTTATCAAACTCCATTTCAATTCTAACTCATTCTTCAATGACTTCATATATGTCCTTGAGCAAGAAATGGCTATGCTAGGGAACACTGGTATTTTATAGGATAGTGGAACTGTAACCATATTTCAGATGGTAAGCCAAAATTCTGCAAAATGAATTTGCTTATGTGCAAAAGGCATCATAGTTTGGATTTCATGATAATGTTTTTCAAAATTACATCAGGTGATTTTAGAGATGTTTCTTCCACTTAGGAATGGTAACTAGACACAATCCTTCCAGGGCAGTTAATGGTAACTAGGCACAGTCCTTCCAGGGCAGTTAATGGTAACTAGGCACAGTCCTTCCAGGGCAGTTAATGGTAACTAGGCACAGTCCTTCTAGGGCAGTTAATGGTAACTAGACACAGTCCTTCCAGGGCAGTTAATGGTAACTAGACACAGTCCTTCCAGGGCAGTTAATGGTAACTAGACACAGTCCTTCCAGGGCAGTTAATGGTAACTAGGCACAGTCCTTCCAGGGCAGTTAATGGTAACTAGACACAATCCTTCCAGGGCAGTTAATTAAACCCCTGTGCTCTTACACCTTTTCTAAAGCTCTCTGTTACACAGAGCTGCTGGGTCATTTTATTTCCCATGTTTACACAGCTGGAGATAAGCCCAGGGCCTCCCATGGGCTAGCAAAGAACTTTGCTCTGAGCTATAGTCTCTTCAGAATGTAAAACCCATTAAGTTAGGATAAAATCAGAAAAAGAGAAAGTGCTTAAGGTTTTAGAACTTGAAGCAAGGAATTAATTATAGAAATCATGACAGAAGTGAGAGCCCAAGTGTGTCATGCTGAAGAAACAAGACACACTACTCTCAGTCAAGGGCTGGAGGCAAAGAGGGTGGTGGCAGGGTTAGTGGAGCCCCTAGACTTCAGGTCTCTGGGAGAGGCAGGCACCACATCTGGTTCCATACTTCTAACTTCCAACCATACTTCCAACAGGACTTACGGAGAAGTAGTGTATGGTAGATATATTGGAACATAGGCAGAGAAAATGAAAAGTCTATATTCAACTTTCCTTCTCCCAACATGCCTAAATCTTAAGAAAACCTAGCTTTGGCTAAAGAAGACAGAAGCTCCACAATCCAAATGGTGGCTTCTTTAGCCTTCAGAGCTCCACCAGCCAGGAGTAAACCAATGCAGGCAGACATAGTTCAGGGATGACACACGGAGATTAACAGGCAAGGATGATGGCTCACTTAGCAAGCTCAAGGACACACATCTGTGTTGTCAGGACCCATGTTTAAAAAAATAAAAAAGCCAGGAACTGGTGCTTAAGTCTATAGTTCTTATATTAAAGGGGTAGAGACAGAGGAGTGCCTGGAGCTCCTTTGCCAGGCAGCCTAGCTTAATCAGTGACCTCTAGGTTCAGAAAGATTGTTTTACATACTAAGGTACAGAGCAGGTGGACTAGACACTTGATGCTGATCTCTGGCCTCCAAACACAGGTGCACATGTAGTTACATGTACATGCCCTCGCATACATGCACATATACCACACAATGCACACACAATAGATGGGTAGGTAGGTAGATAGATAGACAGACAGACAGATATATGCATGCATACATACACACATTCGTATGTATGTACATACACAGAATAGTATGATGAACCTGGCCAATACACTACAGTGCTGCAGGATGATTTCCTGGGAGTCCCTGCACTCTTGCACTGATCCATTTCTTCTCTCTTTGATGCTTTTTGTTTGTTTGTTTTTGTTGTTGATTTTTGTTTTTAATAACTACTCTATAATGTACCAGAAGGTACGAAAGAACTAGCTGAGGAATACCGGGTTTTATTCTAGAAAGTCTAATGTTTTATCTCAGAATGTCATGTGTCCCCCTGTGTACAACATCCAGAGCTGGTTGCCTCCTGGAGTCTCTCATTTGTGTGTAAATGGAGTTTGGACAGATGAGACTTAAACTGTTCTTGGCAGCTTTTCTGAGCTTTGGGATAACGGCTTGTTATGAATTAGAGACTTCTGTTGTGTGCCTTGCTTTCATATCCGAAAGCAATAAACATACCGTGTCACTAATGTGTAATTTGTCTGTCTCACTAGACTCAGACAAATAGTAAAAGGGCAATCAGAGATGCAGAAGGTTGAAGTGACAGTGAGTGTACTTTGACTTTGTCGCACAGGTGATCTCATGGTAAATTGAACTGCAACTGGGGAAAGAAATGTCATTGATATGGATAAGTACCCAAAGTGATCAGCCCCTGGGATTCAGATGAGACTCACTCAGCTAGCAAACAGGTGACATAGTGTGGCAATATCAAATGAGCTGAACTCTTTTTTTATATATTATAGAAGAACTTGAAAACCATAGGTAGGTAACTTGGAGACTAGAGTCTCTTGGAGTAAGAAAATAGATTTATGGATTTCCTGCTACGTCTAGCAGGAAACACTAAGAACTGTGAGGCTCATCATCATTGCACACCCCCAGTGGAGAGATCACCTTGGTTGCAGTCCCACAAGGAAGACTGTGATTTTGTAACCCACTGGTAAAAATCCTTGTGATGATTGCTCACATTAACATGTGCACTACCAAAGCTTGCAGATATTGTAAAAACACTATTCCTGCATAATTGTGGGTTATATATATCAGGAAACTTGATTTGAAATCCCAAGTTCCCATTAAGCAAAGGATACAACACAATGTTGTTTATTGAGCATCTGTCAATATTGATGATGATATTAAATTTCTTTCACTGAGGATAACTGGCTGATTAAAAAGTTAATGTGTAGGTAGATAAGTATAGTTGAATTCTAGCCAGTAGGTCTATTGTAAAGGAAACTTGTCTTATTTTACAAAGTAGGTTACCTCCAGATAAAAGCAAGCATCATTAAAGACATGGGTTTTTATGTCATTTTCTCACTGAAAATGCTAAAGTCCATGTAAATAAGTGGTACTTATCAATGGTGGAATAATGATTTCCCTTAAAAATAGATGTTTTCAGATGTATCACACTTTTTTCTTTGTACTTAGTAAAGAGCATTTTGGGCTAGATAGATAGAAAGCAACTAATTAATGAAAAAACATAAATTAAGACTGATACATGTTTTGCTGAAGCCAGTGGGAGGCCTGACCCTTTCTGAATGGAGACAGAATAATATAGAAGGGAAGGAGGAGTCTATGGGAAAGAGGGAACTGAGAGGAGAGGAGGGGGAAGAAACTGAAGTCTGTATGTAAAATAAATGAAAACACCATATTTAAATAAACTAAAATTTAAAAAAGACCAGTACAAAAGTACAAAAGTTTGTTTCTATACAAGTTCTCCAAAAACTTTCAAATTTGAATTATGCATCAAATTAAATTTTCTTTGGAGAAATATAAACTGTATACATTCAAGTTTAATTTTCTTGGTAGGAAATTTTTGATGCCTTTAAAATGTATGAATTTATATATTTTATAATATGGAGCTCTGCTTTATCAGCATTTTCCTATCTTTTTTCTGTGGGTTTCACCAGCCCAGTCTTGACCCCTTTGCTCATCACTCCTCCCTCTCTGTCACTGGGTTCCAGGAGTTCAGTTCAGTTTTTAGCTGTGGGTGTCTGCCTCTGCTTCCATCAGACTCTGGATGAAGGTTGTAGGATGGCATATAAGGTAGACATCAAACTCATTATCAGGCAAGGATATTTAAGGTAGTTTCTCCACTGTTGCTTAGTTTGCAAGTTAGTGTTAGCCTTGTAGATTTCTAGAAATCTCACTAGTGCCAGATCTCTCCTCAAACCTATAATGACTCCCTCTACTATGTTATCTCTCATCCTGCTCTACTCTATTCTTCCCCTCACTCAACCTTCCTGCTCCCCCATGTCCTCTTTTCCCCTTTCTCTTCTCCCCTCTCCCCCACCCATTGTTCTCTCTCCCCTCCTCCCCATGCTCCCAATCTGCTCAAGAGATCTTGATTCATTCCGTTTCTCTAGGGTACCATGCATATTTCTCTTAGGGTCCTTCCTGTTTCCCAGACACTCTGGCAGTGGGATTGTAGGTTGACACTTCCCTGATTTATGTCTAAAATTCATATATGAGTGAATGCATACCATGTTTGTCTTTTTGTGACTGGGTTACCTCATTCCAGATGGTTTCTACTAGTGCTGTCCATTCGCTTGCAAATTTCAAGATTCCACTGTTTTATTTTCTGCTGAATAGTACTCCACTGTGTAAATGTACCACATTTTCTCTATCCACTCTTAAGTTAAGGGGTGTCTAGGTTGCTTCCAGGTTCTGGCTATTACAAATAATGCTGCTATGAACATAGTGGAACAGGCATCCTTGTTGTATGAATGTGCATCTTTTGGGTACATGCCTAAGAGTGAAATTGCTGGGTCTTGTGGTAGACTGATTCCCATTTTTCTGAGGAATCTCCTTACAGATCTCCAAAGTGGCTGCATGAGTTGGCAACTGCCACCAGCAGTGGAGGAGTGTTCCTCTTTCTCCATATCCTCTCCAGCATAAACTGTCATTGGTGTTTTTTGATTTTAGCCATTCTGACATCATTTGGGAGGTGGTTTCAAGACGGGTTTCTCTGTATTGTTTTGGAGGCTGTCCTGAAACTTGCTCTATACACCAGACTGGTCTCTAACTCACAGAGATCTGACTCTGCCTCCCGAGTACTGGGATTAGAGGTGTGTGCTACCAATGCCCGGCTCTGACATCATTTTTAATGAAAGCATTTTACATTATTCAAACTTAAAAATAAACAATAGATCAAAAACAACTCACGCTTTTTACTGTAAAAATTATGGATTCCAGTAATGAAAATAATCTCACCAAGTGGCCATTTCTCTAATCTCATTTAAACATACTGGAATGAAATGAACACATTTTGTATCTTTACATGTGCTGGGGCTAAAAGGAAATGGGATGTGTCTGTGATTTAATTAGGGCAGTTTCAGTCAAGAGTTGTATGTTTTATACCTTGTTTTGTTAGGGTCATTATATTACCAATTAGGGGGCTCTAAAACACCAACAGATTGTACTGTCTCCCCACACAAACACCTCAAAGCTCACAACTGTTCCTGTACCTACTCTCTGTAAGCATGAGCCAACTCTACCCAGAGTTCTCTCCATGTCCTTTACTTAGGAGAGTTCACTTGATCCAAGAACACATGAGAGGGATCAAGATGACAGAGTCCTACTCTGGACAGCCATTCCATCTCCACTGGGAAATTTTCTACCTGCTTTATGTAAGATAAACCCAGTCCTACTTTCTTTCAGGACTTGCTGCTTCTCCCTCTGGGTTAAAGGAACAGTTTTGACTTCATTTCCTCTGAATATTGAATATAATTATACTGATTGAATGATAAGCGGTATTTCTGGATTTATTTATTCTTCTTCATTTTTCTTTCTTTCTTTCTCTTTTTTTGTTTTTTTGAGACTGGGTTTCTCTGTGGCTTTGGAGGCTGTCCTGGATCTAGCTTTTTTAGACCAGGCTGGTCTCAAACTCACAGCGATCTGCCTGCCTCTGCCTCCCGAGTGCTGGGACTAAAGGCGTAGCAACACCATTGCCAGGCTCTCCTTCATTTTTTTAGACAGAATTTTCATCTGTTAAATTAGCCATGGTTCCTTGAGACAGTGACTTGTAACTAGTAACATATCCTTCTAGGTGAGCAAGTACTAATCTAAAGGCATAGTGGTATCAAACTGAGTTTATTAAAGTATAAATAATAGGTTGGTTATCCTTTTTCCAATATAATTTTTCTGGCCTAGATTGTTTATTGCATATATGTGTGGGGGGGTGTTTATGAAGATCAAGAGAGAGAGAGGGAGAGGGGGGGAAGAGAGAAAAAGAGAGAGAATAGATTTGGAAGCCAAGTGTAAAGGAAGTTCATTTGCATTTCATGTGTAGCTTCTACACATGCCTTGCAATTTGATATAGTATTTTGAAATTTTTGTGCATGGAATAAAGGTTCATGGGAGTAAATTTGTGGCACTATGTCAGTGCAAAGTTCCGAATTTCAAGAAATGTTGGATTTTGTAATTTTAAGTTAGGAATGTTCAGTTTGTATTTCAACTCATGATCAGCTAATAAATATACTTTTAGCAGATGGGGACCATTATAGATAGTCACAACCAATAAGAATACAGAGTTATGGAACCCAGTACCAATGAGAACACCAACAAAACACCGCTGTGCCTAAGGCTCCGGGAGCATTGCAGAAGATGGAGTAGAAAGAGTTTACCAGCCAGAGGATGAGAGAGTTTGTTGTGAGACAATGGCTCCTAGTAATCCTAGAGCTACACTCATAAAGTCACTCACATGATTTCCTAAACATGAGCCTAACATGGACAACAGGAATAGTCTTGCAAAGTGACAGGGGAAAACTGATCAGGCCTCAGCCATACATGAGGAGCTACAGACAGCTAAGGAATTCTGAGAGTGAAGAACACACCAACTGGTATCCAATACCAAATTGTCAACCTTGAAAGTATATACATACAAGTAACATAGTTTATGAGAATATATACATCAGTATAACAAATGGGCAACTCAAACCTACACTGTAGGACATCTAGTTCTTGTCTCTTTCCCAACAGTTTGTGTCTTATTTTTCTATCTCTACAATTGAAGTAACAAATTCCACATATTCAGATTATGAAGTCTGAAGTCATCTCGGCCATTTCTAACTATGTACTGTATTCAATATATTAATAAGTCTTTTTGTAATTAACTTCATGGAATATTAACAATATAACCAGGTGGACTTTTAATTAATATCAATTTATGTACTTTCCATTATCTCTATGCCTACTTAGTTTAATCCAACTGTATCTGCAGCGTAAACTTATTATTAAGCAGATTTTCCTCTTGTTGAGTCTAGCCCTGGCCACTCCATGGTGATGTTTCTAAATATAAATTTTATCATGGCATCCTTATCCTACCCAGTGTTTTATTACACATAGAAACACATTAGGGTTAAAATGTGTGTCAGTGGTATTCCTGGCTGGAATGCACATGACTTAGGGTTCTATCCTTAGTGAACCCTTTCACAAATAATGTGAAGCGCAAGCTCTAGTTTCAGTATGTTAAGAAAAATCGGGAAGTCTTGTGTTGTTATATTGTGCTAATCCAGCTGTGAAGACCCATATCGGTTGAATATTTTTAGGAAAGAACTGTCTTACAGGTGTTTAAAGAAGCATTTTGATAAGGTTTATTCTTAGCTTCTTATAAATCTGAATAAGAATTAGAAACATAAATGAAGCAATATGTTTTCCAGTAACTTAGATATATGTAACTTTGACACATATACTAAAGTTACCCTGTGAAAGTTAGGGGAAAGGAATTCTCTGACTATAGCAGCCATTTTATGTTAATTCACCAAATATGTCAGTTTTTTATTTATCCAAATCAAGAATTGTGCTTATATGCCCAAATGTGTATGTTTTCCTAGAGAGAACTGCTCAACATGAGGTAAACTTAGACGCCTTCTCTTTAAGGTAATTTATTACTTAGGACAAACAAAAATCACTTAAATCGAGAATAGCAAGTTCAAGGAATTGCAAAGGCCAGCTTTCTTCTTTTGGGGAAGGGTTGATCTTTCAAGCATGCCAAGAGTTTCATAAAAAGGAAAGCTGATCAAACAGACCCTGGTAATTGGAGTGAGATAGATGACATACACAGAGCGATTGCATACTCTACTCCAAATATTGTCTCTTCATGCAATTCTGTTTCTTTTGTCTCAATATGCCCTGGGAAATGTAACTTGAATCCCTACTAATAATATGCTTTAAATGACTTAGAATGATATTAAATATCCTCTAATAGTGTAAACAAACCCAACTCTTTCCACTATCAATACCTTGAGTAATCATTTGTACCATTTTGTGAAGAGAGTCTTTTACAGGAGCAACACATTCATCATGCAAACCACAGTAGCTTATTTCAGTTTCTGAATATGCAATTATTTTCATTTTTCTCCTTGTTCAATCTTCATGTATCTCAGATTTAGTATTTTCATGATTTTTAGAGAATTTTGCTTTCTTTTTACTTCAAACTCACAGAATTTCTCCTTTGTGAGATCCTGTCCCTTGTGACTCTGTAGGGAGAACTGAATCTTCTGCTATAGTCACTCAGAAAAAGAAGGACTTACCATTAGAAAAGTTATATAAAGAAAGGATATTATAACGCCTATGAAGTGCATCTACAAAACAGTGGTATGTTTTGTTTTTAAGTTATCTCAAAGAAACTGAACTTCTGCTACACTTTAAATTCTTAGTAAATATGGGATTAGTTACAGACTAGAGAATTCATCCTTCAGGGTGAGAAGATTGCAGTGTCCCACTCCATTCTCGTCATTTCATAAAGAATTAATAGTTTTCTTATATTATATGACTCACATCACTATTTCTATTGGTTAATATTCTACTTCCTTTGTTTTCAAATCAATGTTTCTTTCTTTACATGCCTTGAGGGATAACTTACAGAGAAAAATCGTGCCCAGCAGCACTAATTATTTGGCTATTTGGCAATATTGAACTCAGCTATATTTTTTCTCTCTTCCTCATTGAGAAAAAAGGACACAGGAAGCCAAAACGACAAGAATAATTGAGCTCATTATACAAAGTGCTATGATGCCGCTGTTAATATACTGTATAAATGCATTAAAAACTAAGTAATGGGTGGAGGCTCTGGGTGTAAAAACTGCTTAGTGTATTAATTGTACTCATAAAACCAGAGTGCAGAAACTCAAGTCCATCTATTCTGCAGCTTCCTGATAAACCTGGCTTAGCGGGTGCTCTCCTAGTGACTCTCAGCTCTTCTGAGTGCCTGGATGGCCACAGATATGATCAAGAGGAATGACAGAACACACTAAATTGTGGGATACTGGTACTCCTCTTGTGACTAATTGAGTTCATCACTCTCAGTTTCAGTTGTGATTCAAATAAAAGGTTTGAAGACCTGTCACCAGATATTTTTTCCATCAAAACTCAGAAGCAACCGAGTGTCCCTATGGTACAAATGTCAGTCACTCTGCTACAAAATATACTATGAGAAAGAGGGCAATTCTTGAAATACTCCCTGATAACTTGAGTTTTATGTATTATACCTGTAAGTGTGAAAACCCTGGAATCCTTAAATTGCTATTTTACTCATTCCTCTAGCAGATTATATGTGTTAATGAAAGGAAAATGAAAAAGCTAATTATATCCCATAAATGACTGTTTATTGTTGAGTCATGCCCCTCTTTGTACTCTTCAAAGTCCCACTTCTGATTGCAACAGACTGCATGCACATTTTTTAATTACATAAACCTTGAGGAAGAGGAGGAAAGTAATACTGTAAGTATTATGCTGAAACATAAGACAGGCTAAATATTTCTAAATTTCTTTGTGCAATGCCTAATAAGCAAAGAGTGAAATAGGCTTATTTTCTTTGTATTGCTTTGTGTCTAATAACAGTATTTACCATAGGTCCCTGGCTGCTTATATCGCACAGAGCTACTAATACAAAATTTCAACTGCATTTTCAATGTAAATTTTAAGTACAGGGCAAACTAGAGTAAGTTTTTATTTCCATATGAAAAGAATGGAAAACAGTCACTTACTTGGTTTTTCTTTCCCAAATAATCTAGATGGCAGAAACAGGGAAATATTTATTCTGCTCTTTATTATTCCTTGAGATGTGCGTTTATTTAAATTTTCCCAGTTCATCAAAGCATCAGTTACCCCACTGAATCTGTACAGAGACAATGGCATTCTGCCTTACAAAGTTAATTTGACAACTGCCAAGTCCAATTAGTTTTCATGTGATTTAGTTTCAACCTCACGTTTGGGTAACCGTTTAAAATGAGCAGGGTGATTTTTTTAAGGTTATCACATACTGTATCGCAGACAGAGAGCACACCAGGAGAAGCGGTGGACCTTGTTGCTAGATATAATTGTTAAGATAAATCCTGGAGTTATTTAATGATCTCAAGGCCCATACAATAGAAACAATTATCACATAGACTTACTATCTCATTACTTTCAATTACAAAAGAATGCAGTCTTTTTCATTTTTTACTTCAAATATTCTAAAATTTAAGCATATACATGTTAATTAGTGTTAACTCTCTCTACTTATATATACATATAGAATATATATCACCAATTCAGGATTTCAGGTACATGTAGCTATTTTTGTTTATTTGTTTTCAATATGGGCCCTAAGGGTGCAATAAGATATCTCATCAGGCAAAGGTAGTTTTCTCAAATGTCAGGTGCTGTGGAATAATCCTTCTGTACACTGTGAATATGTATTACTCTTATTGCTTAATAATGATGCTGACTGGTCTACAGCAGGCAGGATAAAGTTATGTGGAACAATCAAACTAAGGATGCTAGAATAAAGAAGGGTGGAGTCAGGGAGACTCCAGTCAGCTGCCAAGGAAGCCGGTCATGTAGAAAATGAGGTAGCAAGCCATGAGCCACCATATGGCAGAGCATGCATAAGAAATATGGGTTAATTTAAGTGTAAGAATTAGTGTGAGCCATTGGCCAAGCATTTTAAAGTAATATTAAGCCTCTGTGTCAGTTATTTGGAAACATGTGGTTGGGACAGGAAAACTACAGTCAGGCAATCTGAATTCAATCTCCAGAGACCATACAAAATGGAAGAGAAATAGAATGCATGGGTGCTTGTGTGTCAGAGCACATGCTCTCCAACATGAGGACCTAGCACTAATGGCATTGACTCTCATCTACCTGCAGATTGGGTCTATAGATCAACCTCAGATCCCATGTTTATAGAGAAAATGCTCTTAGACACTGTACTGTCTCCCCATCCCCTAAAGCCCGGGATTTCCAGTGAAAGTGTATCTTTACAAATGTATTTTTATACTATCCCATATATCTGTAAACACCAAACTCAGAAATATTTAGTTTCAATTTGTACCCACACTAAAACCTATCATTCTAGTACAATCTTTATGGAGTAGGCTTTTGAGACAAACGGGGTTAGCAAAGTCATGCTCATTTGGAGAAATTTGCTTTATCTTTTGAACAAGGCTATCTTGGGAATGTAATGACTGTAATTTTACTTTTTTCATACTAATTTCACAAATGTTTCCTTGTGGGTGAATGCCATTCTCATTGCCTAATAGACAATTAATGTTGTTTTAGCAGGGACACTAAAAGAAACAGTAAAAGCTTGAAAAAACTCTTCTCAAAATCTACACAGGAAATAGTAGCTTTGGAGTCAAAGTTTTTGATGTAGAAGAGAAAATAAAGGATTAATAATAACAGATTTGAAAGAAAAGAGCAAATCAAGCCATCCAAGGCTATTTCCAGAGAGACAGAGGAACTAGGAGGAGGAATATTGAGATATGGGTTGCTGTTTGTTTATTTGGCCTTGTTCTTTTGAGAAGGGGGTCTCAGGAAGCATGGGATGACCTCACTTTCCTTGTCAGATGAACCTGACCTTGAACTCATCATCTGTTTTCTCTATTTCCAAGTATTGAGAGCACAGGCATGGATTAAGATGTTCACATGGGTCATACCTTTGAATCCACAGCCCAGCAGCCTGTACAAGCAGCTGCTTCCATGTTCTAAGGCACAGCATTACTAACAGTGCAGAATCAAAGGAGTCGAGTCTACACCTGTAAGCTATTCTACCTTTCTCCTCTAGCAGCTCATGCTGTCCTTATTTCCCTTCAGAAGAGTGTTACACCAATATTGGACATGTGTGACACATTTGAGCCTTTGCTCAGAAAGTATTTTCAAGGCCCCAAGACTTTGCAAATAATAATGGGGCTTTTCTGTTTGAGAGATCCCACTTGCAATACTCAAGACACTTTTATGCTCCAAAATAAAGAGGATGGTGTTCTTGATACAAACTAGAGCATTAAGAATTAGTATTAGCAAGAGAAAAAATCAAAACAAAACAAAAAATAACAGCAGAACTTAAGGTAGTCAATTTATTAGAGCCATAAATCTGTATATACCATGTAAATTTTGTTGTAAATTTCTTTCATAGAAGATATCAGTCCTGTGACACAGCACACACTGTTTCCATGACAAGAGACAGAGACAAACGGAAGTGGAAATTTTCAGACATAATTGCAGTTTCCAATTAAGCTGCACAGGGCAAGTCAGGACTTCATTACTCTGAGAAGTGGGAACCTTAGCTTCTGGAAATGCAGTTATGATAAGAAATAAATTATCCACATAAATTTCAGTCTTGTCGGGCTCCAATTTGGGGTCTGCTTCTTCCTTAGGATGGAGGTTTTGCTACATAGGAAGAATGTAAACAGCCCCTGATCCCTCTTAGAACCTGAGATTTATTTGGTACTTTAATTGATACCTCAGATAGGGCCCATAGTAATATGTCAAGTAATACATTTGTTTATTTGCAAATATTCAGTTCTAAATTAAGGCTTCTGCTTCCAAAACAATTTTCCAAAAATCAAGAAGTCCCATTTGTTTCTTGTTTTGAAGACTTCTATAAATACAATTCTTTAATCATCCACCATGATCAAGTGGGCTTCATCCCAGGAATGCAGAGATGGTTCAACATTAGAAAATCTATCAATGTAATCCACCATATAAAGAAACTGTGAAAGAAAAGTCGCATGATCATCTCACTAGATGCTGAAAAAGCCTTTGACAAAATCCAGCACCCATTCATGATAAAGGTCCTAGAGAGATCATGGATAACAGGAACATACCAGAATATAATAAAAGCAATATGCAGTAAACCAACAGCTAACATCAAACTAAATGGAGAGAAACTCAAAGCAATTCCTCTAAAATCAGGAACAAGACAAGGCTGTCTACTCTCTCCATATCTCTTCAATATTGTACTTGAAGTCCTAGCTACAGCAATAAGACAACAAAAGGAGATAAAGGGGATACAAATAGGAAAAGAAGAAGTCAAAATTTCACTATCTGCAGATGATATGATAGTTTACATAAGTGACCCGAAAAACTCCACAAAGACCTTCAGCAAAGTGGCAGGATACAAGGTAAACTCAAAAAATCAGTGGCCCTATTATATACAGATGATGAAGTGACTGAGAAAGAAATCAGAGAAACCTCACCCTTTACAATAACCATAAACAGCATCAAATATCTGGGGATAATGTTAATCAAGGAAGTGAAAGACCTGTATATCAAGAACTTTGAGTCTTTAAAGAAAGAAATCAAAGAGGATACCAGAAAATGGAAAGATTTCCCATGCTCTTGGATTGGTAGGTCAACATAATAAAAATGGCAATCTTGCCAAAAGCAGTCTACAGATTCAATGCAATCCCTATCAAAATTCCATCACAATTCTTCAAGGACCTGGAAAGAACATTAATCAACTTTATATGGAAAAACAAAAGGCCCAGGATAGCCAAAACAACCCTATACAATAAAGGAACTTCAGGAGGTATCACCATACCTGACTTCAAGCTCTATTATAGAGCTATAGTCCTGAAAGCAGCTTAGTATTGGCACAAAAATAGGCAGGTAGAACAATGGAACCGAATTGAAAACCCTGATTTTAACCCACACATCTATGAACACTTGATTTTTGACAAAGAAGCTAAAACTATACAATGGAAAAAAGTAAGCATCTTCAACAAATGGTACTGGCATAACTGGGTACTGGTATGCAGAAGACTGCAGATAGATCCATGTTTATCACCTTGTACAAAACTTAAGTCCAAATGGATCAAAGATCTCAACATAAATCCAGCCACACTGAAACTTTTAGAAGAGAAAGTGGGAGATACTCTTCAACGAGTTGGTACAGGAGACCACTTCCTGAACATAACACCAGTGGCACAGACACTGAGATCGACAATTAACAAAGGGGACCTCATAAAACTAAAAAGCTTCTATAAGGCAAAGGACATAGTCAACAAGACAGAAAGGCAGTCCACAGAATGGGAAAAGATTTTCACTGACCCCACATCTGACAGAGGGCTAATCTCCAAAATATACAAAGAACTCAAGAAGCAAGTCTCCAAAACACCAAAGGATCCAATTAAAAGGTGGGGTACAGAACTAAACAGAGAATTCTCAATAGAGGAGCCTAAAATGGCCAAGAGACACTTAAGAAAGTGTTCAACATCCTTAGCCATCAGGGAAATGCAAATCAAAAAAACTTTGAGATACCATCTTACTCCTGTCAGAATGGCTAAAATCAAAAACACTGAAGACAATTTATGCTGGAGAGGATGTGGAGAGAGGGGAACACTCCTCCACTGCTAGTGGGAGTGCCAACTCGTACAGCCACTTTGGAAAGCAGTATGGAGATTCCTCAGGAAAATGGGAATCAGTCTACCACAAGACCCAGCAATTCCACTCTTAGGCATATATCCAAAGGAGGCAAATTCATACAACAAGGGCATCTGCTCCACTATGTTCATAGCAGCATTATTTGTAATAGCCAGAACCTGGAAGCAACCTAGATGCCCCTCAACTGAACAGTGGATAGAGAAAATGTGGTACATTTACACAATGGAGTATTGCTCAGCAGAAAAAAACAATGGAATCTTGAAATTCGCAGGTAAATGGATAGCACTGGAAGAATCCATCCTGAGTGAGATAACCCAGTCACAAAAAGACAAACATGGTATGTACTCACTCATATATGGATTTTAGACATGGATCAGGAGAGTGCCAGTCTGCACTTCCACTGACAGAGAGTCTGGGAAACAGGAAAGAACCTAAAAGATATGCATGGTACCCAAGAGAAGAGAAATGAGGCAAGATCCTCTGAACAGATGGAGAACATGGCGAGGGGTGGGGGGGAGGGGGACCTTGGAAATAGAGATGGGGAGAAGTGGAAGAGAGAGTAGGTCCTGGAGGAACAGGAAGGTTGACTGGGGAGGGTAGGATAGGGGGAAGAGGGAATCATAGGTTAGAAGACAGATCAGGCACCATTGTGACCTCTAGTGATCTAAACGGATGACACCAATTGGCAAGCTAAGCAATAGTGTAGAGGTCACTTCGAATGACCATTCCTGATAGTGAACTTGATGTCTACAACTATCCTGGAGCCTTTATCCAGTGACTGATGGAAGCAGAGGCAAACACCCACAGTTAAATACTGAACAGAACCCAAGGAACCCAGCGACAGAGAGAGAGGAGCGATGAGCAAATTGGCAAAGAATGGGCTGGCAAAACCAGCAGAGACAGCTGATCCGAATAGCTGGGAGGCCAGCATGGAACCGATCCAGACCCCCTGAATGTGAGAGTCAGTGAGGAGGCCTGGGCTACCTATGGGGTCCTGAGCAGTGGATCAGTGTTTATCCCTCGAATACTAACAGACATCATGTGTCCATAACACAAAGAGGGTTGCTCTCTCTGCCTGGACTCTTAGGGAAGTGCCTGGACCCTACCCTGCTTGAAATGATAGACTCTAGATATCCCCTATTCGGAAGGAATTGGCAATAGGGTGGGAGGATGGGGGAGGTAGTGGGGGGGGTGTGGGAGGAGGGGAGGGAGAGGAAACTGGGATTGACATGTAAAACAAGTTATTTAAAATTAAAATAAAAATTGCATAAAACATCATTTATATTTTAATAGTTTGAAGTCTTCTTTAAAAATGCATATTCTCAATATGTAGGAATACATAAAAGTTAAAAGGACCCAAGAATTCTGGCCCCACTCTAGAGAAAAATCAAAATATGTATTTTCAAATGCTTAGGTGTTTCATACGATTACATTCCCTGTGCTTACTATTGCCACAGAGTGCTGTTTAAACCCTGAGACAGATGTTATAGTTCCTTTGGTGATGGGATATAAAGGAGCAACCCCCCCCCCCACACACACACAGAGCTATATTTACATCCAACTTCTGGAATCAACATTCCCACTATTTTGTCTCTTCCAGTGAATAGCCTTGGTATGCCTGGCTTTTTTCTTGGTCCTGGGAATGACTCAAACATGACACCTACATTATATACCAAAGACTGAAGTTAAGTAATCAGATATTTACAATATATTGATAAGAACATCTAGTTCCATTTGTTTTATGTTTTATCAATTGGGTTCACTTATAAACAATTGAAATGCCTGATTGATTGATCACTATAATGCAGTAGCCCAGTGATCACCATTCCTATTGGTTTAATGATCAATTGAAGTTCGATTGGAAAGAAGAATTCCTAAATGAATACTCAAAATATTGTCAAAAATAGCATGTAATTCTTTATATATGAGGAAATAAGAAATTTTATTTATTCTTGTGTACTATTACATCTTAATTCAGCAAAATGTTGCTCATTAGATAATCACACAGAAAAAAAATCAGTTATATGAAGCCATACATGTAATAGAAAAGAGAAGCATGACTATTACATTTTCTTACTAATATATTTAATACTGAACAAAGGGATAAGAAATAATGATTCATTTTTTAATAATAAAAGTGTATTCAGATGTTTATTTCAAGCATGTTTTCAAAAATCTTGGTCCATTTCATGCTGCGTCAATTACATTGCATTTGAACTGGACTGTCTGTCTGTCTGTCTGTCTGTCTGTCTCTCTCTCTCTCTCTCTCTCTCTCTCTCTCTCTCTCTCTCTCTCTCTGTCTCTCAAACACACTGTCAAATCTGCCAGATCACATACATGATATTGATAAAACGTATTTATGTCTCCCTTTCCACTCAGTAACTACTGATATAGCTTTTATATCTTTAACATGAATGAGAAACAGTTTGCCCTTTCTGATATTTGTCTCTTGTTTATAGAGTTTTGTTTCATTATCTCATTATTCCCATTTTAGAAGAGTCCCTGTGTTTTTTTTTTACCAACTTCTGGAGTTATCATTCATATTTTTCAACATACTTTACCTTTTATATTTCAATCAAGGTCATAAATATTTTTAATTTAATGACACCAAAATTTCATTGTTATTAGATTTTTTTAAAGTTGGAAATATTTTCAGATTTTAATTTCAAGCATTTGGGACTTTCAGTTTAGATGTATACTACTTGAATTACACAGAGTTTCATTTTTTCTAGTCCTATTTCAACAGTAGTTGGGGAGCACTAGCTTAATGACTATACATCATTATGCACTGAGAATTTTGTGGTTTGAATCACTTAATCATTAGGTGTTTTCTATAGCATTAAAAATTCTATGATGGTTAGAATATTCTAGTAAATAAAATATTAATTTTTGCTAGGTATAATGTATAGATAGTAAATATTTTGTTTTGTTTTGTTTTGGTTTGGTTTTTCGAGACAGGGTTTCTCTGTGGCTTTGGAGACTGTCCTGGAACTCGCTTGGTAGTCCAGGCTGGTCTCGAACTCACAGAGATCCGCCTGCCTCTGCCTCCTGAGTGCTGGGATTAAAGGCGTGCACCACCAACGCCAGGCTGATAGTAAATATTTTTACTATTGATCTGATTGACATTTTACAAAGGAGTATTAAAAAATCTGATTAATTCTGGATATAGCAGTTTATCTGTTTTTTTATCCAATTATTTTTGTTTTGTTAATCTTGATGCTATATTATTTTATTCAGGATAACTATTTCACTATCTTCCTGCTTGTCTTTCAGTATGTCTATCTACACCGGTATGTATTTTCCTTTGATGTTCTGGGAACTGGATACAGGACCTTGCCCATACTGGGCAAGCAACAAATACCTAAACAAATCAAAAATGCCTGAATAAAGCAACATGAGACAAAAGTTCAGAAAAATGCCACTTAGTTCATTTTGTGTTGGCACTCTACTCTTGGGCATGGGGCCTACTTCTAAGTTAGATTAATATATTCAGCGAGACTTCATTGAAGAAAACTATTTGTTTCTCTTGTAAGCTGTTGTCATAGATTCTTGATAGGGATGATAGGACGTTGCATTCACCCTCCATACCCCAGCACTAGGACCCTATCAGGCTTGAGCTTGCACAGGACCTGTGCAGGAAGCCACAGTCTCTGTGAGTTTGTTCATATGAGCATCAGTCCTGTTGTGTCTAGAAGACACTGTTTCCTGGTGCCTTACATTCCCTCCAGCTCTTACAGTCTTTCTGCTTCCTCTTTGCATCACTCTCTGAGCCCTGACCATGATGTGCGCTTGACTCAGGCACTACTGATTTGTACTACATGGATTGGCATCCTTACTCTCATTATGTCATTTCTCCTTCAATTTTACTGTTTTTGCCTTAAACATCTCTTTACCTGGCACAAAACCACAGTTTTCATTTCTGCTTTTGGCTGTACTTGTTTCCAAAGGTCATGTTTTCTACTTTTTAATAAATGTTTTATGTAACCTCAAATGTTCAAGAGATAACCTCATAGGCACCTTTTATCTCAAAGTTCCATCTTCTATTTAGACCTGTTACTTTTCGTTACTTGACTGAAGCAGAAATACTATGTAACTTACAATAAGAAAACATTTTAATAAGCCTGTTATAATTTGGAGAACATCATAAATAAAAACAAAATTCTTTGATAAAGCATTCCTTTAACTACTAAACACCATCAAAGAGTGTCCAGAATTGAACCTGGACTTTAACCCAGTAACGTTCAGTCTGTATCTGGTTAAACCTTGCTCATTCTCCAAATCATTTCAAACATAAAGTATTCTGTAGAATTTATCCCTTATTTTCAAACTCATTTTTCAAGACAGCCAACATTGCTTTACCATTTTAGCAGTCTCTTCACTTACTTTTTTAGCCATGTTCAGAACTCATCATTCCCCTAATGATGAAACTATTCAAATGTTTGAGTCTGTGTCCTTCAAAAATATGACTATTTATAAATTCACCGAAAATGTTTTTTTACAAGTTCAAAGCCTGAATTCCTAGTATCCTTTCCCACCCAGAGAGCATAGTTTTTAAAAGTCAGTGAATAATTTTACATTATACCTTCCTAAAATATTCTTCACATTTGGTATATACTTGTGTATTTACACAACAAACATATATATGTATATATATATGTAACTACCTATTTTATATAACATGATGGCTAATAGTATGAAATACATGCATCTATATACCAATATGTATGTCTTATACACACACATAAACACACACACACACGTATGGTTCTAGCCGAATCCCTTATCTCTCCCTCCCCATCTCTCTTTATATATGCATGAATGCATATATAGATATATAATAAAATACATAGATATCTAAACATAAATTAATGAAAAATGTTTCTTATTCCATCTCATATTTACAATAAAAACCTGTCAGTTACTTTTAAAAAATCCTGTTTCTTTCTCAAATATATTTTGAAATGAGTTTTACATTTTACATTTTTTTCTTCTTTAAGAAGTGAGTATTATACATTGGATGCTTCACAGGTAGTGATGAACCTTTTGGACATTAAATGTAAGGTGATAATATAATAGGCATGTGTCCCAGAAGATGTTGGGGATGTAAGACTTGAACTTAGCAATAAGGTCAATACTGAAGAAAGGAGTCTGGCTGGCATGTGTTTAGAGATGGTCACTTAAATTATGATGGAAAAATAACATTTTTGGGGTAAAGAATATGAACAGAGAATTAAAAAGTTCCAATGACTCCATTTCTCACTTAAAGGGTATCACAAGGAAGTAAAACAACCCAATGAAATGATAATTGAACAAATAAGAAAGTAATCAGCAGCATTTAATAAACATGAAAGAATGCAAATCATAGGATTGTTCATTTCTAGTATTACAAAAGAACTACAACATAGTTAATTCTTACTATCAGCACACCATTTATATTTCCTAAAGCAAAATATACTTGATAAATCATTTTTTTCTAATTTGAGAAATATCTGTCATAGTTCTTGGCATTTGGTCACTTGGCACCCAGTTGTGGCATTCTTTGGAATGCTAAGGAGGGGCAGGCTTATAGGAGGAAGTCCATCAGCAGACTTTGAAGCTATATGTGTTGTAACACTTGCCCCTCGCTCTCTCTGCTTCGAGCTTCCTTCTCCAGTCCCTGAGCCTCTGTCTGATGTGTGCCTACCTGCCATGATGGACTCTTATCTGGAGCCTTAAACTCAAACTTTCTTCTACAAGTTGCCTTGCTCATGGTGTTTTACCTCAGCAACGGAAAAGTAACTAATACACCAAGGAAAGTAAAACCTACAAAAATATATGGACCCAGTACACTTTACTGTTGATATTTAACAAAATTAATCCTTTTCTTTGCTATGACAAGTATTGAGCTCAGGTTCTTTAGCTTGCTAAATTAGCATTCTTCTGTGTAGCTACATCCTTGTCTCATTTTATCATTCTTTTATTTAGACAGTGTCACAATTCTTTGCTCATAGTCTTGAATATATTATATAGACAAGCCTTCAATCTGACAAATAAGAACATTGATTTCATTAAATATAAACATGTGCAAACATTGGAATCTTTCTAAATGAATAATGTATTTTTTATGGAAGAAGCAAAGCTAAAATTGTTGTAAAAGTCCATTATTCTGTCTACCACTCATTTCTGTTTTTAAGGATTTGTTCCTTTCAGTCTACAGTGCATGGAAGGTTTTATCTTCTTTCTGCTTCTTACAGAAGGCAACAGTTTTCTTCCCCAAAACTTGAATTGTATGTGCTATCTGGCTCTTTCAGATGGCAACATTTAATAATAAATTTTATCTAGATCCTACACCCAACTGTAAGTCATTAAAACAGGACAGCTTTTTAGAAGGAGCTTTCATGAATTTCTGAATATCACACACACACACACACACACACACCATTAGATATAATTAAATATTGTTGCCTAGATTTCACTAGATAATTCTCTAATACCTAGTGACATCTGACAGGTATGTACCTGTGCCCTTAGTCTCACAGGCTTAAAAATAACAAATTGGTCTCTCCTGGGTTACTATGAAAATTTATTTTCTTATCCCAGGTGATGAAAATGAATAAATAAATCACTATAGTACATGTGCTTTTATTCTGTTATGTACTTTGAACCTAAAAATTACTATATGTTAAATGACATATCTTTCATCTTTTTGCAATAATTCAGCTTATTTGATGGATAGGATGGGTTCTTATTTCTACCTGAAAAATGATAAGAGAATCATAATTGACTAGTATAATTTAATGAAATAAGAAAACTACATATGAAGACTTCTCAAAATTCCTAACACAATGGTTCATTTCACATTTAATGTTCAAAGGCAACTTCAAACAAAGTTACTATATACAACAAATTGAAAACTTATTTCCTCTTGGTTTCCAAACAGCACATCTATTAAGACACCAATTCAAGGGACAATACATTAGATGATACTTGATTATATTTTGTTTAAACTAACATGTTTGCTACTAATATGAACAATGTAGAAATTATTGGTGCAGTATGGGTGGTTTTTGCTGCTATGATCTTTTATATTCTGATTTTATGGCAAATTAACAAAATTTAAAAAACAGTTTCTCTATTTGATAAAAATAAAATTAAATTTATTTTTTCTTGAGTCTTAACAGATACAATTTCTTTTTTATTATGTATACACAGTATTTTAATAATTCTTTGAAACTTTTGTACAATGTATTTTGACCATATTTACCCTCAAAGTCATACTTAACTCTTTTTTTTTCAGATATTTTTTATTTTTAAATTAGAAACAAGGTTGCTTCACATGTCAATTCCAGGTCCCTCTCCGTTTCCCTCCCCTCCTCCTGTGCCCTCCCACCAACCCCCCCCAATATCCCCTCATTTCCCCAGGGAGGGTGAGGCCCTCCATGGGGGTGTCCATAGTCTGTCATTTCATCTAGGAAAGGGCCTGGACCCTCCCCCCAAGAGTTCAGGGTGAGAGTGCATCTCTCATTGTTGGATGGGAGTCCAAAGTCCTTTTGTATATCGGGGATAAATACTGATCTACTACCCAAGCCTCAATAGATTACCTAGGCCTCCTCACTGACACCCACATTCAGAGGGTCTTGATCAGTCCCATGCTGGATTCCCAGGCTGATGCCTGGGATTCAAGAGCTAACTCTTGTCAGGCCAGCGGTTTCTGGGGGTTAAACCAGCCCAGTCTTAACCCCTTTGCTCATCAGTCCTCCTTTTCTGTCACTGGATTTCTTGAGTTTAGCTCAGTGCTTAGCCATGGGAGTCTGCCTCTTCTTCCATCAGCCACTGAATGAAGGTTCTATTTCCCAGATTCTCTGGCCATGGGATTATAGGCTGGCACTCCCCAGATCTATGTCTAAAATCCATGTATGAGAGAGTACATGCCATGTTTCTTTTTTTGTGACTGGGTTACCTTGCTCAGGATGGTTTCTTCTAGTGCCATCCATTTGCCTGCAAATTTCAGGATTCCATTTTTTTTTCTGCTGAATAGTACTCCATTGTGTAAATGTACCACATTTTCTCTATCCCCTCTTCGGTTGAGGGGCATCTAGGTTGCTTCCAAGTTCAGGCTATTACAAATAATACTGCTATGAACATAGTGGAACAGACATCCTTGTTGTATGAATGGGCATCTTTTGGATATATGCCTAAGAGTGGAGTTGCTGGGTCTTGTGGTAGGTTTATTCCCATTTTTCTGAGGAATCTCCATACTGATTTCCAAAGTGGCTGAACAAGTTGGCACTCCCACAGCAATGGATACAATTTCTTACATACTCATTGAAATGAATTTGGCAATAATGCTGTATTTTCATAGCATTAACCATATAACTATATCTAAAAAGACAATCAAAGATCAAACAGCTTAGTTTCACATACCATATTATTTTAGTTCATATCATGTTATCTGAGTTCATTCATGGTTGTATGTACTTCATAACCACATGGAAAACTGTTTGCTTAGAAAAATAAACTGAAAAACACTATAAAAAAGAGAACCCAAATTCTGATCTCTACATAATTGTAACAAAAATTTTTAACTTTAAATTTTCACTTTAAAGTTACTAAAATCTTTAAGCTTTATCATTTCTTGTGTGTATTTCTTGTAAGCAATTACCTCTTTTCATACTGTATGGAAAAAATACACCTGTCTCATTAGGTGCATCCTACTGAATAGCTCCTCTTATTCCATTTTCTGTCTTTACTCCTGAGATTCAAGTCATGGAGCATTCAGATGGGATACACACTGTCTTGCTTTTCAGAGGGATGAACATGACAATGGCTCATAGGCTATAATCTGACTACTGTAAGCAGTCTCAACAGAACCATTATTGATTTTTCATGAATCTCACATTTTCAACCACTAGTGCTTCCTCCTAGCATTGTATTCCTCATGAAGTATGAGTTACTTGCAGCAACTAAAGAATTAAATGCCATAGTCACCTTCCTCAAATCCTCTGTGCAGGAAAGAAAACCCAGAGCAGGTAACTAGAACTTAGCCCTTTATGGTTTTATGTTAAAAGGAGATGATTAAATCTGAATGTGTTCTGAAGCCTTGATGATGATGATGGACAATCATTAGGTGCCTGTGAGAATGATTTCTCAGACTGTGGCTTGCAGCTTTCTTGGTCTTTAGGGTTTCAGAATGAGCCCTCACAGTGGTTTAATGGTCTTGTTTAAAATCATGGGATCCCAGCCTCTATTCTGTGTCTATAGATACACATGGAAAGCTTGCTGCCTCCAGAGAACATCTGTGCACTCAGCTTGCTTCAATTCTCTTTATCTCTGTGTTTTTATGTTAAACAAACTCGGGTTTGCTAAATCATTTCACCCTGTCAATACTCCTGATACTTGACTTACAATTTTAAGGTGATTATTTTAAATAGAGAATATTGCTAAATGTCATTCTAACATGAAATTTCTTTGAAGAAAATGGATTACAGAACAGCAGAGATATATAAATGGGGGACTAACTCAGGTCCCTGGGAAGGTGTGCTGCTGCCTTTCAAGCCGCGATATCATCTGTGCTTCTCCTATAGCAGGCAGAACAATTTTTCTCCATTGGTCACAGCCCCTTCCAAATGGGCTGTCTGCTTGCCACAAGCATACAGAATGACTCTCTGGACAAATCACTGAGTGGTCCTTCGCTAGGCTGACTGTGAGGAACTAGCCCCAAATCTGTTCCTTGAATATTTCCCTAGAGTCTTCCTCATCCCAAATGTCACATTTTCTCTCCATCTTTTGTCATTGAATCAAGATAAATCAACATGATTTCTACTTGATGTAAATCCATAGCACAGATTAAATGATAAGCGAACACTATTAAAAATGCTGAATGTTTTGTCAAATTCCTACATATATATTTCCACCCCATATCTCCCTAGCCTGACCAGATATATAGATATGGGGAAGTGTTATCTAGAAACTTTTTTCCTGAGTATTGGGTTTAAAGATGTCGGTGTGTTTAAGACATTTACTAAATGTCAAGTTGTTAGAAAAAGAACAAATATATAACAACTTCTGTCTTATAACATTAGCAAGAACAACAAATTGGAAATTCTCTCCATAGTCAAGGTATACTTAATTGGATTGCCTTATTTGCCCTATTTGCTGTAACCATACTAGAATAGAACAATGGTGGCTTTAGCACTCTGCAGACTACATTATTCAATAGTCAATGAATTCATCTTAAAATTACAATAGTGCTTCTCACACAGTAAATAAAGAAATCACATTCTTTGAGTTCAATCATGAAAACATTGTTGAATACAATGCAATGAAGTGGCTTCAAAAATCTTTAAGATATTTCTCTCTGAAAACCATCCTATTCGGCCTTAGAATGCTTCCATGGATGTCATAAAGGTATATTACATTAGGAGTGTTATAATTTACATCCCAAATTAATTTTGTTACAAAACACACATCACATCTTTGTGATGATAGAAGCACAGAGGTAAAATTGAGAAACCCTTCTCTTCACCTTCACCCACCACACCTAGAAGACAAGAGCCGGGAGATACTTGGGCTAAATTAGAAAGAGATTCATTAACTCAGGAGTGATGACTCAGGCAAATCAGATGGCAAATTACCTTTGAGAGATCCCCCGCCTCCAAATAGAAGCAGATAACAAACACATTCCACGTCACCCAGAGGACTAGCCAGACAGCATACTGTGAAAAAGCAAAGAAACAAAAGAAGAATTAATTTAGAATTAGCTGAGGAAGAGGGCAAATAGATCTTGAACTTCTGAAATTCAAGTCAAAAGATTAGTTGAAAATAGTGGATATTGCTTCCATCTAAGGAACATGGGTGTGCATGCGCGTGCGTGTGTGTGTGTGTGTGTGTGTGTGTGTGTGTGTGTGTATTTGTGTATTTCTCTTGATTTCTTACCACTTTTTATGGTCTCATAACTCATAAAATACTGAAGGATCAGTTTTAGGTCTTTAAGGCTGAAGAAATAACAACCTTCCCATTTCCATATAAAAGGTTTCATGTTTACAGACATGGAGAGAAGTGGATGTTCCATTTGACAATCTAAATAAGTTTTAAAGACATTCTTGTTTATAAAGTCATCTTTTTGGTGGATATACAAACTTTCTTCAGGTTATTAAGGTTTTCCCCAACACAATGGTCCTCATGTCCATGTCCCATATAGTAAGTGCTCTTCTTCTTCTTCTTCTTCTTCTTCTTCTTCTTCTTCTTCTTCTTCTTCTTCTTCTTCTTCTTCTTCTTCTTCTTCTTCTTCTTCCTTTCCTCCTTCCCTCCCTCCCACTTCCTCCTCTCCTCTCCTCCTCCTCTTTTTTTTTGGTTTTTCACTTCTTTGTTTATCTTCTTATAATATCCTCTCACAAACCCCATGACAAAACAGTAACCATCTAGCAATTATCCCTAACTTTATTCTGTTGTCTGCTTAGTGTATATTCTGCAATGGTGACGATTTTTCTTACCAAGTCATAGTTCTGACCATCCAGTCACGCAAATCATTTTAAAAACCTTTAAGTCACTATCCCACAAAAACACTGTAGTTAACAAAGATGAAAATTAATTACCCATAAATTCATGTTAAATGAAGGAGATCATTTTCAAAATGATGAATATCACATTACACATCAATGTGAACAAAGAAGGAAGATAGAAATAATGCATAGTTTATCTTGAGAAACAAAACACGAAGGCTTAAAAAAAAAGAGGTGACACTCCTCTATAAGAAATGATTGAAACTGACTTTCAAACTCAATTAAGTTAAAATGTGGAGATTTATTGGGTGATAACAACAAGGAAATGGCAGGTGTGCATTTTGTTTTGTCGTTGAAATCACAGGTATTATGTTTCTTCCTGCTAAATAAACCCATGGGTTCCATCCCTTTAACAATGAGTTTCATATCTTTATATTGCTATTCAAGAACCCCCATGGTTTTGAACCATGCTGTGTTTAAAGTCATTTATTTGAGCTCATCCCTGTATATAATCCTAACTTGTTAACTTTCTGTTCCCTGGTCTTAAAGTACATTTTTCTTCTTGGGGTCTTTTACCATACAATTCCTTCACCATTGATTTTTTTTCTACACATTACTCTTCACATCCATCAATATTTTATTTTTCTTCAAAGGTCACCTAAAATAACACATGTTGACAGATAGGCAGTTATATCTGGCTGAGCTTTTCATAGTGTTTTAGCTGACTTTGCTGTCTTAATTACACCCTTAGTATCCTCTTTAATTACTTACATAAATATCTAATGTACAAACAATAATGGCTTTATGGAATAAGTTCTTCTTCATATGTTCATCTCCCTAAGTTCCTAACTTAATATCTTGGATAAAATAGACATTCAGAAATCATTATTTTTAACTCAGTGATGGAATGAGAAGAAACTGAGATAAAATATCATTTTCATTCAAAGAATGCAGATACTACTCATGGACACCATTTTTTTCAGGCATACGGTCATCGTTACATTATTTGAGGAGTGATGAAATTGTGTAACAGTAAATAAAGACACCACGGCATTTTAAAGATGTTGGGTTGTTCCAATTGCAACAGAGATGTTGTTCTGTGCAGCACAGAGTGAAGAAGGACAAATCAAATGATATCTGAAATGCTACATGGAGTGTGGGCTGAGAACTGATAACGGGATTCATAAACTGAGCAATTGCAGTAAAGGAGGCTCTTGATCTGTAGGATGGAGATCCTAGGAAACATTTGAGTTTGACCAAAGTGTACATTTAGCTACCTTAGCTTATTTTTAAACTAAAATGTAGGTTGTTATTGAGTTCTTTGAGTAATTTTGATCATTTTCTTTTTAGATATTTAGTTTACAAATATTCCACATATTACCTTTCACTCCAGTTGCTTTCTACACTCTGAAGAAGAATTTTCATTGTATATGACATGTTCTTGCTTTTCTTTGATTTCCTTTAATTTGGCCATGATGTTCATGAAAAAAAATCATGCTCATTTTAATATCCTGAAGTATTTCACCTATGGTGGTTTCTAAAAGTCTCGGGTATTGCATTTATTTGATGGATAGATTTGGATTTTAGTTTCAGAAATACAATGAAGTTCTGGGTCCTTATTGATAATATGATGAATGAAAGAGTACATACAGTTTGTAATCATTTAGTTAAATATTTTAAAAGGGGACATAAAGAGAAAAGAATTTGGGATGAACCTTGCATGTAGGAGTACTGAGATCAATTCTCAAAACGTAAAAAGTAAACAGACAAGTAAAAACAAAGAATGTCAGTGCAGTGGTTTTCTTTTGGAAATTTAATTGTCATTTTATTTTGTTTGTATGGTTTCCTGCATGGACCTATGCAGCTCTTGAGTTTTTGGTGCTGGAGAGAGGCCAGAATAGGGCATCAGTTATGTGGAACTGTAGTTACAGATGGTTGTGAGCTGTCATATGGGAGCTAGAAATCTAACATGTATCCTCTAAAAGAGTAGTCAATGCTTTTAACCACTAATTCATTTCTCTCACCTGATCTGAAGTTAAATATAAATTTATCAAGTAGCAAGAATATTACCCATATCTCTACAGGTATATGGCATACTGGTTTACCCAACAATACAATAAATATACAAGTAACAATTTTCTCCTCTTAAAGACTAGTATTGTCTTCCCAATTTACACTTAATTATTTACATGTATGTTACATATTAATACATATTGGTTAAAACTTGAGCTGATTTTTGATGTAATAGCCAAAATCAAACAATTTTATGGAAGGGTGGTTATGATCAGATGGCCTGTAAAAAAATGAATTGCATTGAAATTGAGGACACTCTACATGTTATCTGCATCTGTCAATTAGGAACTCTGCATATCTATCCCAGCTATATTGTATCACTGAGCTTCAGGTTCGGCAAGTGTTTATTAATAATTGGTAAATTCTAAGGCTTCTGTAGACTAGGTGATGGAATCCTTCAAATGCTCATCACTTGAGTGTTCAATAGCTGTTGTCATTTTATTATAATACTTATGATTTTGTATCACTTTGTTAAAATAAAACAGCAGTAATGCCAAAGGTTTATCATCTCAGACTCCATAAAATACACTTCACTAATGTGTCTAGCAAATCATCCTATCTAGCTGATGGGGCAACCAAGAATTATTTCCTTACGGTAATATGAGTATCTCTAACTTAAATGGGTTCTATAATTTTTTCCTTTTCCTTAAATCTCAAAATTGATACGCAGATAGCACTTTTGAAGGAAGCATTTACATTTGGAATAAAACAGTAATTTTCTACATTTTATTTACCATATCACACATCTATGAATCATGTTCTATGTCTTATTCTATGGGTTTCTTTTTATAGTATTTATGGTAAAGATTCTTCATGCCCACACTTTCTAAGGGTAACATGGAAACACATGTCCCTTTTTCATCTTTACATCTCCTTGAATTACTTTTATTTCTTTGTATACTTTACTACAAGTCAGGTGGCCCCAGAAAACACTAGATATTATAGACTTACAGAAGAGAGTCATCACTTTTAGTGCTCTGGTCTCTTATACAAACAGGAGGGGAAACCATTCAAATGTACTCATAGTAATCTTGGAATCATTGCATTATGCAAAAATCAAGAGTTTACTAACTTTTCAATTTATCTTGATGCATTAATTATCTCTTTTGCATCATTACTATGTTCTTCATCTTTCATTATTCCTTTCTGAAGTCATACTTCTTTTTCAGTAGCTAATGGTAGTATTTTTCTGGACCAAATATCTTCCAATTGAATGTTGATAGTTGCCTGAGTATTGATGGAGATATTTCCATTTCCTTATAAGTTGTCTGGCAGTGATTTTTGCCATTAAATGCCGTCGTTAAGCCTGCTCTTCAACTTCTTCATGTAATAGAAATTACAAGGGTCTGTGCTAACTTCTTTCCACTTGTTACACTGAATGGATTGACAATAGTTGACCATTGCTCAGCTTGTATATAATTGGAAATGACATTCTGCCCGGGAGAACTACCCTAACAAGATGACAAAGAATTGTACTGGCTAGGTATCACCTAACTTGGAGTTTTCTCCAGTAAAACGAATCTTGTTTTGGTCTCATTTTTCCCAAGAAAAGGCTGATATTTTACTTTTCAGATAAAAGCTTTGATCTATTATCTGTAATAAGAGACAAATCCCACTTTTTGATGAAATTCGCTTTTCAAGAACTGATGCCTGAAGCACCCAATAAAACGTGTGAGTCTAATGCAATCCAATTCCTACCAAAATGCAGAAAACTGTTAGTTATACCTGACCTAATGATTCATCACGATTTCCTTGTTGTCCTGTGACTTGAATAACAAAATCAAATTACCAAAACAAAGTAAAAAGTAGCTAAGGCTTTGACTCATTGTTGGTTACTGTATTAGGTAAGTCAGATATATTTGTATTTGGTTTGTGTATGTGTGTGTGTGTGTGTGTGCGTGTGTGTGTGTGTGTGTTTGCTTGTTTGTGTGTGCACATGCATGAGCAAGGACAAAAGCATCAGGACAAAGTGTGAAGGTCAGATGACAATTTTCGGGGGCTTCTTCTCCCCTTCCAGTCTAGCATCCTGTGTCATCAGGTTTTCTGGCAACCATCTTTACCACCTGAGCCTTCTAACTGGCCTGATACACAGTTTCAAATTATGTAGGAATAGAGAGTAGGTTATGCAAGGCTAAAATATTAATGGGTGTTTTATGTGAAAGAAAATAAGTCAATCACACCTCAATGACACTGCTACTACCTTGCCATTCCTCTCATTCACAATAAAAAATGCCTAGAATTAATCTGTATATTTTAAGGTGCCATATATATTTAGCAAGACAAAGTATGTAATTTCAAAATAGTTTATCTGCTTTACTTTCCCACATATACTTGTGACTTTACAATTTTTATTAAGAAAAAAATGAACTTTTCAACTTTCTGAAACTATAAAATAGAGCATTCTTTTCCCAAAGCAATCTTTTTGAATAATTAAAGGAGAACAAACGTACTTAAGACAGACACACTTTCTCATATTTCTTGCTCAAAGTTTCTATAAAATTAACCTCAGGAAAATAGACTTTCTTTTATGATATTAAAAGGAAAAGCTAAGTATTATTTGAAAGAGATTTAGGTTTATAGTTTGTCTGCCATGCTAAATTCATGTTTAATTTTCTTAAACATTACCAAACTTAGAAAAAATATGTTTAGCAGTATTATTATTATTATTAGGAGATGAAAGAGAAATATAAAGGTAATTGCTTTTCATGTGACATCATAAGTGATTTATTAGCCAAGGAATTGGTCATGAATCAGTTCATGTTCATTAACTACCAGCTGGATGCCTGAGCCATTAGCAGATGTATCAAGGAAGCATTACAGGACATAGCCAAATGTGTCTACTGATTTACCTTCCTCTTCTTATTGTAGTATCATCAATTATCAATATGCATTTCATACAATCTACGGAAATGTATTCTGGTTTGAATATTTTCCCTAGGCTACAAAAGTCTTATCAACCAAAATCACTAACACCTCGATGCTAATAAAAACGTAATGATACATCAACTCTGATGAACTTCTCACAGTTCCTTGAAGCAAAATGTGGGGAGGTTAAAATCATTAACAAGTACGTGTTTATAGTAAAAAGGAGGACATTTGAAAGGTAGATGGAAACAACTGATTCCAAAAACAAACACTTCTTCTTAGCATGTTTTGGACAGACTGATGTTTTGCTCAATGTTCATCATGTCTTAGGCTAAGAGCTTAATCTCTAAGAGCTGCAACACTTGACCTGTTGAGGTACTGTAATCACTTTCTTACCTGTTGTTATGATAAGGAGCAAAAGAAGCAAAATAATCCACTTATTTTTCAATTCCTGGTTATTTTATGCCAAGAGAAGTCTGCATTACAGTGAAAATCAAGACATCTGTTGGCATAAAATAACCAGGAATTGGTGGCGGGGTTTGGAAGTGAGACGAGGACTTAGCCTAGGTTCATGAACTGGCTATTTGGAGCCCATTCACTATGGTGGGATACCTTTCTCAGCCTTCATGCAGGGGTTGAGGGACTTGGTTCTGCCTCAACTTTGTTGATTCCCCAAGGAAAGTCTTGCCTCCTCTAAGGAGTGGATAGAGGAGTGGGAAGGGGAGAAGGTGGGATGATGGGAGGAGGGGAGGGAAGGGAAACTGGGGTTGATACGTAAAATGAAAAGAAATTTTAAATAAAAAAGTTGCTACATAAAATACACTGTCATTATAAATTAGAATGCTCCTAGGGATGAAGTCTCTGGCAAGATTATCATCCAAAATCTCTTAGAAATCTAATACTATGCTGAGCATGGTGCATATGCCTTTAATTTCTGCACTCCAGAAGCAGAGGCAGGAGGATCTGTGTGAGTTCGACGCCAGCCAAGACTACACAGGAAAACCCTATCTCAAGAAAACAACAAAATAAACTCTATAAGTTTTAGTTCATTTAAAAAAGTTCACCCAGAGTTCACTGGAATCCAGTTGCAAAGAGGGAGGGATTAGCAAGGGGTCAAGACCAGGCTGGAGAAACCCACAGAAACAGCTGATCTGAACAAAGTGGAGCTCATGGACCCCAAACTGATAGCTGGGAAACCAGTATAGGACTGTTGCAGACCCCCCCGAATGAGGATGTCAGTTTGGAGGTCTGGTTAATCTATGGGGTCTCTGGCAGTGGATAAGTATTTATCCCTAGTACACAAATGGACTTTGAGAGCCGACTCCACATAGAGGGATACTTTCTCAGCCTAGACACAAAGGGGATGATCTAGACCCTGCTCCAGATGATATGACAGACTTTGAAGATCTCCCATGGAAGGCCTCACTCTCCCTGGGGAGCAGAAAGGGGATGGAATAGGGGTTCTGTGGAGTGCAGAAGAGAAGAGGAGGGAGAGGGAACTGGGGTTGACATGTAAAACAAGCTTTTTTATAATTTAAATAAGAAAAAGAAAAAACAATTCTCCCATCAGCAGGCCTCTTTTCTTTTTAATTATCAATAGTACTAAAATTTTTTAACAACAAACAGGAGAAATTGAGGAAATATCATACTTCGGCACTATGCATTTAACATTTTAGTGTTAACTCCTCAATTCTCCTCTCAATGGATATTGTGAAGTCCTGTTTGTCTGCATTAAATAGAAATCTCATTCTTTATTCTATGCTTCATGGATTTCAGTTGGTGAGGAAGGTTTGCTGAATAGCCTATAATATACATGAAAGTTCAATCATGCACAGAGTTATTAGGTTAATTCTAAGCTATTTAAAATCTAGTGCTATCATTCTATTTGTATCAGTTCTGAGAAAACTAGGTTATCCTTAAATAACTTAGTTTAGTTTGCCAATTATACCTGAAAATGTTTAGCTCAATCAACAGTCTATACATTTTCAAACATTCAGTCATCATTATTTTAATAAATGCAAACATGATTATTGATTTGTATTCATCACTACAAATCAAAACAATATTCCAGATGTACTGTCTTGAAGTAAAAAGTGAAAGTAATGTCCTGTGATCAAAAACTAAGAATATTCATTCAGCATAAAAACAGATGTGTGTGAATATTTTCTTGTGCTTATTTCACTCAAAATATTTAATGACAGGAAACTTATTCTTCTGTAATTCCTGAAACTGGAAATGTTCTACTGAGAGGCCCTTGTCCATCTACAATAATTTTTGTTATATGGCAATATTCTGATTACTATGTGCACATAAATTTAAGGCTTAAAAAGTTAATAAAACATAACTTGGAGAAAGATACCAAATTATATTAAAAGTATAAAAGCTAAAATTTATGCGACACTAAACTTATATAGTGATTTGGTTGATTGTTTGCATAATAGGCTCTTGAATTGCGGATCTGCAATACAAAAATGAGTGAAGGGGGAAAGAATCTAATTTGCTAAAACTACAATTTCCATTTCATTGCTTCATATTTATCACTATTTGTGATTTAGAGTGATTCCAACAATCTATTGTTTATTGCCAGTCAATAAATAATTTAAGACCCATATGGTTACCCTTTTGTTTTTTTATACCTTTGTTTAAAGATTGTAATTACAACTGTTTTCATTCTGTTCAAGGTTTTTTGGTTGGTCAAAATCTACTAATGATAATGAATTTGCTGAATTCCTGCTATTTCATAATTTGAAGATCACACAAAATGTGTTATACATCATTTAGTAAGTTAATTGTAATGAATTTGAAGGTGTGTGTGTGTGTGTGTGTGTGTGTGTGTGTGTGTTTGGTGTGTGTTCATATGTGTGTAGGAAGGTGCATACTTGTATAGAGGCTTTCTTCTTCTATTACTCTTCACTTTATTTTTTGAAATAGCATCTCTTGCTGGATTTGGACCATATAACTAGCTTGCCAGGAAGTCCCTGGGGTTTGCCACTGTCTTCTCACTCTGCCCCAACATAGCATTAGGATTATATAGGCAAACCTGCATGTGTACTCCTTAACATGCTAACACTTTACCAACTAGGACATTTCATCAGACACTGATGATTTTTTATACAACACATGTTGTACCATTTTTATTCCATTTTTTATCACCCACCCATTATAAGTTATGTGACAGCTTTTTCAGGCCTACACACATGTATGTTCCCCCAACCTGGAGAACTATTACCTTATATAGCAAAACTGGATAGAAAATAACTATTGGTCTGGACATGAGTACAAAAGGGGTGGAGGTCTTATCTCCTTTAGTATTGGGAATACCACATAACATGTGTCTTTGTAAGAGGTAACACATGGATATTTTACACAGAGAAGGAAAAGGGGTGATGGGAGGGGAACAGTAAGAGGTCGGATGGTGTTGGGTTTAGTAATGACATGTCTCCCCCAAACTATGGCATTTTGTAACTGCCAAAATCCTTAAAAGTCAAAGATCTGGGGGTGATAGAAACTCTGGAGTTAAGGAAAATCTGATTTTACCTATTAAACCAATATCAGGCCTCAGAAGAATATTTTTTGTGTGTGTTTCAGGAGAACGTGTGTGTGTGCTTGCTTTGTTTGGGGTTTTTTGCTTGTTTGTTGGCTTGGTCGTTTTTTTTTTTTTTCGAGACAGGATTTCTCTGTGTATCTCTGGCTGTCTGGAACTCCCTCAGCAGACCAGGCTGACCTTAAACCCAGAGATCTGCCTGCCTCTTCCTTCCAAATGCCAGGATTAAAGGCCTGAATCACTGCCCATCCACGTTTTTTATATTTTAAATTGATAGATAAAAATTGTATTGTGTGTCTTGTTATGTAAAAAGATGCTTTCAACTGTGTATACATTGTAGAATAAGGTATAAGCCTAGCAATGAACATGAACATATGTAATCATGTAGTTACCATTTTGAAGGTGATAATGTTTACCAGACCTTCCCATGGTTTTCAAGACTGTAGGGCATCATCATTTTATACTGTAGATCTGCTGAAATTACTCCTTCCATGTAACTAGAATTATTTATATTTTAGCCAACGTTATCCCACTCTCCCTTCTGCATTAGCATATGAGTTTCTGGTAATCATACTAGGTTATTTCAGTACAAAACATTTCTCCATAAAACAACAGGGTGGTAGTATACAGGTATTTTTAATAGTGGTAAAATTTTCTGTCTGCTCCTACATCAATGTTTTAGATTCCATATACTGGTATAACTATGAGTTTTATCTTCTGTGACTTGGTTATTCCCTTATTTCATTAGTAATAACCCCCTTCTTGGTTTTTTTCCTGCTGTTTCAAATAACAGGATTTCTTTCCATTTTATAGTTGAAGAGTTGTCCCTCTCCCTTCTTTCCTCCCTTCCTCCCTCCCTCCCTCCCTCCTTCTTTCCCTCCCTCTCTCCCTCCCTCTTTTTCTCTCTCTTTCTGTGTATGTGTGATTCTATTTTGTTACTTCATTCATTCAATGAATCATGTAGGTTAATTACACACCATGGATAACGTGAGCAGTTCTGTTGTAAATATGGAAATGCCAATAATGGTTTGATAAACTGATTCCATTCCTAAAGATTAAAATATGTTACCAATTCTTCTAGATTTTATATTGGTGCTATATTTTAATTTTAATGAACTTCTATACTGTTTTCTATAATGAATGAATAGAAGAGTCTTAAAATTTTTGTTTCAGAGGTGAGATTGGGTCTACGGCAGAGACCGCCCGCCCTTCCCCCATCCCCCTTGATCTTCAGGGCCGCCCAGCATCCAGAAGACCCGCCCACACAGGAAAGACATCAGCCCCTCCAAGACCCCAACCCTAGCTAGTCCAGCTTCAGGTGAGATTGGGTCTCCGGCGGGGACCGCCCGCCCTTCCTCCATCCCCCTTGATCTTCGGGGCCACCCGGCATCCAGAAGACCCGCCCACACAGGAAAGACATCAGCCCCTCCAAGACCCCAACCCCAGCGAGTCCAGCTTCAGGAAAGACATCAGCCCCTCTAAGACCCCAACCCCAGTGAGTCCAGGTTCAGGAAAGACATCAACCCCTCCAAGACCCCAACCCCAGCCAGCGAGTCCAGCTTCAGGAAAGACATCAACTCCTCCAAGACCCCAATCCTAGGGAGTCCAGCTTCAGGGAAGACATCAGCCCCTCCAAGACCCCAACCCCAACGAGTCCAGCTTCAGGAAAGACATCAGCCCTTCCAAGACCCCAACGCCAGCGAGTACAGCTTCAGGAGACCTGCCCACACAGCAAAGAAGTCAACAATTCCAAGACCCCAACCCCAGTGAGACCAGCTTCAGGAAAGACATCAGCCCTACCAGGACCCAAACTCCGTGTCAGCATCCCCAGCTTCAGCTGCAGGAAGGAAGGAGACCAGTGGAGACGGAAAGACCCCACCAGCACCCACTGAAAGAAGAGATGGGAAGAAGACAGAATAAGAGATCACTCAGCAATAGAAACACCAACATGACCCCACCAGAATCCAGGGATCCAACACCAGCAAGACCCGAAAAGCACTACATAGACGAAGAAGAGGAGACAGACCTTAAAAATTATTTCATGAAGATGATGAAGACCCTCAAAGAAGAAACGAGGAAATCCCTTAAAGAAATAGAAGAAAAAACAAACAAAAAAATCCATGAAATGGGGGAAAAATTCAAGAAATAAACAAATCTCTCAAAGAATCTAAAGAGCACCAAGAAAGAACAACCAAAAAAATGAAGGAAACAACTCAAACAGTTGAAGGATTGAAAGCTGAAATAGAAACGATAAAGAAAACACAGAATGAAGGGATGCTGGAAATAGAAAAGCTGGGTAAACGATCAGGAACTACAGATGCAAGTATCACCAAAAGAATACAAGAGATAGAAGAGAGAATCTCAGGTGTTGAAGACTCATTAGAGGATATAGAGTCGTCAACCAAAGAAAATCTCAAAACCAACAAATCCTTAACACAAAATATCCAGGAAATATGGGACACCGTGAAGAAGCCAAACCTGAGAATAATAGGTATAGAAGAAGGTGAAGAACTTCAACTTAAAGGTACAGAAAACATATTCAACAAAATCATAGAAGAAAACTTCCCTAACCTAAAGAAAGATATGCCTATGAAAGTACAAGAATCTTACAGAACACCAAATAGGCTCGACCAGAAAAAGAAGTCACCTCGCCATATAATAATCAAAACATCAAACCTACAGAGTAAAGAGAAAATATTAAGAGCAGCTAAAGAAAAAGGCCAAGTAACATACAAAGGCAGACCTATCCGAATTACACCTGACTTCTCAATGGAAACGATGAAAGCCAGAAGATCCTGGACAGATGTCCTACAAACGCTAAGGGAACAAGGATGCCAGCCCAGACTACTATATCCAGCAAAGCTCTCAATTACCATAGATGGAGAAAACAAAATATTCCATGACAAAGCCAGATTTAAACAATACGTATCCATGAATCCAGCTCTACAGAAAATGCTAGAAGGAAAACCTAGAGCCAAGGAAGATAACTACATTCACAAAGACACAGGCAATATATAATCACACTTTACAAAACGCCAAAAGAAAAAGGGAGGAGAAACTATACAAAATAACTTCACTAACAATAAATCAAGCACAAGCAAGGATCACTAATCAATGGTCATTAATATCCCTCAATGTCAACGGCCTTAACTTGCCTATAAAAAGACACAGACTAGCAGAATGGATACGAAGACAGAACCCTTCCTTCTGCTGCATACAAGAAACACATCTCAACATCAAAGACAGACGTTATCTCAGAGTAAAGGGTTGGGAAAAGATCTTCCAATCAAACGGCCCCAAGAAACAAGCGGGTGTAGCAATCCTAATATCTAACAAATTAGACTTCAAATTAAAATCAATCAAAAGAGATGAAGAAGGACACTTCATATTCATCAAAGGAAAAATACATCAAGACGAAGTCTCAATTTTAAACATCTACGCCCCAAATACAAAGGCACCTACATTCGTGAAAGAAACATTACTAAAGCTCAAAATGCACATAAAATCTCACACACTAATAGTAGGAGACTTCAACACTCCGCTCTCACCACTAGACAGGACCTCCAGACAGAAACTTAACAAAGAAACAAAAGAACTAATAGAAGTTATGACCCAACTGGGTTTAACAGACATCTATAGAACATTCCACCCAAATACAAAGGGATATACCTTCTTCTCGGCACCACATGGAACCTTCTCTAAAATTGACCACATAATAGGAAACATAGCAAATCTCCACAGATACAAAAAATTGGAATAACCCCCTGCATCTTATCAGACCACCATGCATTAACATTAGAATTCAACAGTAACACAAATCGCAGAAACCCTACAAACTCATGGAGATTGAACAATGCACAATTGCACCATCCCTGGGTAAAGGAACAAATAAAAAAAGAAATTAAAGACTTCCTCGACTTCAATGAGAATGAAGACACAACATACACAAACTTATGGGACACTTTGAAAGCAGTGCTGAGAGGAAAGTTTATAGCACTAAGTGCCCACATGAAAAAACTGGAGAACAGTCATACTAGAGAATTAATAGCACAGCTGAATGTTCTAGAACAAAAAGAAGCAAACTCCCCCAGGAGGAGCAGACGCCAGGAAATAATCAAATTGAGGGCTGAAATCAATCAAGTAGAAACCAGACAAACACTGAGAAGAATCAATGAAACAAAGAGTTGGTTCTTTGAGAAAATCAACAAAATAGATAAACCTCTGTCCAAACTAACCAAAAGACAGAGGGAGAGCATGCTAATTAACAAAATCAGGGATGAAAAAGGGGACATAACAACAGACTCAGAGGAAATCCAGAGAATCATCAGGGCATACTTTGAAAATCTGTACTCCACAAAATTTGAAAATTTAAAGGAAATGGACAATTTCCTGGATAGATATCACTTGCCAAAACTAAATCAAGAACAGATAAACAATCTAAACAGACCTATAACCCCTAATGAAATAGAAGCAGTCATCAAAAGTCTCCCAAACAAAAAAAGCCCAGGCCCAGATGGCTTCAGTGCAGAATTCTACCAGAAATTCAAAGAAGAGCTAATTCCAATACTCCTCAAAGTATTCCACACAATAGAAGCAGGAGGCTCACTGCCAAACTCTTTCTACGAGGCTACAATTACCTTGATACCCAAGCCACACAAAGACACAACTAAGAAAGAGAACTATAGACCAATTTCCCTCATGAACATTGATGCAAAAATACTCAATAAAATACTTGCAAACCGGATTCAAGAACACATCAGAAAAATCATCCACCATGATCAAGTAGGCTTCATCCCAGGAATGCAGGGATGGTTCAACATTAGAAAATCTATCAATGTAATCCACCATATTAACAATCTGCGAAAGAAAAACCACATGATCATCTCACTAGATGCTGAAAAAGCCTTTGACAAAATCCAGCACCCCTTCATGATAAAGGTCCTAGAGAGATCAGGGATAACAGGAATGTACCTGAATATAATAAAAGCAATATACAGTAAACCAACAGCTAACATCAAACTAAATGGAGAGAAACTCAAAGCAATTCCTCTAAAATCAGGAACAAGACAAGGCTGTCCACTCTCTCCATATCTCTTCAATATTGTACTTGAAGTTCTAGCTACAGCAATAAGACAACAAAAGGAGATAAAGGGGATACAAATAGGAAAAGAAGAAGTCAAACTTTCACTATTTGCAGATGATATGATAGTTTACATAAGTGACCCAAAAAACTCTGCAAGGTTACTCCTAGAGCTGATAAACACCTTCAGCAATGTGGCAGGATACAAGGTAAACTCAAAAAAATCAGTGGCTCTATTATATACAGATGATGAAGTGACTGAGAAAGAAATCAGAGAAACATCACCCTTTACAATAGCCATAAACAGCATCAAATATCTGGGGATAATGTTAATCAAGGAAGTGAAAGACCTGTATATCAAGAACTTTGAGTCTTTAAAGAAAGAAATCAAAGAAGATACCAGAAAATGGAAAGATCTCCCATGCTCTTGGATTGGTAGCATCAACATAATAAAAATGGCAATCTTGCCAAAAGCAGTCTACAGATTCAATGCAATCCCTATCAAAATTCCATCACAATTCTTCAAGGACCTGGAAAGAACTTTAATCAACTTTATATGGAAAAACAAAAGGCCCAGGATAGCTAAAACATCCCTATACAATAAAGGAACTTCAGGAGGTATCACCATACCTGACTTCAAGCTCTATTATAGAGCTATAGTCCTGAAAGCAGCTTAGTATTGGCACAAAAATAGGCAGGTAGAACAATGGAACCGAATTGAAAACCCTGATTTTAACCCACACATCTATGAACACTTGATTTTTGACAAAGAAGCTAAAACTGTTCAATGGAAAAAAGAAAGCATCTTCAACAAATGGTACTGGCATAACTGGGTACTGGTATGCAGAAGACTGCAGATAGATCCATGTTTATCGCCTTGTACAAAACTTAAGTCCAAATGGATCAAAGATCTCAACATAAATCCAGCCACACTGAAACGTTTAGAAGAGAAAGTGGGAGATACTCTTCAACGAGTTGGTACAGGAGACCACTTCCTAAACATAACACCAGTGGCACAGGCACTGAGATCGACAATTAACAAATGGGACCTTCTGAAACTAAAAAGCTTCTGTAAGGCAAAGGACACAGTCAAAAAGACAAAAAGGCAGGCCACAGAATGGGAAAAGATATTCACTAACCCTACATCTGACAGAGGGCTAATCTCCAAAATTTACAAAGAACTCAAGAAACAAGTCTCCAAAACACCAAAGGATCCAATTAAAAGGTGGGGTACAGAGCTAAATAGAGAATTCTCAGTAGAGGAGGCTAAAATGGCCAAGAGACACTTAAGAAAGTGCTCAACATCCTTAGCCATCAAGGAAATGCAAATCAAAACAACTCTGAGATACCATCTTACTCCTGTCAGAATGGCTAAAATCAAAAACACCAAACACAATTTATGCTGGAGAGGATGTGGAGAGAGAGGGACACTCCTCCACTGCTGGTGGGAGTGCCGACTCATACAGCCTCTTTGGAAATCAGTATGGAGATTCCTCAGGAAAATGGGAATCAATCTACCACAAGACCCAGCAATTCCACTCTTAGGCATATATCCAAATGAGGCAAGTTCATACAACAAGGGCATCTGCTCCACTATGTTCATAGCAGCATTATTTGTAATAGCCAGAACCTGGACGCAACCTAGATGCCCCTCAACTGAAGAGTTGATAGAGAAAATGTGGTACATTTACACAATGGAGTATTACCCAGCAGAAAAAAATAATGGAATCTTGAAATTCCCAGGGGAAATGGATAGCACTGGAAGAAACCATCCTGAGTGAGGTAACCCAGTCGCAAAAAGACAAACATGGTATGTACTCACTCATATATGGATTTTAGACATGGATCAGGATAGTGCCAGTTTGCACTTCCACTGATAGAGAGTCTGGGAAACAGGAAAGAACCTAACAGATATGCATATATGCATAGTACCCAAGAGAAAAGGATGGAGACAAGATCCCCTGAATGGAGGGGGAACACGGCGAGGAGTGGGGGGGGAGTGGGACCTGGGAAGAAGAGAGTGGGTGAAAAGGAAGAGAGTTGGTCATGGGGGAAAAAGAAGTTGAGGGGGTGGGGGTAGAATAGGGGGAAGAGGGAATCATAGGATCGAATACAGATCAGGCACCAGAGTGACCTCGAGTGATCTAAAGGGATAACACCAATTGGCAAGCTAAGCAATAGTGGAGAGACCACCTCGAATGCCCATTCCTGATAATGAACTTGATGTCTATAACCATCCGGGAGCCTTCATCCTGTGACTGATGGAAGCAGAGGCAAACACACAATTAATCACTGAACTGAACCCATGGAACCCAGTGACAGAGAGAGAGGAGCGATGAGCAAATTGGCAAAGAATGGGCTGGCAAAACCAGCAGAGACAGCTGATCTGAACAGGGGAGAGCTCTTGGATCCCAGACTGACAGTGAGGAGGCCAGTATGGGACTGATCTGGACCCCCCCAAATGTGAGTGTCAGCGAGAAGGCCTGGGCAACCTATGGGGCCCTGAGCTGTGGATCAGTGTCTATCCCTGATATACAAACAGTCTTCGTGTGCCTATAGCACAAAGAGGGATGCTCTCTCAGCCTGGACTCTTAGGGGAGTGCCAGGACCCTACCCAGAGTAAAATGACAGACTCTGATATCCCCTATGTGGAAGGATTTGGCAATAGGGTGGGAGGGTGGGGGGAAAGGGGAGTGCGGGAGGAGGGGAGGGAGAGGGAACTGGGATTGACATGTAAAACAAGCTATTTAAAATAAAAAAAATTGAAAAAAAATTTTTGTTTCATGGTTCATCTCTCCATGTTCAATCACAAAAAGGTTAGCTGAGTGGAAAAACTTGCAGAAATACATGATACAGAGATTTTAAATTGTGGTCCACTTGAATAGTGTCTGAAATTTCAACCAACTTCCCTGTCATAGTTGAGATGTGAGTAACCCTTTTGTGCAGTGTAAGTTTATATAACACCTGCCTGCTAGTTGTTTTGTGATTGACTTTGTTATCAGGATGACTACCACTACTGCAGGTTTCTGTTTAAGTAACCTTATTTGCTTTAATGAACATCATCAAAGTCCAAGGACAATAACCCTACTAATTTTTACATTACTATAATAATAGTTCAGTTTACTGGAATCACTATAATCCATATTTTTATTGTGCTTGATTTATGTATACGTGTGTTAATGCATTACTGTTTCTATATACATAGTTATGTGTTGTTTTAATATACCCAACACAGACACACACATGTAATTATTTTTAAGTCAGGGTCTTGTTATGCAGTCTAAGTTTGTCTCAAATTTGCAATCTTCCTCCTTAAGCCACTCAAGTGTTGATACTAGAAGTGTGTGACATCATACCTGGCCACTGAGCATGATTTAGAACTTGAGCTTGAATGTAGGTATATGGATGGTTTGGTATTATCTGTGACTTCAGTAATGCATGAGGTGACACAAAACTATTTCCCAACAGATAGACATACTCAAAATTCATTTTCCTGGTCAATGCCATGGGTATTTTCCTGTATATTTTCCTTAATTGGCTTATAATTTCAAATCTTTAAACATATTTGGAGGTGTACGTACATTTGTTTACATTAAAAGAAATGTTGATCATAACATACATTATATAGATAATATTGTAGACAAGAATATATTAATAGTATAAATGTCCATTATTAAGATTGTTTTAATTATTTAATGGAAAGATATCTCAAGAAGATAGTTGTTCTGAGCTGAAATATTTACTGCATAATGACTATGTAGTGAAGATATCAGTATTTAGAGCTTGGTATTTTTAAAACTAATGGTTTTGGATGAATGCAAAGGAATACTGCTATTTTTCAGGTAAGTACACTTTTTCTCATATAACAAGCCTTAGCTACAGTGCCCGTGGGCTTGTCCAACAATGGTGATGGTGATAAACAGAGTGCTTCACTTCTCTGTCAGCCACTTAGACAGTCAATCATTTTTATTGGAAATAATGACTGCAAAGAGACATGAACCAAAAGTATTAGCACTAGGGACCACTTTATGTATCATTCTAGGAAAGTTCTCTTTAAAATGATGTATTTACAATTTCTTAAGGAATGCATCTTATGAAAAGCCATCAGGTTCTTAATGGCCACCAGATAACATATCAGGAAGACAGGAACCATTTGATCAAATATCTTTTCAGAATAAAAGACCTTAAAATTATCCTAAAATAATACAAAATGTGAAAAACTGTATCTATATGTAGTATGAAAATTTCCTTATTGTTTTCTAACATTTATCAGAGAATGAAAAGAAGACCATGGAAATGCTCCACAAGCATCTGTAATAGATAATTAGGCTTTGACATATACACTAGTTACTTTTATTCAAACTAGTTATTTTCTTCAGGTATTTTTAAAAGTAACTCTAGAGCTAAAATTCTAACTCACATGTAAAGAATTTCAAGGATAAAAGGTCTAATATCAATCTTTCTATTAAATTTTATTTTCCTAGTTAGGGTAATTTTGGATTTAGTCCAAAATAACATAAAAATCATATTTTATAATTTGACCTAGACAAAACTATTATACATTCATCTAATTAATAAATAATTTGCATGGTTTCCCTATATGTTTACAGTACTCTACAAATGGTGCTATGATCTTGACTGATTACTTATACAGGATGTTTCTTATTTCTGCTCCTTGCCTAAAGACCATAATTCTAGTCCATTATATACAAATTCATGAACCCAAAATCTTAAAAGTTAGATAATATAAATATTGGAAAAAGTTTATTCCAATAAAATAATGTATCTTACTGATAGTTTCCATATCAATACTATCTTCTTCATATGGAAATATTTTTCTTTATGTTAAAGCATATTCACAAAGTATAAAAAAAATCAAAAATTCAATAATCCATCTCTTTATACATATAACTATTTGGGAGATAAGGAACTCCTCTACAGGCTTTTAACATTCAGACTTCAGTGGGTAATATAGTTCACTGCCTGGATGACCCTTTAGGATACCAATAATTTTCCTTCCCATTGCCAGAAATATTTCATGTTGGCCATTCATAGTCAAGTTGTTACTCCGCAATTATTCTGGGACACAGTAAACTATCTTGCCCCTGGTTATAAATTCCTTCAAGGAATCTCATCTCATGATTGGTTCTTGTTGAGGTACATTTCTTAGACTCTCTTCACAATTCTGGGAAGATCAGCCAGGCCTCAAAGCTCCATGTGAAATCCATGGAGGCTTCTGTTGCTACTGGCTTGTAGTTTGTCTGAACAATATTGCTTCCCCAGTCCTTTACAGATGTTGTTCCTGGGAACACTCTAATAAACTGCCTACACACAAATCTCCTTCTCAAAGTCTGTTTCCAGAGGAATAGAACTTTATAGCCATACAAATTAGGAGCTGTCTTTGAACACAGACATTAATGGGAGACTTTGGATGCAGATCACCTGATAGCTAGAAATAAGATCTTGTCACTTGAAATCAATGGTGTAATGATATTTTGGGGAATGGGATAGCATTGAAACTCAACATTTTTACTGGTGGTGAACTGAGATGACTCATTTAGACATAACTAATGACAAAGCTGTCAACAAAAGAGCAATAGTGAACTCCTAATAGAGAGACTGTCTGAGAAAACTAATAGCCAGTGAATAACAGATGACATATTAGTGTTAAGAAGTGGAAATGATCACCAGGAACAAACTGAATCATTCTGACTGGATTGCTGTTTATTATGTAGTAGGAAAACAAAATCCCACTCATTGAGGCGTATACAACATTTGGTCTACAGCACAAGAGCCTGACAAACCATCAGACTTTTGAAGACACATTGAGTGGTTAACTCAGAGAAGTTACATGCAAAGAATCCCCTTCTCATATATGGAAATGCTCTGCATAAATTGCAATTGCATAGTGTTGTATTTCTAGCAGGTGGAATACTTAGATTCACAATGGAAAAGCAAAGCAGAGTAGTTCTATAATTGCATACTTAGATAATTTTGCATCTATTTCTAAGCTAGTTTCTGAAGATCTAGAAATCCTGGGTTTCTTCTGAGGGTACTTCCCCTAGATCCTAATGTAAAAGTTCTATCAAATTAACTGCATGACTGCTGCAAATCACATGAGACTCTCTGACCCAAGACACAAACAGAGAAGAAAAGAGGCCACTTCCTGGCAAGAAAAATAGATCTTGATCATCACTGCATCTGGGGAAGAATATCATTGAGATCAGGATGAAATATGGGTATCTCCTGATTATTTCCTACCCAGTCAGACTTCGGATAATTTTAAAAGGTGAATTTCAAGGTTTGTAGATGAAACTTAGTGTTCTTATTTAAGTTATTTGTCTTGTAGCTGTGACAATGTATCCTGATGTGAATAACTTAACATGGGAAAGGTTTATTTTGGATCACAGTTCCAGAGTAGTCTATCATGAAAGAGAAATGACTGCAGCAGTGGTACAAGACAAGTGGTCATGTTCTGCCTATGGTAATGTTGTACCCAATCAGGAGGCTGAGAGAGATGAATGCTCCTGTAACAGTTCACTTTCTCCCTTTCACTCAGTCAAGAATCCAGTCAAAGAAACATAGTTGCCTACAAATAAACTGTGTTCTAGTTCTAGACAATAAATATTAACCACTGTGGTTCTGGAATACACAAAGGATGGCTAGTATAAGATTGAAGTGATATGCATCAATTATTGCTCTGGAACATTTGCAGAGTGAATCTGAAGTTTATCTTTCCAATGGGGTTCATTCATCATTTAAATAAAATGAATAATGAGTGTGACATTTCCACATAGGGCAATGGTAAGATATATAATGAAGAAACAATAAGACTGAAGTGTTTTCATCAAGCTTCCCAAATGGAACTAAATTTTCATTATTTTAATGTAACTTAAGGAATAATTATGACTTCAGTCCAAAGGGAAAACTTGGGCAATATCCTAGAGCTTCCAATACAGTCTGAGATAGCATTTTAATTGAAACCCTCATCTTTCAAATGCCTATTTTCCAACTTGAAGTAGTACCTATTTATTCTGAATGTGTTTACTCTTTGTTTTCATTCTGTCTGAAAGTATTACACCTTGATGAGTTGATAACAATGGACACAATAAAGGTCATAATATAGTCAATGTCCAATATCAGGTCTATGGGGGAATATAAAAAAGTTTCACCCATACAATTCATTTCTGCTTCTTCAGCTGGGTCTCCCCTTCTATTTCCATTGGATTGTGCATAACTTGTTCTCTGTCTTGCCATACCCATTAGCAAAATCAAATCAAGTCCCACATTAATTTTAATGATAATAGGCTAGACTTTATGAATTACTTAATACTTTACAGTTTTGAGTATTTCTAGTCTTTGCTTTAAAAAAGATTAAAAAGAAAATTCTAATACCATTCAATAAATCACTATATATCTCATTTTTATTCTAAACGTACTTCCTTTATGAGTACAAAACAGCCCAAAGTAATATCGTTTTTGTGGTGAGTGCATTTGAGTAAATATCCTTTACTATTATACAAGCTCTTTAATTTATTTCTGTCACATTATAACTCTGCGTTTAAATTGGAGTGAGTATGTTGACATTTACAAATAATAAATATCATTTATTTCTAGCTGAAAATGTACTAAATACTACTTTAATAATTTTACATGATTGCTTCATTTAATCTTCAAACAACACTGTTAAATAAGTAACATCATTATAAACTGAATAAATATACATAAGACTACAATATTTGCTATTACCTTTGTATTAAAAATTATACTAGATATCTTAGAGAGCAAGAAGAATATGAATAAATGAAGATTTTGCATGAAACTAAACTTGGTAACTCATGGATGGTATGACCGTTTACATGAGAATTGGCAAAGGGGTGATTAGAACTAATTCGGTGTTCAAGAATGAACAATATCCAATACAAGTAATAAGTGTTCCCCATACACATAGGACAAAATTAGAAAGCATTTTAAAAGAAGTGGACTCTGAAATGTCTATCTTACACCTGATAGGCAAGTGTGATGAGTTTTTTAAGACACCCAGGAAGTCATGGGTGGTTAATTCCTTGAAGGGGAGTACGTACTTTACCTAGATCACAGTGCTGAGACTCAGTCTCTGACAAACTCCAACAACAGGTTAGAAGACAGATCTGCACCATTGAGACCTCTACTGATCTGAAGGGATGACACCAACCGGCAAGCTAAGCAATAGTGGAGAGACCACCTCAAATGCCCATTCCTGATAATGACCTTGATGTCTATAACTATCCTGGAGCCTTCATCCTGTGATGGATGGAAGAAGAGGCTAACACCCACAGTTAAACACTGAACTGAACCCATGGAACCCAGTGACAGAGAGAGAGGAGCGATGAGCAAATTGGCAAAGAATGGGCTGGCAAAACCAGCAGAGACAGCTGATCTGAACAGGGGAGAGCTCTTGGACCCCAAACAGACAGCTGGGAGGTCAGCATGGGACTGATCCAGACCCCCTGAGTGTGACAGTCAGTGAGGAGGCCTGGGCAACCTATGGGGCCCTGGGCAGTGAATCAGTGTTTATCCCTGGCATACAAATGGACTTCGTGTGTCAATAACAAAAAGAGGGATGCTCTCTCAGCCTGGACTCTTAGGGGAGTGCCTGGACCCTGCCCTGAGTGAAATGACAGACTCTAGATATCCCCTATGTGGAAGGAATTGGCAATAGGGTGGGAGGCTGGCGGGGATGGGGGGTGCAGGAGGAGGGGAGGGAGAGGGAACTGGGATTGACATGTAAAACAAGCTATTTAAAATTAAAATAATAATTAAAAAAGTGTTAAAACTAAAGGAGGGGGAGAGGGACAAAGAGAGAATGGTAGATATAGCTGTGGTGACATGTGCCTTCCTGGTAAGACTGCCTAATTCAGCAAGTAAAAATTAATTCCACATAGAACTAAAGTTAAGAGTTTTATAAGACAATCAACTTATACTAGGCAGTTTAATTTGGTAACTAATTATATTTAAACTGTTAATTATTCATCCAGTAGTATATAACTTTCTAGAAGTATAGAATATGATTCTGAGGGAGCAAGGCTGGAATTCAACCAAAAGCAAGAAGCAGAGCAAGAATGTAAAATGAAGTGAATATCAAAGAGTTTTTAAATACTTTCTCTTTATTTTTGAGAAATCATGTATTAAAGATTACAAAGATAAAAAAGGAAATCTTATGCCTCCATGAAAATATGGGAAGTCATAAAACCAACAGAAGTGTAGGCATAACGGGGGACAGGCAAAAAAAAAAAAGGTTTGTAAACTATCAAATCACAATGATGAAAAAGAAAGAAAGTCTTATATGCTAATTAAACAGAAAAAATCAACCAAAAATCACTTCTCACTAATAAATCCTTGAAGTATATATTCTACAATCCACAATTAGAAGATGCAGACTGATTGGCTGATCTTGTAAACATTGGAAATAAAAGGCTAAATGATATTTTGAATTTGTGGAGTCTATTTTATTAATAAAGAAAATCATTCAATACAAAAGGAACCAAAAGACAGCTATACCTCTATGAAGCAACAAAGTTGGACCAGCAAGAAGTAAAGAATTTGTTGTCAAGATTGACAACTTGGAATCACTGGAACCCATATAACAGAAGGAGAAAACCAAATTCTGCAAGCTGTCTTCTGGTCTCCCCAAGTGTGCTATAGTACATCTTCTCACATGCACAACAAATTACTAAACATAAAAATTGCTTTAAAATTGTTAAAAGAGATAATGTCACTGAAAAATGATTAACTGACCAGCTAAGTAGGGAGATGAAATGACAGAAAGTGTATTTGAAGTAAGGGCACTCACTTTATTTTGAAGTGCTCTTAAATATGCTGAGAGGAATAAGATGCAACACAGTTAAGAGGAGGCAATGTTAATGCCTAACCAATGCTCAGATTATTTAGGTAACTGGAAGAAGTTAACATCAGAGTTAAACCACACTGTGGAGAAAATGTCCCTGGCAATTACAGAGCATGCCATCCAATGACTGAAGAATGCTTATTCTTTGCATCAGTACCTGATCACTTTCAATGTCTAGTAAGCTCCAAAACATTTCTTAACAAAATTTAAAAATCAAAAACATATCATTACATCTTTATCTGACAAGAAAAGAATGAAGCTAGAAATCAGTAACAAATGTTAGAAATTACATATAGACACAGAGACCAAAAAAAGAAAAAGTAATTAAATGAACATACGTGGCTATACTTCAAACCTAAAGATACGACATATACAAAAATCAGATCATAACTAAGAAAGGAATTCATATAAATAAGTATCCCTAAAACAGGAGACATTTTAAAAGAAAGCCTAATATATCTGAAGGAGTTATAATAATCAAACATCAAGCTCAAACGTAGGAGTAGGAAAGAACAAACAACAAAGTCAAACTAAGATATAGGCAAATACATCATGAAACATTAAATAAAGGGGTGGGAGAAACAATTACATGTGAAATATTAGATAAAGAGCTTAATTTTTGAAAATATTGAGCTAAGAATTATTTGACTATCCATGAATAAAAAGGAATGGCACAAATAGAAAGTCTGACATGAGCTGGGCATTGGTGGGGCACGCCTTTATACCAGCACTTGAGAGGCAGAGGCAGGTGTATCCCTGTTAGTTCGAGGCCAGCCTGGTCTACAGAGTGAGTTCCAGGACAGCTTCCAAAACAATACAGATAAACCCTGTCTTGAAACAACCCCAAAAGTCTGACATTACACCAATATCACGGTAATAGAGTGGTAAATCAAGTAGAAATTCAAAATTAACAATAATACCTGGCATAGGTACAAGTAAAACATAAAATAATAAGCCAGTATCAATGATCTATGTTAGATTCACAAATTCTCAAAAAGATACTTGCAAAAGGAATCCAGCAATATATCAAAAAGTTATAATGATAGTATTGGGAATGTACCACATATGTAAGAATGGTACAATATTGATGAATAAATACAATAATACATAAAGTGTTTGAAGAACAAAGTCATGTAATGGGCTCAACACATAAATCAATAATCACAACATTATCAGTGATGAAATTATAAATAAATTAGGAACAGAATACACATACATAAACACAATAAGTAACAGCATAACAAACATCATACTGAGAAAGGAAAAGTCAAAAGGATTGTCACTGAGTCTATGAACAAGACAAAGGTATCATCACTCTTATTTGACATAGTGGAGTTCTTAATGAAAGCAATTAGGAAAGATAAATATAAGAGGGAAGGGCCTCAAACTATCTGTGTGTAGATGATATTATTCTAAATATGTAAAATAAAAATTGCACCTAAGTCTATTATAAATTATATAGTCACTAAAAGTTATAAAATAAAAACTAAGCAAACAAAAATAAACATTTTCATACAACAAGAATAAATTTGTTGATAAAAATAATGAAAAATGCCCTCTTAATAGTGGCTACAAAATTAAAATAATTTAACAAGTTAACAATGTAAGTAAAAACTCTACAATGGATGTTGTAAAATACACATGAAAGAAACTGAAAGGATGCAGAACATTTCTTTCAAGTGTTTCTCAGACATTTGAGATTCCTCTCTTGAAAATTCTTTTTAGATCTTTACCCCATTTTTAATTGAGTTATTTAGATTTTTTGATATCTAGTTTCTTGAGTTCTTCATAAATTTTGGGTATTAGTCCTCGATCAGATGTGGAGTTGGTAAAAATCTTTTCCCATTCTGTGAGGCATTCCTGTTGTGGGAAAATAAGTCAGGTCATGACAGAAATTACATGTCCTGTTTGATACATGGAAAGTAAAATTATTTGTAATGATGTAGAATAGTGATTGCTAAAGGCTTAGATTGATAGCGAGGTGAGAGGAATTGTGCCCATTACACCACTACATATGTGGATAGTAGACAGAGATCTGAGTGTTCTTCCCCACAATGGAATGACCATAAATATATGCACATCTTATATATCTGAGAACTTTAAATTTTAGAACACAAAGAACAATGACAGCATAATTACCATAATACAATCTGTATAATTTATCTGTATCTATCAAATAATTGCATAGTATCTAAAATTAATATAACTATAGTAAGACTAATAGAGTATATCTTAGAATATTACTGAATATCATTTGGAATAAAATTTTAAATAAAGAAACCTAATAGAGTTAGAAGCCACTGGCTATAAGAACAAACACCTGATAATAGTAAAATGGGAATATATCCAAATGCCAGGGCAGTACTGATGATTTTAGCAATTAAAAGAGTAATAGACTCCCACATTTTTTTTACAAAGAAGCCAGTTAAGCTTTGCATCAATTAACCCAGATTTCAATTCAAGGGCAAGCTGATCCTGAGCCAAATGGATCTTCTGCTAATTCAATAGTGAGAATATAACTTATTAGATATGGTCACCTGTCAGCATATTTTTAAAGCTCATTTTTTAAAATGGTGGCTTAATTTACAGCTGCTAATTTATCTACGGTGTAACCTCTAATTTATTAGTTAAGCACACACACACACACACACAAAAAATGAATGTAAAAAGCAGAACTACCAATGCAGAAAATAGGAGATAAAAAGAGTTGTCATTCTTTTTTTTTTTTTTTTTTTTTTTTTTTTTGGTTTTACGAGACAGAGTTTCTCTGTATTGTTTTGGAGGCTGTCGGTCCAGCCTGGCCTTGAACTCACAGAGATCCACCTGCCTCTGCCTCCCGAGTGGTGGGATTAAAGGTGTGCGCCACCACTGCCCAGTGTCATTCATTTTTTTCAAACAACAAAGTGTAGAATGAAAATAAATTTATTTAGCCTGCTACCTCAACACTCAGTGAGAAATTGAGGAGGAAAGTGTGGTGAAATTGAAGGAAAGGATATTTACAGTGATGGATGCATTCATTCACTCAGCTTGTTTAATTACATTTTAGTACTCATGTCATAAGAGGTCATGGGAAACTAATAAAAATAGTGGGGTTCCAAACAAGTAGAATAAATTTCTAAATAATTAAAGTATTTGTAGCAACATGATAGTATAATTAATTATTCTTTTGTATTTCAGGGAATATAAATTAATCACTTACCAGTTTCTTCATGACATGTTTGTAATATCTCCATATTTTCTGTTGCTAAAGGAATAGATAAGTGGCTTTCTTGACACAATATTTGAAAAAAAATCTATGTTTTTAGGGACAAAGCAGGGAGTCAGTGTTTGAATTTCCTCTAAATTTGAATACCATCTATGTCGATACTATTTTTATAATCTTCTAAAAGTCTGTGGCCTCCCCATTTATAGAACTGGGTGGAGAGATCACACTCTTTTTTTTTTTCTGTCTCAGTAGGATTGTTCCCGTGTACATCTTGCAAAATTGGATTCCCCCAAGTTTGCCTTCCAGGCTTAAGAATTGTCTCTTTGGAGGTATATAAGATGACAGCGGGTCATTCAGTAGTCAGTCCCACAGATTTAGTCTCCAGTCACATTGAGGAGAGGCAGCAGTCTAGGATTCTGAGACTTGGTGGAGTGCAGTTTGGTGGTACAATCAGAGGACACAATCTTCCCTTTAGATTGAGCACTGATAGAGATGAGAAATCTCTAGCGGCTAGCTGCTTTGCTTTTCTGATCATTCAGCTTGAACACCCCCCCCAAAAAGAACTGTCTCTTTGGAGTCTTGAGAACAAGAGGCAAGTGATTGTGTAGTTGGAAACTTCTTTCTGTTTCTCTTGATCCTGCTGTGCTGGCTTTTCTCCTGCCCGCCGGTTTTTGCAGTCACTTATAAAAATGATCACTCTGCAGCTTAATATTAATTATAGTTGTCTATCTGATGGCTCAGGCTTATTTCTAGCTAGCTCTTACATTTAAATTAACCCATTTCTATTAATCTGTGTATTGTCACATGGCCTGGCTTTACCTCATGTTCTACTTGTTTTGCTTCCTGGGCAGCTGCTGGTGTCTTCCTGACTCCACCTTCTTTCTCCCTGTATCTCTGCTTGGATTCCCCACCGATCTGTCCTGCTATGGGCCAAAAGCAGCTTTATTCATCAACCAATAAAAGCAACACATATTTGCACAGTACAGAAGGACAACCTACTGATGGGGGAAGCCCTTCTGTATGTATGTTGTCCTATTGCTTGACAAATAAAGCACTGTTGGCCAATAGGGAAGCAAGATAGGTGAGACTAGGAGTCAGGGAGGATTCTGGGAAATGTAGTCAAGAGTAGGAGTCACCATTCGATCCCTGGAAGAAAGGATGCTTGAGGTTGCATCCTTGGTAAGATAAGACCTTATAAAAATATATATTAGTAATCATGGGTTAATAATTAAGTCAGAGCTAGCCATTAAGAAACCATAGCAAACAGCTAACAGCTTCATAATTAATACAGTGTCTTGTGTATTATTTGGGGGCAGAGACAGCAGTGGGATGCAGGCAGCTGGTGAGAAGAATCACATTACAGCCCACATCATTGGTCCTCCGGATTTCAGGATCAACTGTCTTCTCCTGGATAAAGTCCCTATCCTCTGATTTTGTACATGTTTATTCAATATTATGATTCTGCTGTTTTAGCCTTGATCTCACTTCCTCATTAGGTCTCAAGATATGTTATTTCTTATGGTACAGTCAGATGCTCTGCTGAGATGAATAGTTTTAAGACAAACAAAAATTGGTTGAAATAGAGGATGTGGAAAAGAGGATAGAAGGAATTTAAAAATAGGAAACCAATGATAAAAGAGAGATAAATTGTAAATATGATAATCTCTGAAGGTAAACAAAAGGCAAAAAGAGTCCTTGTTTCCTTCAACAATCAACAAGTGGTATATAGAAAGCCTACCTATTTTTGTGATTTGATTTGTGTCTAGTTTTTTTGTTGAAATTATTGAACATGTCTCTACCACATGATCCAAGGACTGTCTAAAAAACATCCTAGTGCCAGGCATAGGATATGTGTCTTTGAGCTAGTGGTCAGGAGTTCAAGAGGCTCCACAAACTTGAAGATAAGACACTGCTGTTGAAGACACCACAGAGTTGGATACAGAAGCAAGAGGAATGGAGGTGGTACTGACCTGGAAGCCTACTCTCTGTGGTGCTGTGCAAGATGCTCCTAGAGAAACAGTAGTTTTGTGCAGCGGGAAAGGGCATGAATCACAACAACAACCAAGATGGTAAGACATACCTAAGCATACAATAGAGCCAGTTATATCTTGGTGGTAACCAACAGCCATCTAGTTTGGATTAGGGCCCAATAAATAGTAGGGAGTTCATTCATGGTACTGTAAAACGGGCTGACTATGCATGTCTACTAGAGGTATGTTTTGGTAAGTGAGTAATACTCTTAAAGTGAAAAGATTTATGAATTATTTCTAGAGACTGGTCACTAAAAACATGAATGTTTAAATTACTGAACAAAAAGCAATTTTGGAAAAATTATCAAATTAAGAGGTTGAAACCCATAAAAGGAATGAAGCAGCAAAACATCAAGAATAATAAATATTTGCAATCATATTAGGTCATAGATGGCAATTGAAGAAGAAGGAGGAGGAGGAGGAGGAGGAGGAGGAGGAGGAGGAGGAGGAGGAGGAGGAGGAGGAGAAGAAGAAGAAGAAGAAGAAGAAGAAGAAGAAGAAGAAGAAGAAGAAGAAGAAGAAGAAGAAGGAGGAGGAAAGGAGGAGGAGGAGGAGGAGGAGGAGGAGGAGGAGAAGAAGGAGGAGAAGGAGGAGGAGGAGGAGGAGGAGGAGGAGGAGGAGGAGAAGAAGCGAAGTAGCATTGCCCTCATTTGCTATGCAATCTCTGAAACCTCGACAAATGCCAAAACTATTTCATGAGGCTTTAGAAGAGGACATGGCATTGAAATTCTGAAAGGATTTGTACTTAGCATTTCTCTGGCATTAGAGAAATGATTGGAAATTTTTCTTTTAATTAAAACTGTCAGCATGGAAGGATTTAAAGACGATCAGAACAAATCCAACCGGCAAGCTTCATTAGCCAAGAAAGTAACAGGAAAAGTAAAAAGCACTATTTACGAATATCATAAGAAATAGCTGCATATGTTAAAATGGATTTGGTGGCATTGTCAGAATTCAACTGAAGGCAGGTGCTAATAAAAACTCTTCACCTAAAGTTTCACAAGTGGGGAAAAAACTAATAGTTTAATGTACAAATTCACTGAATGAATATTTTGTTTTGTAAAGATATAGATGTATTTAGGAACATGTAACTAACTTAGGAGAGTTAGATGTGATGTTCCTCCTCAATTTATATTAAAATATTTATAAAAGAAATGGGGTGGTTCTTATTACAACCTCATCCATCCTCTTCACTAAGGAAGTAACAGGAAGTGACTACGGTTGTGAAGGAGACCATCCCATGTGTCTGAGGCTAAAATAACATGTTTCATACAGCTCAGATGGGTCTGTGGTCCTAGTCATTTGCTTGTTTTCAAATTTATGGCTACTATTTCTTTAATTTTTCTGATATATAAACATATATTTACATATGAAAACATATATATGATATACATATATGTAGACTGACAAGCTGAGCAGATTATATTTAGGAATTTATAATATGTAGTATACATATATGCATATATATACATGAATGAAGTAACAATTAACAGAAGATCACATGGATTTGGAAGAGAGCAATAAAGTGTTTATAGGATGGTTTAGAGAGAGAGAAATGGAAGGTAAAGATGTTGCAATTTCAAAAATAAAAAGACAAAAATAAAAACTAAAATTTTTTGAAAATAAAATACAATTATATCATTTCCCATTTCCCTTTCTTCACTCCCAACCCTATAGGTTTTCTCATTTGCTTTTTCTCAAATTTATGGCTACAATTTCTTTAATTTTTCTGATATATAAACATATATGTATATATCAGAACATATATATGATATACATACATGTAGATATGTATGTATGTATTTGATATATGTGTATACATATACACATGTGTATATTTAGGCATATATAATCATACATACATATGAATATATTTCTAAATATGTAATTACAACCTGCTCAAAGTTATTTGTATGTATATAATTTCATTGCTGACCAATTAGAATTGGATAAGTAATTGTGGAGCTCTTCCCTTGGTAAAACTATTTTTCCTTCTCTTAGAATTCCTTGGTTGTCTACAGTCATTTGTCTAGTATTGGGGTCCTGTGAAATTTCCCTCTTCCATGTTAACATACCTGTTGCTGTTGTCTTTGTTCCAGAATTGCCTTGGCAACTACATTGATGCAATTCTTCCCAGACTATCTGACGAAAACATAAACTCTAGGCTTGAGACACCTCCTTTTGCAGTGCTGGTCAGGTTTATCTGAAAAGACTCCCAGAACATTACAGGTCATTGCTGTTTCTCTTGGTTTCCTTGCCAAGGTTGAAGATGATTTCCTATCTCTGAAGAGATTGTGTACTTCAAATGCATGACCTGAAGCACAATAGCTCTAAGATGTGATATTGGTATTCATAACTGGCAGCAAACAGCAGTTCTCTGAGTTGTCTTGCAACAAGAGGGACACTGCCATTTTACTAAACTAGTATGTTTCTTAACCTCATTCTAAATATTTATTCCTATTTCCAAAGCTCTGAATGGGTCTCATCCATCAACAAAAACTTTCTCTTTGCAACAGAGTCTACTATAGAAGACAACAACCAATCAAATTGCATTGAACAAGTAAGTAACTGTGTATGTGGTACTCAGGTCCAAATGATACATCTACAACACAACCCTTACATCTATGGTTTAGGGTTCTTAGAAGAAAAGGGAGATAGAAAGATTGTAAGAACCAAAATATTTTATGTTGACAGACAGACAGAAAATTCTATGTGATTTTGTGATAGAGTTATAGCTTAGGGAGGGGTACTTCTCAGTAAAACTTGAATCTGTACCAGGTAGCCAAAGTAGTCCCTCTAAACTCTTATAAATAAACAAATACACAATAACTACCTTTATAATACATTAAAGATAAATCCTTCAGCCACAATACTTACACACAATGGTATCTCTTGAGACAATTAATATCTTGGTATGAAACTTAGAGTTAAATCTCTGGGAAGTCATTCAGGACTTGAAAACACCAATGCTAAACTTTGCTACCACACTACCTCTACCTGAAGTGTCAGAGGTCTCCTTAAACTTAGTTCAATAAGAGTCTCTTTACTAAACAAAACTAGATATGTTTTACTTTTCATAGAGCTGATAAAGCAACACATTTTTGAGTTGTTGACTAATGGAGTACAGAGTGATATTCTCTCCCAAATATTTTGGGCTACTGAATTGGTTATCCTCCATAACTTTATGGTAATATCCTACTTCTGAAGACACCAAATACATATGTCATTAAACATGGAGAAATCTAACTTGAATTCAACTGGGAGTGTCACCTGTAGTGGCTAGTTTATAGTGACAGAAAGGGCTATAAATGTTGCCAGAGGAGAAGAAAACCACCAGTCTCACTCAGTTAAGTAAAAGGCATGCTATACTAATGAACTGCCTGCAAGGTATGTCCCCTGGTGCAATAGCAACATGGATGTTACATGAGTAACCAAAAAATTTTACTGTATTTAAGAACTATTTCATGAGTTAGAATTCATGCGTGACACTGCCAATACCCTGAGACTGGAGAGGTCATGGCCCTAGGCTAATAAAACTGATAAATGAACAGTGATAAATACTAATGGGCCATTGATATAACCACAGATGAGTGTACCTCTTACAATACCTCAGAGCATCTCACCATCTTCTTGTATGCATAGTACTTAACAGAGAAAACTGCAACTGAACAATGTGAAGAGAGTAACAGACTTTGGAATTCTCACTCTTAAATGGGATGTCTTTACTTCTTGCCTCAAGGCTTGGAGATCTTTGTGGAAGAGAGAGGGAAAGACTATAAAAGCCAAAGGGGATGGATGACATCAAAAAACAAGTGTTTATTCAGATACAACAAGGAAGATGTACATATGAATTCACATATGGCATCATGCACAGGACCTCTGCAGGCTCAAGTCAGAGAAAATCCCTACATGGAGGAGGAAAAGTGCATGAAGTCCCACTCCTAGTCATTTAGAATTGATAGCAGTTCTGAGAGATAAAATCAGTTTTCTTCAAGGTAGTGACACTGAGTATATCAACCACAGTCCAGAGAAGGCTCTATGTCCATGAGTAGTCAGCCAATATAAATTAGACTCCAAGTGTTTTGTTTTTATAGAAAAGAAAGAACACAATGTTAGAAGCTTAGGTAGGTGGGGGCAGGAATCTAGGAGTAGTTGGAGAAGGGAAAAAGTAAGATCAAAGTATATTATATGAAATTCTCAAAGAATAAATACAAATACTTAAATATATACATCCATATGTGTATATGCATATGTATTATCATATACACATTATGTATAATACATGTGTATATACACATAAAAACACACATTCTCAGAATCCACACCCACGGTCCTCTGATCAAGTTTTCAATTTTGAAAGGCTTCTTGAGTAAAATAAGTTGTTTACTGAATTTTATCTTATCCTCCATACAAGGACATTTGCTGTCAACCTTTAGTAGTTTTACCTAAATTTCTAAATCTCATTATAAATTTCTTTTATTATTTTTACAAAACTTGTCAATGTCTTTGTTTTCCATCATCAGGTATTTTTAGGAAATTCATTAATCCCACACAAGCACTTCTCTGAGCTTATGAGCTTCAAGCACTCAGCACTTACTGTGTAAATTGCATATGTTAGTGAGAATGGTGTGAATATGACATTCTGTTTAATTTACACCGATACACTGAGTGTACATAAAACATTCACAGAAAAACACACCATTTTTATAAAAGAGATATGTAAAATGGTACCATTATTCTCTTTTTTAAAATTTAAATTAGAAACAAGCTTGTTTTACAAGTCAATCCCAGTTCTCTCTTCCTCTCCTCCTCCTGTGCCTCCACTAACCCCCCTATCCTATCCTCTTTCTGCTTCACAGGTGGGTGAGGCCTTCCATGGGGGATCTTCAAAGTCTGTCGTATCTTTTGGAGCAGGGCCTAAGCCCTCTCCGATGTGTCTAGGCTGAGAGAGTATCCCTCTGTGTGGAATGGGCTCCCAAAGTACATTTATGTACTAGGGATAAATAGTGATCCACTACCAGAGGCCCTATAGATTGCCTAGACCTCCTAACTGACACCCATGTTCAGTAGGTCTGGATTGGTCCAATGCTGGTTTCCCATCTATCAGTCTGGGGTCCATGAGCTTCCCCTTGTTCAGGTCAGCTGTTTCTGTGGGGTTATCCAGCCTTATCTATGTTTTTAACATCCATTTTTATTTAAATCAGAAGAGATATGTGGAAATATGTCCTATGTATTCCTTTATTTCTAGAAAATGAATAGTATTGGACATGGCTTTAAATATGTATTTTTGAAAACAAAAGTGAAGACACACATCATTGCAGTGACATTTCTCCATCAAATTTTCTGAACAGAGATCCAGTGCAGTATAATTTACATTTGGAGATTCACCACTTTGAAACATTAATCCTTTGCCAATTCTAATCATATGCTAAATCCTCATAATTAAAATCATGTCTTCAATATATTGATTCTCTAGAAACCAGAAAAGATTTTTAGGCTCTTAGCAACTTTAGATCCATGAATAATTTTACATGTGTCAATTGCTCCCTAAATTGTAAGTGCTTCTTCAATTTCATTAGGTCTTTTCCTTTTGTGCTATTATCCTGAGTAAAATCTGTGCTTTCACTACTTTCTCTGACATTGTAACTTTTTATGACTGATCATTTGCTTTTGCAAAAGCCTATTGGGAAAAATCTATAGGTTTAAAATTGAATTCCTGTCACTTTGTTGCCATGTGCATGGGAAATTGGCTTTATAGGTAGACCCACAAGCACAAGTCATCAGACCTGTTAATTATGAACACACTAAGCATCTTTCAAATGTAGATACAGCTACCTTGTCATTTAAATTGGAAACATATATTATTATTAATAATATAGTAAAACTGTGAAATGATGTAGTGATATCTATATAATGTAGACTATCTTAATCAATATTAGTCATATAATACATAAATAACATACATAAATAACTACCTTATGTGATAGCTCACATTGGAAAGAGGAACTGTTAAAATATCATTTATGGATGGCATTATTATTCTAAAATATTCATTCATCTCAGAAAAATTGCAAAAAAAAAACCAAAAACCAAATCCAAAACAAAATCCAAAACACCGGAGTTGTTTCTATGGCACACAATCCAAGGAAACTGCTAATACTATTTATCATAAAACACAAAATAATCTTTAGGGTAAGTTAGCCAAAATAACACCAAAATGCTGTATGCTAGTGATAAAATCTTAAACATGCTTTTCAGGAAGCACTCATGAGACACATGTCTAGGTTAATGTACTTTCATTCAGAAGCAAAACATTGTCTGGAATATTATTTATGTATGAATTACATAAATAGTTTTGCAGTTGGGTTTTTTTAATTGTCACACTTTGGCTGGGTTCCCCAGCTCAGTTCTTAAGAGTACTGCCTGTTGAGAATTCATAGCTGGGACATTCAAGGACAGTATCCTTAATCTCAATCAACGATGTATCCCTTACCATACGTTGAGACCCAGCAAACAGTGACTGATGTGGTATGAATAGAAAGGCCGTATCTGTGGTAAGTTTTCAGTTGTCAAATTGCTGAAGAGCTGAGACTGTTCAAAGTTCTTTGAAGGACAAACAGATTTAATATGTAGTGGCTTTGCAGCTAACATGTGACTAAACCTGTATCCTTCCTGGTAGGTTATTTCTTCCAGATCATGACCCAGTAAACCTGTGTTTTCCCCATGAAACACTACTCAAGGAAACTTCTAAAGCTCTTTATCTAACAAAATATAATAGCAATATTTAATGAGATGAGTTTTAAAAGAACACTATACACTATCATAAACACAGTCTTGAGTATGCCGTTTCTTTTCTATTAAGGATTTTCTTGTATTGAAAAAGTTTTGCCTCTGTGATCTTCATATCTGTATATTTAATAGACCTTGACAAGTGCTTTAGAAATACCCCTGGCTGCCAAGAAAAAAGACAGGGAACATGTTTCCCAACGAGTAACATGCTTTACCCGCCATCAACTTGTGTTCCATCAGTCTGCATTGGGTCCTTCCATTCTAGCATCCACAAAAAGAATACAAAACTTCCAAACTTTAAACCTTTGTCTGGTTATAATACCTGTGTTTACAATTGTCCTGAGCCTCAGGAGATCAAGGAGATTCACTTGTAGATGTCTGAAATAGTAACAAGGAATAAAGACCTCTACCCCATTCAACAGAATCTTTCTTGTAGCTGATGTGCTGGGGAGGCTTTTGGTCTGTCAGGGTTGGCAGAAGGTGAACAATGCTAAAGAATGCTGTGTCAGAGAGAATTTTCTACATTAGAAATCAGTTTTGCCATAAGAATTTTGAATACTCCTTTAGATACATAGCATACTCAGAGGGTCAATACCAGGAGGAACACTGTACCACTGACTGAGAAGTCCTTATCTCTTCACCTACTTTGTCTTCTCTAATCATTGAAACAGTAGAGAAAAAGGAATCCCAGAAGAGGAAGACAGAGATAAGCACAAAAGAAACATGTAAAACAGGTCACAAATTTTCCCCAAGACTACTACAAAGATCAGGGCCAGGCCAGCAGTAATCAGTGGGTCAGAAGCTATACCTTAATGTCTTACCAAGATAGCTACATAAACATGTTCTGAAAAACTACAATAGACATGCTAAAGTGGACAGAGGAAAGACCATGAGGTCTTAGTCCTACTCAAATAATTATAGGCAATTAAGGAATTCTGAGAGTGAGGGAAATAGTCTCCATGGAAGAGCACACCAATTGGTTATTTAATACAAAGTTATCAGTCATTAAAAACATACATACAAGCAACATAGCTTGTGTGTAAAAATGAATGAAAACAGAGGCCATGAATCTGAAATGGAGCAAAGTAAATATTAAATGAGGATTTTGAGGGGGAAAAGAAGGGAGAAATGATGAAATTATTTTATAATCTCAAAGAATAGAAAAAATATTTAGGGTCATAATTTGATGAAAATGATAAAGACACATTGGATATGTCACTATTGTTTTAAACTACAATGATCACATATGATATTAATATGCTTACAATTCATGAGATCTACCTGGACTGATTTTAAAGGATAACAGAAGGTCAGATACCAATTATAGTCAAGCTGTCTCCAACATTTCTTTTGTAAGCATTTAATAAATATCAGTCAATTTGAATGGAGACTATCCTATATGACTGTGGTAAAGCATTCATCAAAAGCAACTTTTAAGAAAAGGGCTTGTTTGACTTATAGCTCATACAAGGGAACCTAAGACAGGAGCTTGGTGAAAACCAAGAAGCCACAGAGAAATGCTGCTTTCTGGCCTGCTTGCTCTGGTTGCTTAGCTACATCTCTAATGTAGCCCTGGTCCAGGTAACTAGAGATGGAACTACCCACCACAGGGAGGCTTTTCTATAACAATTAGCAATTACAAATAATGTACCATAGAGATTCCCAGAAGCCTGCCTCATGCTGGCAATTGCTCAACTAAGAATCTCTCTGTCTATTTCTCTCTCTCCCTCCCTTCCTCTGCCTCTCTTTTTCTTGATAAATAAGTAGCAATTTATTTAGCTTACCTATATTCATATTGCTTGGCTTTTGTCTCATATTGCTTTTTAAAATTTTGGGGGGTCAGCATACAAAACAATTGTTTCTCTATGGCATTTTCACAGGCATGTGTTAATCATTATACTTTGTTCTTATTCATTTCTCTCCCTTATCACACTCCCCATTCTACATAGTTCTTTCTCTTTTCCCAGATAGTCTTTCCTCTATTTTTGTTATCACACATACTTCATTGTCCTCTCCTTTCCCACTGCCCAAAGATCTCTTCCCCATTTTCATGATTTCCTTTTAGGTGAATGACCTACACACACACACACACAGCAGCACACATACAAATGCCTATGTCTTTTTAAAAAAAATCTAGGTTCTAGATATAGACAAACAATGCTGAATCGGTCTTCTGAGTCCAGTTCATGTCAATTATCATGACTCTTCTTAGACAAATTCCACATCATAGAAGTACACATGGACATAGTATAGAATTGAATGGGTAAAAAAAGAGAAAGAAATGCCCAAAGAGTCTATCCAACGTGTGCAAATAAAAAGTACAAGATAATGTGTTTGTGCGTGTGTTCTTTGTTTATATGCCTTTGTTTTCCAACCTTAAAATGAGAGGTTAATAGTGGTTAATAGGATTATTTGAAATTATGCAATTAAATTTTTCTTCACCTGTGTTTGTATTTATAATCGCTACAATGAACTCCACAAGCACACTGATGCGTGTACATTAAGAAACCATGCATTGCACTTCATTAATTCCAACATGGCCATGTGACTTCTTATTTGCTTGTTGTTTTTTGCCTATATTTGCTTCCACAAATGAACACTGTAATGAACATTTGCTAACTGGGTAACTTTTCCATGGCTCATGTTATATGGTTATTATCTAGGCTCATTGAGGGTTCATAACTCTTCTAACAGTAATACTTTTGCATCCAAACTTACTAAATATTGACTAAATTGATATAACTTTGGTGCTTTTTATGAATACTATCAGAGAAAAAACCCACTATACATATTTTAATTTTTGAACCAACTTATTGTTTCAAACATTATTTCAAATGCATTTCCAGTCAAAATTTAGAAATACCATGATAGCCGGGCGTTGGTGGCGCACGCCTTTAATACCAGCACTTGGGAGGCAGAGGCAGGTGGATCTCTGTGAGTTCAAGGCCAGCCTGGTCTAGAAGAGCTAGTTCCAGGACAGCCTCCAAAGCCACAGAGAAACCCTGTCTCAAAAAACCAAAAAAAAAAAAAAAAAAGAAATACTATGATAGTTTTTGTTTTATCTATTACATTTTATTTGTTGTATTTTATTTTTCCTTAGAAGCCTTTTTTTCTAATGAGAGGCAAAAAGGGCGTGGATTCATAAGGGAGGGGATGTGGAAGGAACTGGGTGGATAAAAAAGAGTAAAAACCATAATTAGGATATATTATGTGAGAAAACAATCTATTTTCAATCAAAAGGAAAAAAAGAAACATTGTGAAATATATACCAGTTGTAATTTAAAAATTGCATTAAAAAGTGATATGTAAACAATGCACACAGGCAGCAATGTCAGTTCAATGTCCCTGCACAAGTAATAATAAAATCAACTTTGCAAAAATATAAATGAAAGTCTTAACTATGTAAATGACATCCTCGTGTCATGATAATGCCACTGAGACAGATATGTGCTACTCAGTATAGATCTGGTTTTTGTATTGTGTTGCACGCTTTTAATATCTATTTATATCAAATTTCATTTATTCAAAAGAAGTCCAAGTTTCTATGAAGCATAGGATTTCAAGTCTGGGACATATATACAAATAATCCTAGCAAACTTAACCTTCTGTAATAATTACTGTCAATTCCAAGTTTTTGAATGAAAGTGAGAAGAGAGACCAAAGGTAAAATTAGGGAGAGAAGGGAAACAAAATGACAATGGTGAAGACAGAAAGCAGGAATGGATTGTTTTGGGGGAGGTATGGAGAAAAGGAGAGGGTATAAATTGTGGGGTAGGTCTGATAATGCTTCATTTTATACATATATGAAATTCTTAAAATAAAAGAGAAAGAATGAATGCAGAAAAACTTAGGGCAAAGGTTAACAACTAAACTGACATTTATACCTGCTGGGAGAAGGAAAAATAAGCTTTTTCCAATAGAACGACACTGGGATCAACCGCTCCAAGACCCGCCTCCTGGTTAGGGGTAGTTGACCAACATATAATGGATTCCACTTGTGTGGGGGGGTTGTTTATTTGGCTACAGTTTGCTGTTGTTTTTATTTCTTTTGGGGTATTGTTTTAGTTTGTTGTTGTTATGTTGGGTTTTTGTTTATTGAGAAAGTTCTTAAAATCGAGTGGGTGGGGAAGAATATGATCAAATATATTTAAGTTTGATTTTTGAATAATAAAAAAGAAACTTTCAGGCAGTGGTGTCGAACACCTTTAGTCCCTGTACTCAAGAAGAAGAAGCGGGTGGATCTCTCTGAGTTCAAGGCCAGCTTGGTCTACAAAGAGAGTTGTAGGACAGCCAGGGCTACACAGAGAAATCCTGTCCCCCCCAAAAAAAAAAAACAAAAAAAACAAAAAAACAAAGCAAACAAACAACCACAAACCAAATCAAAACAAAACAAAAAAGAAATTAAAACAAGAATGAAAGTCAGAAAGAGGGGATGACATGTAAGATAAAGTTAATGAACAAGGATGATGGTCTCTGTAACTGACATGGCTGAAGAAGGATAGCATATTGAGGATTCTTCTAGCCTGTTAGGGCTTTTTTCACCACTTGACACTAGCTAGCATCATTTGAGAAGGAGGAATATCAGGGTAGGGGTGTCCCACACCTCTGATCCCAGCATTTAGGAGGCAGAGGCAAGTAGATCTCTGAGTTACAGGACAGCCTGGTCTACAGAGAGAGTTCCAGGGCAGTTGGAGAAACCCTGCCTTGAAAACAAACAAAAACAAAAGAAGAGAAGAAGGGACATCAATTGAGAAATCCTCCCACGAGGTGTTGACTAAAGAGAAGACTGTGAGACATTTTTTGATTAGTGGCTGATGTGTTAGCTTCCTTTCCACTTGGGTGATATCACCCCCTGGGCAGGTGGTCCCACCATGCATAGAAAATCAATCTGAGGAAGTCATGGGGTACAAGCCAGTAAGCAGCACACATCAATATGCCCCCATGCTCCCGCATTAGCTTCTGACTCAGGTTCCTGCCTTGAGTTCCTGCCCTGAATTTACTGGGTGAGGACCTACAAGCTACAAGCTGAAATAAATCCCAAAGTTGCCTTTGGTCATGGTGTTTTACCATCACAGCACCAGAATCCTAAGACAGTAGGTAGGTTCTCACTGTCCAACTACTAAGTTCAAAATTGAGTCAAGCTTTTATGTACTACTTGCTTTTCTGAAATCACAATATGTGTGCCTTGACTAAGAATGGAGAATGACAAAGAGAAACGTTGCAAGTCACAATAAATTGTCAAGATAAATAAGCTAAAATGATCTGTGTGTATAACAGACAGAAGTATTTAAAAGTTTAAAAAATCATTTGCATTTGGATATTCATTACCTTAATACATTTTTCTTTTAAAAAGGTATAAAGCAGATACTTAGTCTAGAAAATGTTCTTGGTTGGATGCTTGTCAAGCAACACAGCACTAACTGGATTATCTCCAGAAAATTCCTTCCCAGCTTGTCTCTTTCACTGCGGTTTTATAGTTTTGAAGAAGTGGTTTACTCTCTTAACTTTCAGTAACTCGTTTACTTCGGTGGTTCTCACTACATTTGCCGTCTGCTCAGCTTCCCATCGAATTTATTACGCTTCAGGTTTGTGCGGATCAGCCCACGTTTTCCTGACTGTAACCAATGCCAAATTTCAAAGTGAAAATAGACCACAAAGGATGCTTTAGTTCCCATAAAGCCACATGAGTGCCAGATCAGTAGGTGTGTCTGCTACATGGTAAGGTGTGCTGTTTAATGGGCTCAAAGATACTGTTGAGGCATGGACAATGACATCCCAGACCACAAAGTAAAACCACCCACAATGCGGGAAGCAGTTTCCCCTTGACCTGTTCTTGGCTGCCTTTCTCTCTTCCTATATTCTCTCCTCATGGCCAGTCACAGATATGAGAATTCTTCCTCAGGGCAACACAAAGAAACCTTTTCCCCAAGATAGCCATAAAACTTTAAATTATTTCTCTAACTCTCTCTTGCTGATAGGAAATGAAGAGCTTATTGTAGAGGCCCTTGCTTCACAGCTAAGAAAAAGAAATTTTACAAGTGAAAGGACAAACAGCACTCCACTACCGTACAACAACTCACTGTCCTGTGATTTTCATGATAGCTTCTTTGTTCGGTCACATTTCCATGTTTCTGTCTGTGCTTGTAGAACTGAAACCTTAACAGTTCACACTGGCTTGTTTGGTCTTCAGATCTGAAGGTTCCTGTGCCACACCTAACCATTATCAAGTAAATATGTTAGGCTTATCTCTTGATAAAACATTTTATGGCATAGAGGTGTCAGCCGTGACACAGTTTTATGACGTGCAAGAGAGAGTTCAGCGTTGTTTCTGCCTCTATAATATATTTAAAACCTTTTCTTTCTCCATTAAACACTTAATTTGTTTGACTATATTTAGATATTTGTAAACTTATATTTTACTGATATAATAAATGCATTATTCATTAGAACACATAAAATTTAACCTATAGTTCTGGGATTTGCTCAATCTCCTACTAGATAACACAGTTACAATGGATGAATATTATGGTCAACTGGTAGTGTTCAGTTTTCATTTAGATTTGTAAGTAATTTCTTGTCACACCTTACATTTTATATGTCAAAATGAGAAAACCTAGCCATTTATTGTTTGGAATCATTATATATATTTAACTTCCACAGAACTTGTTAAATTTGCAAAATTCTTATGCACCACTTCTGAGAAATGCAAATTTTGGAACAGATTGCTATCTGAAACACAACAAGACTAGCATAATTTAATAAATAATTCCAAGATGCAGGAATGTAAAATGCTTTAAGAATAAATTCTCCTACAGAGTATAGCAATGAAGAACAAGAAATTCAATTGTAGCTGTCAACCTTTATGTATATTAAAAGCTTTCCACTTCCATCAATGACAACCACAGGATACACATGGCTATTGATCGAATGCTACTTGTACAGGATGGATTAATGGCTTCTCCCGTAAATATAAATATTTCAATGTGAGATCACCAAACCTTAAAAATGTTAAACAACCGTGAACAGCATCAAATCCCATTTACCCACCTTCCCCAGAGGTTCCTTAAGATAATGCCTGGTGGAATAACAATAAACCAACAAACTCTAATCTAACCCTAACCACATTAATTACCTAGAATATCCTGATACAATCATTCTGTTTAGGATATTATATTTGCACTTCTGTTATTCAACCAGAACATTTTATAGCTTGTTCTTTTACATTTTATAGCTTGGTTTTTTTTCTTTCTAAAGTGTGTGTGTATGTGTGTGTGTGTGTGTGTGTGTGTGTGTGTGTGTGTTGTGTCATTCTGAGCACTAGTAGCTGTACATGTGCAGGGCAGAAATCAACACTGGGTGTGTCCTCTATTGTTCTCCACTTTACTTTTTAAGACAGGACCTCTCAGTGAAACTGAGTCTCATACTGTTTTAGGTAAGCAAGCTGCCCATTGAGTGCTAGGGATTTGCCATCTTACCTATCTGACATATAATTGGATACCAGAGAACAGTTAGAAAATAATCTTTCTACAACTCCACATTCTTACTGCTCACAGAATAAGCAGAAGTGGTTGTTCATGCACTTTCCAGGTTTGTTTTGATCAAAACACTAATTATACCAAGCTTTAATATTGCTTAGCTTTTTTTTAATGTAGAAATATATGTTGTCTTCTCCAAACAGAGCAACTACAGCCCTCTGAGTAATGGCTGTTGAATGGCTTGGCTCATGATTTGCCAACAGTAATAACAAGAAAAGTGAGACTGCAGGAAATTTGTGGTCTATACTTACAATAGATTTCCATCATGCTAGATGAGAGTTGAGGAACAGGATTGCATACATCTTAGTGTGGCACTGGTGTGAACTGGTACCTACTTTATTTGTACATATAAACCATCAGCATAGAAATGTCAAGGGCAGCGGGGCGTTGGTGGTGCATGCCTTTAATCTCAGCACTTGGGAGGCAGAGGCAGGCAGATCTCTGTGAATTTGAGGCCAATGAGTTTGAGGCCAACATGGTCTAGAAGAGCTAGTTCCAATACAGCCTCCAAAGCCACAGAGAAACCCTGTCTCGAAAAACCAAAACCAAACCAAAACAAAACAAAAAAGAAAGAAAGAAATGTCAATAAGGACAACTTGCTGTAATGATAAATAAAAGTGATGAGTCAGAAATATTGTTTACTTTAATCATCTATTGCTTGTATTGAAATAATGCTAGTGCTCATTAAAATTCTGAAAACATTTAGTTTATGTATGAGCAGTGAAGGTCTGGTTTTATTTCTTTAGATGGTAAAATATTAATGGATTCCTTATCACTATACAATTTACCATATATATTCATACATATGTATGCATATAATATGCATCTTCACATAGGTATGATAATGAAGCATTTTCCTTTGCCTATGTCTCTAAAGTTGTAACAGCCATTGAAATCTTTCTTACTGGTTATAGAAGCTGAAAGTTGGAAGTGATGATAAAGTAATCACTTATATTGCAAAGCTCCCTCCCCAAATTTTTTAATAATCAACTTATTATTCATAAGGAAAAGTCTACCTTATCAGCAGACTAAAAAATACTCAACTATATTTTTATTTTTCAATATTAATATCCCATAATTTTTATAAAGTTTGGTTGTAAGTATTGATAAACTAATCTGGTGTTCCTGACCACTGTGTAGCAACAAAGGGTGAAGATGGAATTAAATACACAAGAGAGGGCCCAAGATAAAAAAGAAATTTAAAAAATGTAAACAGAAATGATGGCTTGGGAAGGAAGTATAAGAGAAGGAGAAAGGAATGGGGAAGAAAGGAAGGAAGAGGATGAGGGAAGGAAGAATGGAGGAAAGAAGGAAGAACAAGGGAAAGGGGGGAACAGAGAGCCAAGATAAATTATTGTATACAGCACATAGCTTTGTAACTAACGGCAGGGGCAAGAGGTCACTGAAATAGTATATATTATTACAACTGGAACTGAAGATCAGAAATAAGGGATCCATGGCAATAAATGTCTGCAATACATAAAGATGAGTAGACTGAGTAGAAAATGAAATATGAAGACAGCAACTTTGCTATTACTGAGCCTGAACTGGCCATCTCCAGTGACCAGGCAAGACTTCAAGTAGAGAGAGTGGGAGACCAAGCCAGCCACATAACCTTTGACCCACAATCTGTCCTGCCTTTGGGATATTTAGGGGAAACAGTGGCACAGAGAGTATGGGAGTGACAAACAAATGACTGATTTAGCCAAAAACCAGTGCCAGAGGAGTAAATCAAGGCCATCTCTGACACTGCCTGGAACACAAGGACCCATAGACTGGATGACTTAGAGACCTGAGATAGAACCAAACAGGACTAAAGGATGAAAAATGTCAGTGTAATGATGCCTAACAATATTCTGTTATACGCATAGATATAAACATTCTGCTATACCCATAGATATTGCTACCTAGCCCAGTTGTCATCAGAGAGGCTTCATGCAGCAACTGATAGAAACAGATACAAAGACTCACAGGCAAACATACACGGAGCTTGGGGAACCATGGAAAAGATGGGGAGAACAGATTGTAAGAGCTAGAGGAGTCAAGGACACCACAAGAAAACCCATAGAATCAGATTACGTAGGCTCATAGGAGCTCCCAGAGACTGAACCAAAAACCAGGGGGTCTGTATGAGATTGGCCTAGGCACTCTGCATATATGTTACAGTGTGTAGCTTGGTCCTCTTTGTGGGACACCTAATAGTGGCAACAGGGGCTTTCTTCTACTCTTCCTGGTTTGGGGGACTCTACTCTCCCAACTGGGTCGCCTTGCCCAGCCTTAATATATGGTGAAGTGCTTAGTCTTATTACAACTTGATATACAGTGTATTTGTTGATGACCAGGGGAGGCCTGCCCTTGTTAAATTGAAATGGAGGAGGACTGGATTGGGAGTAGATGGGAACAGAGGAGTAGGTTGTGGGGAAGGACTCGGAGGAGAGGAGGGAGGTGAAAGTAAAAATGGGATGTAACATATTAATTTATAAAAGGAGGACAGGAGAGAACAGGAAGATCAAGTCAGAAGAAGAATACAGGAGAGCAATAAAAGAGATACCATAATCGATGGAGTCATTATAGGTTTAAAGAGAAATTTGGCACTAGGGAAATGTCCAGGGATCTACAAGGATGACACCAACTAACAATCTAAGCAATAGTGGAGAGGCTACCTTAAATGCCCTCCCTGTGGTGAGATTGATGACTACCTTATATGCCATCGCAGAACCTTCATCCAGTGGCTGATAGAAGCAGAAGCAGATACCCACAGCTAAACCCTGACCTGAACTCTGGAATCCAGTTGCAGAGAGGGAAGAGTGATGAGCAAAGAGGTCAAGACCAGAGTGGAGAAACCCACAGAAACAGCTGACTTGAACAACGGGGAGCTCATGGACCCCAGACTGATAGCTGCGAAACCAGCATATGACTTTTCCAGACTCCCTGAATGAGGTTGTGAGTTTGGAGGTCTGGTTAACCTATGGGGTCTCTGGTAGTGGATCAGTATTTATCCCTAGTACACAAATGGACTTTGGGAGCCCACTCCACAAAGAGGGATACTCTCTCAACCTAGACACACAAGGCATGGTCTAGACCCTGCTCCAAATGGTATGACAAGACTTTGAAGATTCCCCATGGAAGGCCTCACCCTCCCTGGGGAGAATAAAGGGGATCCTTGATTCCGACTAAATGTATTCCCCTGCCCAAACATACCTGTCTGTTCCTGTTTGATTGACAGTTTCATGTTGTTGCCAGTAGGTATTTTACTACTGTGGCGATGCATCCTCGCCACACTGAACTTTGGTTTGCCTTTCATTGTCAACACTATAAGAGGCAGTTTTACACATCCGGATACCCAAATCCAAACCGGGAAACCTGCTTGTTATTTTTCCTTTGTGATACAGAAGAAACCATTGAGATTCAACCACATTGAGACCTGTGAAGCCTTACCTCTTGTACGCATCCTAATAAAGGAGCCAGCTCAGTCTTCCCTGGTGTCATTTGCAATACTGCCAGTCTTATGGTTTCCTTTCCACACTTTAGTCTTTCTTCCCTTTTATTAATACTTCTTGTCTCCTGTAGTTCAGCTGTAAGATGGACATCTCACAAGACCACTCGGAGGATGTCTCCAAAACAACTGTTTTAAATTATCTTCTACATCCTGGCGTTTGCTAAGAGAGCAATCAGGTAGTGTATCTTCTTTCCTGTGAGGTTCTAATCATGCACCAGGAAGCACAGTTTATGGAGTCAAACCATAGATGCATGATAAAATATCCACGTCTGTATTCAAGATCCAACATCCTGCTGCTGTCATTTATACACGCTGTACAGTAGCACTTGTGGTCAAGAAATGTGACAAGCTCATTTTTGTTTCTGCATATTTTAAGCTCCATTTTGTACGACTTTTTTTCCTGCCTTGAAAAATACCACGCATCCTACGAGCTCTACTCTGTTGTCTTCAGTATAGAGTCCTTCAGTTCCCTTAGACAGAAACTAATACTACTGCTTCTTTGTCTTACAATGTCTTTTTCTAATAATATTTGTTAGTCTAATGCTTATTTGCTATATGGATGCCTTGAAGTTGCAGGTGATCCTTTAGACATAAGTTTGCATAAGCAAGTTCCTAGGTAGGTGGTGGATGACAATGTTTTTGTAGGTCTAATTTTGACCAGATGGTACAGCTTTAAAAAGTTAGTATGAAAAAGGCTAATGACAAAATGTCTTAGGTTGGATAAAATGAACATAAAAACAATACGATCGGTGAGGGAAGTTTAATAGGTGAAGTCATTGAAATGGACTGTCTGTGCCATGGAAGCTATAAAGTTATAGAAAGCAATAATAGAGAAATACAGAATCACAGGCTTTGTGGGTGGTAAGGTGTTTTAATCTTCTCTTACAGCCATCCGGTAAGTAGTCTGTCCTTCATGTCTATCAAGTGAGCATCCAGGCTGTGCCTGGTCAGTCAGCTGCTCCTCAGGGAGACTGATCTGAGAAATACCACAGTCAGAAAGAGCAACAGCAGAGTGAGTTTCACATTCTCTCTCTCTCTCTCTCTCTCTCTCTCTCTCTCTCTCTCTCTCTCTCTCTCTCTCTCATGTGAAACATCACACATACTGTGAAAGAAATGTGAAACAAATTAATTTAACAAGGCATAACACTCTTAATTGCTTTTAAATTAAGTGTTTCATATACATTTTAGCATACAATCTTAAGAAACTTCACAGTGAATAATTAAATTTAAGACAATTAACTTTAGTAAGTCTTCAAAACAGAAAAATGTGAAATAATGCAAAAGATACAGAAGACTAAAAAGCAGCTGTGACTATATTGCTAGGAAAGGCAAAGAACACTGAGTGTAGGAGCTACATCCACTAATAATTTGGTAATTTTATTTTTAATATAAGGAATGTTTTCCTTATATCTGCAGCCTAATTTTGGTTTGTAATTGCCAAAATAATTTATAATGTGAATCACCATTGTAAAAACTACATGTACAAGTAAGAATCATTTAAAATATTATTTTTCTTTCAGAAGAGAACGTACTTGTTATGGCATATTTGTTTAATAAGGAAAAGATGTGTTACATTTGTTTATGCTGTGAAATATTACTTTAACTGTGCAAAAGTGCATTACACTTGTTTATGCTGCTTTTGTTTAACGATGTGAGGATGTGTGATTAATTATGAAAGATGTGTTTTATTAGACCACTTGGTTGGTCTAATAAAAAGCAGGTTGGCCAATAGCTAGGCAGAGAAGGGATAGGTGGGGCTGGAGGGCATAGAGAATAAGTAGGAGGAGAAATCTAGGCTGAAGAGGAAGAAAAGGGAGGAGAGAAACAGAGAGAGAGATAGGGACATGCTTGGGTCAAGAAGCCAAGTAGCCACCAACCATACAGACACTTGTAGAAGCTGGAAAGTAATGTATAAAGTAGAAAGAAAGGTAAAAATCCCAAGGCAAAAGATAGATAAAGAGAAGCAGGTTGATTTAAGTTAAAGAAAAAAGAGCTAGTCAGGAATGAGCCTAAGCTAGGCCACACATTCATAACTAATAAGTCTCCGTGTCATGATATGGCCTAAAAGAAAAAACCTGCTTTACTTACTTAGGGAGAATATATATCACAAATATTATCTATGACAAAATATTATTCAGGAATCTAGTAAATATTTAACAGGCTGTTTTTAAGTTTCCAAACTTAAAAATAAGTATAGAATCTATTAAATAGACTCTTTGATGACATCCTTGCTCAGGTCTTGTTGAGGCAGCCATGTTGATAAGATGTCATGGGTTTAGTTAGCTTCCCTGACATTTATAGAAGTCGTAATCTTGCAGCAGATATTCTGTTCATCTAGTTTTTACAATCATTTGCCTGTCCCCTTTTCTGAAAATTTCCTTGAACATTAGGTGCTGTAGATGTATCAGTTGGAGCTGGATACTATATGGTCACTTGTTCTCTGCATTTTGATCAGTTGTGGTTGTACGTAATTTGTTGCCAAGAGAGGTTTCTTCCTAGACATACTGACTAACATGAAAAGGGGAAATTTTGTGGGTCCCAAGTCTAGACAAAGAACTACAAGTAAGTTCGTATGCTGAGAGTTAGAGAAAAGACTATTCCCCAGGAAGAGTTTGTTTTCTAATACCAAGTGGATGTCACTGAAATCATAGTCATACAAGCAATATTGTATGGTTTGTGATTTATTTAGAGAAAATGCTACATGAAATACAAATTTTGTATATAATACCTATATAAACAAAAAACAATTAAGCAAAAAGCAAAAGCAAAACGTCAGTGAATTTGAGAGAGAGAGAGAGAGAGAGAGAGAGAGAGAGAGAGAGAGAGAGAGAGAGAGAGAGAGAGAAGGGAGGGAGGTACAGGAAGGGATGGTAAGGAGGAAAGTCAAAAGGGAAATGGTATAATTATATGGACTATAATTACATGGATTATTTGAGGGAGTCTGAAACTGTTACCACACTGTTCCTTGTAGTTGCTCTCATCAGAACATGCGAGAATTACATGCCATCATGCTGTGTCAGTTCAGAGGAACTTAACAGTAGGTTCCCTACTGACAGTGGATTTACTGTATCATGGTCTTTGGACCTTCAAGCATTAACAATTCATTCACTCTCTGCTGACTTTGCAGAACAGTAGCTACTTGAGATCTTTATCATTTTATATTTAAAATTACATACTATTTATAGGTCTGCTTTTTTCTAAATAGATATGTGGAGTCTTTTATCTTTACCTGAATATAGAAGCAATCCATAAAAAAATCCCCTTATAAATAGAGCTGTGATGGGTAAATTATGAAAACGGTGAACAGTGTACATCTTAGCATATGTCTAGTTCAGCCGTTTATAAGCATGTGCAGAGGTCAGTGTGAGGGTGAAACATCTTTCATTCCTAGCCATAATACTCACAACAGGAAGGGAAGTTTGAAAAAGTAGTGCCCATTTTTCTGCTGAGATGTAACACTTGTAAATCATAATAGAAACATTAAAAATGGAAAGAGATTGAGATGGGAAAGAAGATAAGTGAATTGCTGCTCAAAGTTTTGTCGTAAAAATTAGTGACAGGGAGATAAAAAAAGAACTTTAAAGTTTCATTTATTTATTAAGAAGGGGCTAAAAGTCATTTTGATTGCTACTCATTCCCAAACTTTTTAACTCCTCAGTGATGTGGTATCATTATTTACCTTTATTGTTTGTGTGAAACATAGTAAAGATCATATTGAAACAAAAACTAAATTTGTATAACATTTTGTAAAATTTGAAAGAATATGAAAAATATAGAGTACTTTGTGTAACTCTTTGATTCTGTATGCACAATTACTGAAACTGAGGGAATAAACCAAGCAAAGTTTACACAGTTGATTTAACTTGAAAATGAGTTATGAGTCATTTCATTTCTGATATGAGAGAGCTATGTCCTTCCTATCTCATTTCAGAACCTCTAAGCATTTTGACACTTATAATGAAGAAATGAGCTTGTTCTGAGAATCGTGGTATGTAGCTGAATGTCTGATTTTGTTTCACATGACAATGAGTAGAAATTCAGACTTAAGAAGTACGTACTAATAAAACTTTATTTCATCTGTATGTGGTTAGTGTTCAGACACATGTTGGGTCTCCTCACCTTTTCAGAACCCCCAGGCAATTAAATGAAATCATGGAATAAAATGGTTATTTGGCTGAAAGGTGTGGTCTATGGTCACACCCATGGTACAGTCTCATTATTTTCTTTCTACATTGATTCTTATTAATAGCAAACACATACATTTGCTTTTAATTAATTTCCTTCCTTCTTCCCTCCCTCATCCCTCACTCCCCTTTCTCTGGTTCATTTATCTTTGGGGAAGTAATTTCTTTTTATCCCAGTATTGGTGACCAAATCCAGGGCCTTATGTTTGCTAGATCTTTGTCACCTAGGTAAATTCCCAACTACAGTAATATAAAGATAAAATAATTAAACTCATTTCCAGTAAACAAGCAAATGCAAATAGAACATCTAGGGTGGCCAAATAAAGGCAGAAGCTTCATTTTGGCTAATGTGTAAGTTACTCAGTCTCCTTCCCTGGAACTCTAAAACAATGGCTAAACTTACACCCTACAGTGCTCACATTTTAAATGCTGATGGTATTGTGAGGCATTGTAGGTTGAGTGAGGAAAACTAAAATGTACCAACAGGAATCTTAATGTAAGGCAAGCATGGGCCAATAAGTGGCCTATATGCAACTTTCAGGGTCTAGGACATTAGAAGGAAGTCCTGGGACTACACCTGCACACACTGGAACCGATGTTGTCACTGTACCACATTCAGGCACTCTAGAGGAACTGGGAGACTAGAAACAACTAAAATATTAGCAGCAGGGAAATGATGTAGTCCATCATCACCTACACATGGCCGAGCTGGAGGAGCTTTTCTGAAGATGTTGCTATCAAAGTCTAAACAAGTCTTCAGAGACCCTGTGATAGCTTCTTTTATGTAAATTTGACACATCCTTGAGTCATTCTTAAGAGGGAACATCAATAGAAAAGATAGCTCCACCAGATGGACCTATGGGCAAGCCTGTGGTACATTTTCCTGATTGGTGACTAGTGTGGAAAGGGCCAGCTCACTGTGGCTGGTACTAGTACTGGGTTGGTGATCCTAGATGCTGTAAGAAAGAATGCTGAGCAAGTCATGGTGAGTAAGCCAATATGCAGCACTCCTCCATGGCCGCTGTGTTCATTTCTGACCTGGCCTGGAACTCACAGAGATCTGCCTGCCTCTGTCTCCCGAGTGCTGGGATTAAAGGCGTGTGCTATGTTAACATTATCAGTAAATTATTCATCTAGTATACCCCATAAAATTAGTGGTCCTATGCCTAATATATAAAGAACTCACAGAAACATTCATTTAATGATCAGAATGACATAGTAGATTATTTATTTTGGGTATATTCATTTTACACTTTAAAACATGAAACTCTGTGACAAATAAATTAAAACAACAAAGCCAACTCAAACAACGAAGCAAATATCAGCCATGGAAATCTTAATAGATGTAACACTTCAGTTTTGTGTGTCTTTTCTCTAAAAGAGGAAATCAGTTGTCTCACAGTGAAGACAGAAGATTTGCTGGAGGTGGATAATACTGTACTTCTCTTGAAAGAAAAACAGAAAGCAAAAATAACAAAGGCAGGGGCAACTGCAATGAACTGGACTCTGTTAAACTGTGACTGAAATACTAAAGCAATGCAAAACCATCATCAGCCCACAGGTCTCATGTGGCTGAAGGTGAGGTGAGCCACTAGACAAACACTTAAGTACTGACCCTCAGTGCACTGGCTGAATACCTGAGAGCCAGTCATCCAATAAAGCTCAGAGAGTCATGGTGTACCTGCTCTCTTAGCTTTCAAAGGATAAAGAAATAATTAAGACTTGAAAGTATCTTCATGGCTCAGGTCAAAAACCTCACCCAGATGAAAATATTTCATTGAAGTGTTTTTGTTTTTGTTGTTGTTAGTTGGTTATAATATTTAATAATTTAATTTTTAATAATTTTTCAAAATTATGAAGATTGGAATTAGTTTTCATCCACTGTTGCATCTCCAAGATTAAATATGGTGATGAAAGAAAACATGTAAATGATATAGTCCAGTAACATAGCATCTTCCCTACTCTGTAGGAAAGCATATAAACAGTAAGTCCCTGAATTATGAAAAATCAGTCAAAAGAATCACTTCTGAGGGCTGTATAAATGGCTCAGCAGTTAGGAGTGGCTGCTCTTCCAGAGGAACCAGATTCAATTCCAAGAATTCACATGGCAGCTCACAATTGTCTGTAACTCCAAGATCTAACACCCTCACACAGACATACATGCAGGCAAAACACCAATGCACATAAAATAAAAATAAATAGAAAAAGAATTGCTTCTGAGCAGCACACAAAAAAGAATTGTTAAGCAGATGTGAAAATGTCTGTTGTCCTGAAGGGAATCCCAGGGAAACAAAGGACACAAAACCCTTGTAATCACCCCATTCACCTCCCAGTCCCAGCCCCTCCAACATTTCATCTACAGCAACATAAAAGGACTGTTTATGAAGTATTAGAAAGTTCTCCATTCTATGTTTATTCCATCAGATTCACTTAAACATTTTTTGTTGGTGATTTTTCCAGACAGGGTTTCTCTGTGTAGCTTTGTAGACCAGGCTGGCCTCGAACTCACAGAGATGAACGTGTCTCAGCCTCTAGAGTGCTGGGATTAAAGGTGTGTACCACTACTGCCTGGCCTTAAACATCTTTTACATAAAAAACATTAGTTGGCCTTCAGTCCAGGCCTTCCAAGTCAACAAGTAGAGGCATGATTTTTTTGTTTTTGTTTTGTTTTTTTTCTGTTTCTAACAGGAGCAAGTGGATGTCTTGAGTGCCATTGCTTTAAGGAGCCTTGGGCTGTTATCTGAGAGATGATGCTTGTGCTTAGTAACTTTGGCTGTTAAGAAATCTGGCTTACGAGAATTCACATCATGCCACACCATGTGTTTGCTGGATGACTGAGAGCTGCTGGTCTAATGAAGCTCAGGCTTTCATGGTTCACACACTCTCAGCCTTGCAAGGAATTAGAAAAAGTTAATTGAAAGGATTAGTTTCTGTTGTGAAAAATCCCCTATCATTTGTAATAGAGTAAGGGTCTGGAGTCAATATGTCCCTGGGTATAAAACTACTAGAACTATGGTAAATCTGAAGAAATTAAAAGTGCAACAGATTTCTGAATAAAATGAGTCTGTAAAAGCAAGCATGAATCAACATGAAGACATTTTACTTAACAGGAAATTGTAATGTTTCTGTTTATATTTTGGTTGTGAGCCTGCCCTTTAATGCCTGAGACACCTCTCCAGCATTACGTTTCTGTTTAAGAAGGCAGAACTTTTTCACACAAATTTCCTGAATCTCCAGATAAACATCCTTTTATTTTTCTTAATTTACAAAGAAATTTACAAAGAAAAGATAAGTATTCAGTAATGCTTATGTTTGTAAAACCATTGCGCTAACCGTGGGTCCTGTGATTCTGGTCAAGTGATGATTAAGGAAGTGAACGGATGAGTGTCATTACAGAAGAAAGGGAAAGAAGGGTAATAACAGGATGACCAAAACTTTTTTTATTATGGTCAAAATTAGCAGGCAAGTACTTCAAAATGTATACCTTTGGCTTTGTACAATTTCTTAGGATATTAATTTGAATTAAAAGAAAAGTTCAGATTAATTATGTATCATGAACATACAAGTATTAAACATGATAGTTTGATAAAATGCAGGTAGACTAATGTTAATGTTGATTACTAAAAATAAAGTAATAGAAGTTATGAATGTTTTCCTATCTTAAGTAATAACCAGTTACCACTATATCATAATTGAAAGTTACACTATAAAGTATAAATTTTAAGATTATATTCATATAAATTTTTAGTTTTCTGAAACCGAAACTGCAGGATATTAACATAAATGAAATATTTTTCAAAAATTCTACTTAAAATTTTTAGTTGTAGAGCTATAGAGTTGTAAAAACTCTAAATTAATTACATTCACATCATGAAAAATTGCTGCCTTATTGTTCATCAGACTGCAACCCCACATCAAGTTAATTCATGGAAAATACATTTGAGGAACACCTTCTGGAACAGACATAAAACCATTAAGCAAATAGAGGAGTATTGTATATATACCTGTACAAGAGCTAGCTCAGCCATGTCAATGACTTTAAGAAGAAATATCTATTTATTTATTCTGTAATAACTGTATTTTGTCCAGTATTCATAGCTATAAATCATGGAGGCAAGAGAATCTGCAGCAATAGTGATTATTTCACAGTTCAACATATTTGATGGCTTCTGGCCTTATGTTCTTGCATACCTCAACAAGGCATCCTGGGAGATGAACTTTAAAAATAAATCAGTCTTCTCCATGCCTGACATAAGTACAAAAATATTATAACTATGTAGTTATTAACGAAAGGCTGCGTGAATACTGAAAATAAACAGTGAAAGTGAAGAGATTAACACACCACAAATGAAGAGTAGCACTGAAAGAAAGCAGGATATTCACATAGCAGTATAAGGGATATATGGCATATGTAGAGGATAATGCAATTTTCACTCATATCTTTTATGTTTCAATGGACTTTTGCAGCCCTGGAACATTAACAACTGAGGAAGTTTAAAGCCATACAGTGCAAGGGCATGGCTGTTGCACAGGAAAAGTAGAAATGGCTTTTTCTATGGCATTAAATAGAAGCAAAAGTCCTGAAACAGTGCTTACACTTCATTTTGAGTTCTAACCAGAACAATGCTCAAAATTTAAGATAGTGTTTTTGCTAGTCATTTGGAAGTACTTTTAAATGTTCACCCCAGGAAAACATTTGCAGTTGTGCCTGGATTTCATTGTGTAGCAAACAATAATGTTATAAAATGATAAGGAGGGCATGTATAAACTGTACTAGCATAAGGTTCCTAATTGCATCACTCACAAATATTTTTCTGCCTATCCTATTGTAGTAAACAGTGTCTTTTATAGACACTGAATGGGGGACTCAACACACCAGTGTTTACCCAAATATAATGTCCAAGCCCGAGGGATTGCAGAAGGGAGTAAGCAGCTGGTGCTGCTTTCATTAATGTAATAATGGGACACAGAAAATACCCAGACAGTAAAAGATTTTGAAGCAACGGAATAAACCTCAGCAGGCAATGTTATAGTTCTACTTGCCAAACAAGGCATTCTAAACTCTATTACCTCAGCAACTTAGAAGAGGATGCCTTCTGTGCTATGCATTAGGTGAATTTGTCTACAGTGGAAGAGGGTGTCAGCAACATCACAACAGCCCAGAGCTTCATTGGTGGGGGGAATGAGAATAGTGATCACTGGACAGATACCATGACTGAAATTGTCTCATTGACTTGTTTCTTCCTAGGAACAAGTTCCTTAAAAATGTTGGAAATGTAAATGCTAGTGATTCTTTACTGTTACCGTTTCAGCTCAGAAAATGAGAAGCACTGAGTCCAAGACTCACCAGCCATGGGCAACTTGGTCAGAATCATATGTGGTTTATGTTTTCAGAAAAGTGTTCTTTGCAAGAACCAGAGTTAATACAGGAAACAAACTGGTGATTTTTATTATATCATGTGTAGTTGAAAGAGGGATATAGGTTGTAAATAACTGTCACATGTTCTCCTATTCATAGAAATCAGCTGTCTTAGAAAAAAAGGCAATAACTTTGTAGACCTTCATAACACCAAAATGATATGTTGAGGTCACTTAATTTCATTTAATAGCAGGTGTGTTCAGTAAAATTAAAACACCTTCCACGAGTTACCATATTGAAGACTATTTGCATATGGACATTTCCATAATATTTAGAACTATCATATATTAGGAATCATGAAATTATTTTCATAATTTCTGGTGATAATCCTTATTTACTAAATTTCTGTACTGTTGTTAAGTGAGAAAAAGCAACACAGTATTTTGACTTCCAGTCGGTTTGACAAAATGCTTTTGTCCTTTCTGTGCCACTGTATGTGATGCATAATAGTCAATCATAATACATATACATATATTAAGAGAGAGAGAGAGAGAGAGAGAGAGAGAGAGAGAGAGAGAGAGAGAGAGAGAGAGAGGTTCACATCACGTAGTGTCCTGGAAATTTATTTGGTGAATGTCTCCTAAACAATTTTATTTACCTGATTTTAGTATGTCTATTCACTGTCCAAAAATAAAAATTAGGGCTAGGGTAATAGTTCAGCTGCTAGGACGTATTGTTTTGCAAACCTGAGGACAAGAGGACAAGTAAAACCAGGGCATGCAGAGTAAGTGATGGTCACAAGAGGTCAGAACATAGCCCTTTTGCCCTTTGTTTCTGGACTAGACTGAATAGTTTGAGCTAACCCCACAAGGAATAAAACCTAAATAAAGACCCATAAAAGCCCCAACTACATCAGAAAGAAAGACAACACGTGGAAACTGTGGGTTATGGGAGGTTAGCAGGAAAATCCTTCCCACCCACACATCTGTGTCTAACTTTGACTGTTGAATAGAATCTGATGCACATGATGGAATCTTTTCATGCTGTGTTGGAACTGGCTATTAGCTTTCTGTAGTCCACCTGCTATCACCTTCTGAATTCAAGCAGCAGCACATGCTTGTGAGAGACAATTGTGGGGCTTTACAGACGTTGCCTACCATCTGTAAGAAGTTTTCAATGTATTTGTAAATTGAGGCTGACTTCTTAGGGTCTCATGGACTGAAAATATATCTAAAAGTTTGTAGTCCTGGCAATCATACTATTTGCAACTGATATATATATATATATATACATATATATTTGTGTGTGTGTCATATATATATATCATATATATACATATATATAATGTGTGTACATATAATGTGTATATACTCTGTTTACTATTGGACATAATGGTTTGTATCTGGCTTCTAAAAGCATGTGCTATTTTTTATGGTAAGTTATTCAGTTGCAATGTTACTACATCAACAGTAGTGGAGCACAGAAAACAGTGAATATGTCACCTCAGGACAACAGGAGCACACTTATTCAAGATTGATAGACAGGGAATATGATACAGCAGTCAGTGAGTGTTGCATTGAATAATATTTGTTTAACTATGCAAATATGTGTAACTATGCAAAGATTTGTTGCACCATGCAACATTTGTTTATGTTGCAGAATATTTGTTTAACTATGTTAGGATATGCTGCTGCATTCCTCTAAAATCAGGAACAAGAAAAGGCTGTCCACTCTCTCCATACCTTTTCAACATTGTACTTGAAGTTCTAGCCATTGCCATACACCAACAAAAGGGGATCAAGGGGATACAAATTGGGAAGGAAGAGGTCAAACTTTCACTGTTTGCAGATGATATGATAGTTTACATAAATGACCCAAATAACTCTACCAGGGAACTCTTACAGCTGATTAACACCTTCAGCAAAGTGGCAGGCTACAAGATCAACTCAAGAAAATCAGTAGCCCTACTATATACAGATGATAAAAGGGCTGAGAAAGAAATCAGAGAAACATCACCCTTTACAATTGTCACAAACAACATAAAATACCTTGGGTTAACGCTAACCAAACAAGTGAAAGACCTGTATCGCAAGAACTTTCTTTAAAGAAAGATATTAAAAAAGCCCTCAGAAAATGGAAAGATCTCCCATGCTTTGGATAGGTAGGATCAATGCAGTAAAAATGGCAATCCTGCCAAAAGCAATCTGCAGATTCAATGCAATCCCCATTAAAATCCCAGCACAATTCTTCACAGACCTTGAAAGAACAATAACCAATTTTGCATGGAAAAACAAAAGACCCAGGATAGTCAAAAAAAAAAAAAAAACCCTGCTCAACAAGGCAACGTCTGGAGGCATCACCATCCCTGACTTCAAGCTCTATTATAGAGCTATAGTCCTGAAAACAGCTTGGTATTGGCAAAAAAAATAGACAGCTACCAATGGAATTGAATTGAAAACCTGGGTATTAACCCACACACGTATGAACATCTGATCTTTGACAAAGAAGCTAAAAATATACAATGGAATAAAGAAAGCATCTTCAACAAATGGTGCTGGCATTATTGGAGGCTGGCATGTAGAAGAATGCGGATCGATCCATGTTTATCGCCATGCACAAAACTTAAGTCCAAATGGATCAAAGACCTCAACATAAATCAGCCACACTGAAACTCTTAGAAGAGAAAGTGGGTGGTACCCTTAAACGAATTGGTACAGGAGACAGCTTCCTGAACATAACACCAGTAGCACAGACAGTGAGATCAACAATTAATAAATGGGACCTCCTGAAACTGAGAAGCTTCTGTAAGGCAAAGGACACAGTCAGCAAGACAAAAAGGCAGCCCACAGAATGGGAAAAATATTCACTAACCCCACATCTGACAGAGGGTTGATCTCCAAAATTTACAAAGAACTCAAGAAGCAAGTCTCCAAAACACCAAAGGATCCAATTAAAAAGTGGGCTGCAGAACTAAATAGAGAGTTTTCAATAGAGGAGTCTAAAATGGCTGAGAGGCACTTAAGAAAGTGCTCAACATCCCTAGCCATCCGGGAAATGCAAATCAAAACAACTCTGAGATACCATCTCATTCCTGTCAGAATGGCTAAAATCAAAAACACCAATGACAATTTATGCTGGAGAGGATGTGGTGAAAGGGGAACACTCCTCCATTGCTGGTGGGAGTGCCAACTGGTTCAGCCACTTTGGAAATCAGTATGGAGATTCCTCAGAAAAAAAGGGAATAAACCTAACACAAGACCCAGCAACTCCACTCTTAGGCATATATCCAAAAGATGCCCATTCATACAACAAAGATGTCTATTCCATTATGTTCATAGCTGCATTAATTGTAATAGCCAGAACTTGGAAGCAACCTAGATGCCCCTCAACTGAAGAGTGGATAGAGAAAATGTGGTACATTTACACAATGGAGTACTATTCAGCAGAAAAAAAACAATGGAATCCTGAGATTTGCAGGCAAATGGATGACACTAGAAGAAACCATCCTGAGTAAGGTAACCCAGTCACAAAAAGAGAAACATGGCATGTACTCTCTCATATATGGATTTTAGACATAGATCTGGGGAATGCCAGCTTACAATCCCATGGCCAGAGAGTCTGGGAAACAGAACCTTCATTCAGTGGCTGATGGAAGAAGAGGCAGACTCTCATGGCTAAGCACTGAGCTGAACTCAAGAAAGCCAGTAACAGAGAGGGAGGACTGATGACCAAAGGAATTAAGACTGGGCTGGTTTAACCCCCAGAAACAGCTGACCTGAGAAGGGTTAACTCTTGAATACCAGGCTGATGCCTGGTAATCCAGCATGGGACTGATCAAGACCCCCTGACTGGGGCTGTCAGTAAGGAGGCCTAGGTAATCTATTGAGCCTTGGGCAGTAGATCAGTATTTATCCTGAGTATATAAATGGACTGTGGACTCCCATCCAACAATGTGAGATGCACTTTCACCCTGAACTCTTGGGGGAGGGTCTGGGCCCTGCCCTGGATGAAATGACAGACTGTGGACACCCCCATGGAGGGCCTCACCCTCCCTGGGGAAATGAGGGGATATTGGGGGAGGGTTGGGGGGAGGGGAGGGAAACGGAGAGGGACCTGGAACTGACTTGTGAAGCAACCTTGTTTCTAATCTAAATTTAAACTTAAAAATAAATAATTTAAAAATATATATGCTGCTACTTTACCTTGCCTGATTGGTATAATAAAAATCTGACTGGCCAGTAGCAAGGGAGGAGGTATATGCGGGATTTCCAGATGGGGAGAGTAAGTAGGGGGAGGAATTTAGGGCAGGGCAGGGTGAGTAAAGGAAAAGAGACACCAGGAAGATACCAGGGGCTAGTCAGCCAGATACAGAGGAAATAGGATAGTAGGACATACAGCATGAAGGAAAGGTAAAAAGCCCCAAGGCAAAATGTAAATGAATAGAAATAGGTTAAATTAAAGTTAAAAAAAAAAACAGTGGGACAAGCCTAAGCTAAACCCGAACATTCATAATTAATAAGTCTCTATGTCTTTATTTGGAAGCTGGTTGGTGGCTCCCAATGAAGGAAATGCAAACTGCAAATGAGAGAATTTCTCCCCTCGTTTATACAAAGGAGCATCCCTAAGAAGATAGTATAATCAATGTACTCAGCAGACTCACAGATGAGGACTGAATTTCTTGAAGTTCCCTAATTCATCATTTACCTTATAAATCTGACTTTCTCACGGCACTGAAGAAGTCCCTACAATAAGATGATAACAATAAAAGATTAACAAGAGAGGAGAATGAATAAAAGCCAAATGTTTTAGCAGACAAAATGGCAACAATGTCAACTCTAAAAGTTTAGATACTAATTTCTCTGAAAATATAATTTCATATGTGCATGCCAGCTCTAAGCTCCATAACTGAACACCAATTTGGCAAAAACAATAGTAAGCAATCAAAATTCCTCTAAGTCCCAATTTTACATTTTTCACAATGGGATTATTTAGAAACAATATTTCTCTTCCAAATTCTCTTCATCTTGCAAACCCGCTTGTCAATTTCTTACTGTATGGCATCTTTTCAAATATAAATTCTATACAAATATTCTTAAATCCAGGGAAGCATTCCATTTTTAAGATTCCTTAAACACAAGTGATATCTTTAAAAGAACAAGTCAGACAATTGACTTCACTGTGTTCAAATAAATGACAGGTCTAGTCAAACTGAGGTTTAACTGGAGAGCACAGATAACATGTTCTCAGGCATGGAGTTCCCAGATGAGTTGCAGTCTCCAAAACCACTGACAAGATGTCGACAGATGCAGCACGAGATGACCCGGAAAAATGACAACTATTTCACTGCGAAGACAGTTGGGCAATCAGAATGCATCCTGCCCCTGAAACAATTCACACAACCTCTGAAAGGTCAACCTCACAGCAGCCTGTGACAGAGAGACTGGTTTCCAGCTACACAGAATGTTACACAAAAGCCGTTTTTAAGCAATCACTACTCTCAAATAATTTCTTCATTTGCTGTCCGTTCGTCTGGCATATAGAATGAAACCCAATAACAAATCTCAGAATCAAATAATTTGAAGGTGAAATCCTCCAGTGGAGTCAATCTTTGAAGTAAATTTTAAAGTTATTATTTGACCCTTAGAGCACGAGACATATTCAAAGCAAGACATGATAAAATTTTGCTTTATCAATTTGGCACCTCTGTTGCCAGAGAAATATTAAAATATTCTGAAAGTGTTGCTTGTGTTATGGAAGAATCTTCTTCTTGCTGACTTTGAATTAGGAGACATAATTAGGAAGTAAATGTCTTTGATCTCATCTATTGGCACTTTCCACTCATAAAAGATAGAATACACGAAATAGACAATGATTTGAGGAGATTCTAAAGAGAGAAATAGAATATAAAAAGGGTGTTTATGACAATAAAATTAAACAAAATCTTCAGGAAATAATAATTTGTCAAAACTTTTGTTGTCAGTATAAAAAATTTGAAACTGTGAACAACTCCTGTAGAAAAGACTGCAAAGCTGATATATGAATCACTAGATCTTCCTGTAGATGATTTTAGGAAGAATTTCTATTTCTAGCTGTACTTGCACTGTAAGTCACTAAATTTTACTTTTTGAAAAATACATAATTGAAAATGATTGGAAGGTAAAATCAGTATATAAACCTCAATTCTAGGACAGTAGAAGATAACTACCTAAGAACTTAACATAATAAACTAAATATTACTAGTGAAGGAAGGATAAGCCGGTACAGCACACACTAGTAGAATATTATATTCAAATGAAATTCTAATGAAGCTAACAAAATTAAATACAGTTAATAAAAATATTATTCTAAATAATTGAAGGTGAAAATGAAAATATGTACATATGGTCAAGACAGTTTAAGACAGTTTTACTAAGTACTAACAGCAATAATACAATTGAAAACAAAGTACTGACCTCTACATTTAAGTCAAGGGGCTTAAGCGAACAGTATGCTAGTTAATATTTTTTTGGAATAGATTATAAATGTGAAATATGGAGTACAGGGAAGTAGCTGTCCCTCCGGCAGCATCAGGTAAACAGGCCGGCTTCCCGGCCTGTGTTCCAGAGCCTGCAGATCGCCTGGGAACTGCACAGGGCTCCCAATCCCGGCGGGAGCCAAGCACCCCAGACTCCAGGTCTTCTCTCCAACCAATGAGTCTAGGAAACGAGAAGAGGCTGGGAGTACAGGGAAGTAGCTGTCCCTCCAGCAGCATCAGGTAAACACCCCAGACTCCAGGTCTTCTCTCCCACCAACGAGACCAGGAAAATAGAGGAGCCAGGGAGACCAGGGGAGTAGCTGTTCCGGATCAGGTACAACAGGACCCAGCATAGGGTCCAGGGGACCAGGTAGGAGGCTAAGCGCCCCAGATTCCTGTTCTTCTTCTCCACCCACGGACCACCATTTGGACAAGGTATAGAAGAACCAACAGATTATTGGACTTGCTAGCACCCATCAAAAGGGAACTCTGGTCCCCAGACTAGTAAGGGGCTCTTTCTGCACCCACTAGAAGAAGAGATGGGAAAGAGACAATACAAAAACACAGTCAGCAACAGAAAAACAAATATGACACCCCAGATTCTAGAGACTCCACACCAGCAAGACCCCAACATTCCAATGTGAAGGAAGCAGAAGAGAACGACCTTAAAAGCACTTTCATAAAAATGATAGAGGCCCTAAAAGAGGATATTGGAAAATCCCTCAAAGAAATGGAAGAAAAAACAAACCAAAAAATGCAAGAAATGGAAGAAAAAACAAACCAAAAAATGCAAGAATTGGAAGAAAAAACAAACCAAAAAAGGCACGAAATGGAAGAAGAAATGAAGCAAAAAATGCAAGAAATGGAAGAAAAAACAAAGCAAAAAATGCAAGAATTAGAAGAAGAAACATACCAAAAAAGGCAGGAAATGGAAGAAGAAACAAAGCAAAAAATGCAAGAAATGGTAGAAAAAACAAAGCAAAAAATGAAAAAAATGGAAGAAGAAACAAACCAAAAAAGGAAGGAAATGGAAGAAGAAACAAAGCACAAAATCCAAGAAATAGAACATAAAGCAAACCAAAAAATGCAAGAAATGGAAGAAAGAACAAACCAAAAGGTTCATAAAAGGCAACAAACGGACGAACAGATAAACAGAAAATTGCAAGAAGCAATGCAAACGCTGCAAGGGTTGAAAACTGAAATAGAGACATTAAAAAAAACACAATCTGAAGAAAGGCAGAAAATAAAAAAGCTGGACAAACAGTCAGGCACTACCAATACATGCATTACCAACAGAATAGAAGAGATGGAAGAGAGAATCTCAAGTGTTGAAGATACACTAGGAGAAATGGATTTATCAACCAAAGAAAACCTTAAATCCAACAAATCCTTAACACAAAACATCCAGGAATTATGGGACACCATGAAAAGACCAAACCTAAGAATAATAGGTATAGAAGAAGGAGAAGAAATCCAGCTCAAAGGGGCAGAAGGCATATTCAACAAAATCATAGAAGAAAACTTTCCCAACGTTAAGAAAGACATGCTAATGAAGGTACAAGAAGCCTACAGAACACCAAATAGAGTGGACCACAAAAAAAAAATTCCCTCGCCACATAATAATCATGACCCCAAACATACAGAATAAAGAAAGAATATTAAGAGCAGCTAAGGAAAAAGGTCAAGTAACATATAAAGGCAGACCTATCAGAATTACACCTGATTTTTCCATGGAAACTCTGAAAGCCAGAAGGTCCTGGATAGATATTCTACCTACACTAAGAGACCATGGGTGCCAGCCCAGACTACTATACCCGGCAAAGCTCTCAATCACTATAGACGGAGAAAAGAAGATATTCCATGACAAAACTAGATTCAAGCAATATGTGTCCACTAACCCAGCCCTACAGAAAATTTTGGAAGGAAAACTCCATCCCAAGGAAGCTAACTACAACCAGAAAAACATAAGCATTAGAGAATCCCTCTCTACCAACAGCCAAAAGAACAAAGGGGTGAAATTCCACCCATAATTCCACCAACAACAACCATCGCAAATCGAAGAAGGATGAGCAATCAACGGTCATTAATATCCCTCAATATTAATGGCCTTAACTCACCCATAAAAAGGCACAGACTAGCAGAATGGATTCGAAGTCAGAACCCTTCCTTCTGCTGCATATAAGAAACACACCTCACCCTCAAAGACAGACATTACCTGAGAGTTAAAGGTTGGGAAAAATTTTTTCAATCAAATGGACCCAAGAAACAAGCAGGGGTAGCAATCCTAATATCTAACAAACTAGACTTTAAAATAAAATCAATCAAAAGAGATAAAGGAGGTCATTACATACTCATCACAGGTGAAACCCACCAAGATGAAGTGTCTATCCTGAACATCTATGCCCCCAATACAAAGGCATCCACATTCGTTAAAGAAACATTATTAGAACTTAAATCTCATCTAAAGCCCCACACAGTTATAGTGGGAGATTTCAACACACCACTCTCACCACTAGACAAGAATACCAGACAGAAACTCAACAAAGAAGCAAAGGGTCTAATAGAAGTAATGACCCAACTGGGATTAACAGATATCTATAGAACATTTCATTCACATAAAAAAGAATATACCTTCTTCTCACCACCACATGGAACCTTCTCAAAAATCGACCACATACTTGGCAACATATCAAACCTCAGCAGCTACAAAAAAATTGGAATAACTCCATGCATCTTATCAGACCACCATGCCTTAAAATTAGAATTCAACAACAACACAAATTGCAGAAAACCTACAAACTCATGGAAATTGAATAATGCTCAACTGCACCATCCCTGGGTCAAAGAGGAAATAAAAAAAGAAATTAAAGACTTCCTCGAATTCAATGAGAATGAAGACACAACATACCCAAACCTATGGGACACCTTGAAAGCAGTGCTACGGGGGAAGTTCATAGCACTAAGTGCTCACATGAAGAAACAGGAAAACAGTTATACCAGAGAATTAACATCACAGCTAAAAGCTCTAGAACACAAAGAAGCAAACTCCCCCAGGAGGAGTAGACGCCAGGAAATAATCAAATTGAGGGCTGAAATCAACAAAGTAGAAACCAGGAAAACAATACAAAGAATCAATGCAACGAAGAGTTGGTTCTTTGAGAAAATCAACAAGATAGACAAACCTTTGTCCAAACTTACCAAACAGCAGAGAGTGAACACGCAAATTAACAAAATCAGAAATGAAAAGGGGGACATAACAACAGACTCTGAGGAAATCCAGAGAATCACTAGGTCACACTTTGAAAACCTGTACTCCACAAAATTCGAAAATTTAAAGGAAATGGATGACTTCCTGGACAGCTATCATTTGCCAAAACTAAATCAAGAACAGATAAGCAATTTAAATAGACCTATAACCCCTATGGAAATAGAAGCTGTCATCAAAAGTCTCCCAACCAAAAAAGTCCAGGTCCAGATGGCCTCAGTGCAGAATTCTACCACAAATTCAAAGAACAGCTTATACCAATTCTTCTCAAAGTGTTCCACACAATAGAAGCAGAAGGGTCTTTGCCAAACTCTTTCTATGAGGCTTCAATAACCTTGATCCCCAAGCCACACAAAGATACAACCAAGAAAGAGAACTTCAGACCAATATCCCTCATGAACATTGATGCAAAAATACTCAATAAAATACTGGCAAATCGGATCCAAGAACACATCAAAACAATCATTCACCACGATCAAGTAGGTTTCATCCCAGGGATGCAGGGATGGTTCAACATACGAAAATCCATCAACGTATTCCACCATATAAACAAGCTGAAAAACAAAAATCACATGATCATCTCACTAGATGCTGAAAAAGCCTTTGACAAAATCCAACACCCCTTCATGATAAAGGTCTTGGAGAGATCTGGGATAACAGGGACATGCTTAAACATAATAAAAGCCATATACAGTAAACCAACAGCCAACATCAAACTAAATGGACAGAAACTCAACGCAATTCCTCTAAAATCAGGAACAAAACAAGGCTGTCCACTCTCTCCATACCTTTTCAACATGGTACTTGAAGTTCTAGCTATTGTCATACGACAACAAAGGGGGATCAAGGGGATACAAATTGGGAAGGAAGAGGTCAAACTTTCACTGTTTGCAGACGATATGATAGTTTACATCAATGACCCAAAGAACTCTACCAGGGAACTCTTACAGCTGATTAACACCTTCAGCAAAGTGGCAGGATACAAGATCAACTCAAGAAAGTCAGTAGCCCTATTATATACAGATGATAAAAGGGCTGAAAGAGAAATCAGAGAAACACCACCCTTTACAATTGCCACAAACAACATAAAATACCTTGGGGTAACGCTAACCAAACAAGTGAAAGACCTGTATCGTAAGAACTTTGAATCTTTAAAGAAAGAAATTAAAGAAGCCCTCAGAAAATGGAAAGATCTCCCATGCTCTTGGATAGGTAGGATCAATGTAGTAAAAATGGCAATCCTGCCAAAAGCAATCTACAGATTCAATGCTATCCCCATTAAAATCCCAGCACAATTCTTCACAGACCTTGAAAGAACAATAATCAATTTTGCATGGAAAAACAAAAGACCCAGGATAGCCAAAACAACCCTGTTCAACAAGGCAACGTCCAGAGGCATCACCATCCCTGACCTCAAGCTCTATTATGGAGCTATAGTCCTGAAAACAGCTTGGTATTGGCACAAAAATAGACAGGTAGACCAATGGAATCAAATTGAAAATCCGGGTATTAACCCACACACGTATGAACATCTGATCTTTGACAAAGAAGCTAAAAATACACAATGGAATAAAGAAAGCATCTTCAACAAATGGTGCTGGCATAATTGGAGACTGGCATGTAGAAGAATGCGGATCGATCCATGTTTATCGCCATGCACAAAACTTAAGTCCAAATGGATCAAAGACCTCAACATAAATCCAGCCACACTGAACCTCATAGAAGAGAAAGTGGGTGGTACCCTTAAACGAATTGGTACAGGAGACAGCTTCCTGAACATAACACCAGTAGCACAGACAGTGAGATCAACAATTAATAAATGGGACCTCCTGAAACTGAGAAGCTTCTGTAAGGCAAAGGACACAGTCAGCAAGACAAAAAGGCAGCCCACAGAATGGGAAAAATATTCACTAACCCCACATCTGACAGAGGGTTGATCTCCAAAATTTACAAAGAACTCAAGAAGCAAGTCTCCAAAACAGCAAAAGACCCAATTAAAAAGTGGGCTGCAGAACTAAATAGAGAGTTTTCAATAGAGGAGTCTAAAATGGCTGAGAGGCACTTGAGGAAGTGCTCAACATCCTTAGCCATCCGGGAAATGCAAATCAAAACAACTCTGAGATACCATCTCACTCCTGTCAGAATGGCTAAAATCAAAAACACCAATGACAATTTATGCTGGAGAGGATGTGGTGAAAGGGGGACACTCCTCCATTGCTGGTGGGAGTGCCAACTGGTTCAGCCACTTTGGAAAGCAGTATGGAGATTCCTCAGAAAAATGGGAATAAACCTAACACAAGACCCAGCAACTCCACTCTTAGGCATATATCCAAAAGATGCCCTTTCATACAACAAAGATGTCTGTTCCACTATGTTCATAGCAGCTTTATTTGTAATAGCCAGAACTTGGAAGCAACCTAGATGTCCCTCACCCGAAGAGTGGATAGAGAAAATGTGGTACATCTACACAATAGAGTACTATTCGGCAGAAAAAAATAATGGAATCATGAGATTCGCAGGCAAATGGATGACACTAGAAGAAACCAACCTGAGTGAGGTAACCCAGTCACAAAAAGAGAAACATGGCATGTACTCTCTCATATATGGATTTTAGACATAGATCTGGGGAGTGCCAGCCTACAATCCTATGGCCAGAGAGTCTGGGAAACAGAAACTACATTTAGTAGCTGGTTAAGTACTGAGCTGAACTCAAGAAAGCCAGTATCAGAGAGGGAGGACTGATGATCAAAGGGATTAAGACTGGGCTGGTTTAACCCCCAGAAACAGCTGACCAGACAAAGGTTAACTCTTGAATCCCAGGCATCAGCCTGGGAATCCAGCATGGGACTGATCAAGACCCCCTGAATCTGGGTGTCAGTGAGGAGGCCTAGGGAATCTATTGAGCCTTGGGCAGCAGATCAGTACCCATACCAAGTATACACACGGACTTTGGACTCCCATAGAACAATGTGAGGTGCACTCTCACCCTGAACTCTTGGGGAAGGGTCTAGGCCCTGCCCTATATGAAATGACAGACTATGGACACCCCCATGGAGGGCCTCACCCTCCCTGGGGGAATGAGGGGATAACGGGGGGGGGGATGGGGGAGGGCACGGGAGGAGGGGAGGGAAAAGGAGAGGGACCTGGAACTGACTTGTGAAGCAACCTTGTTTCTTATCTAAATTTAAAAAAAAGAATAAAAAAAATCATTATTGATAAAAAAATAAAATAAATAAATAAATAAATAAAAAGGGAAATTAGCCACACAAAAAAAACAAATAAATGTGAAATATATTTGAACCTAATATTAAACAGTAACTGTGAGAGTTTTTCTTTAAAAACCAAGAGACACTTGGAAATTTCTTTGTGTGAGCCAATGAACCAGCAGAGTTATAGTATTTATCAGAGACAAGACGATCCTCTCAGGCCAGCCTCAGCGACATAGCCAGTGTGAAGCAAGCTTGAACTACTGGAACACTGGATCAAATAATAAAAATCATTCAAATGATAAATGGTGGTATTAATTGATGCTCATAGAAAAGAAAACAATTTTGGCTCCAGATAAAAATTAAACAGTAAAATGCATCCCACCATGATCTAAATGTTAAATATAAGAGTATTAAACAATAAATATCTTAGAAGGAAAAATATAGAAAGACTTTATAGCATGTAGAGTATAACTTCTTCTTACTTAGGAAACCCAGAAACTAGGAATGCTTTAGTAAATCGAAATTCCTTGGTCAAAGTGGTCAAGAAAGCCTGAAAGAACAGCCTAGTAATTTAAAATTAAAATTCACAAAAAATGGCAAGCAAAAAATTAGATAAAATGGCATGTATGACAGTAGACTTAGGATAAAAAAGTAACATGTGTGTGTGTGCATGACAAAGTGGGGGCATGCATTTTCAAGTGATAATTAAATGATCTATAATAGTTAGGGCTTTGAGAATGTATTCCTTTCAATTTATGTTTTCCTTTATTGCTTTTCTTATTTAGATACATTCCCTTTCTGTATGCCTTTCTCAGGTTCATTACTGGAATATGCATTTTTCTTTTTTATGTATAACAATTAAATGGTATAGTAACAATATTTTACTCTATGCAACGATGCAAGACAGCTATATAAACAAAAGTAGTTTTAAATGTTTCTTCCTGAGAACTATACAATGAAATATAATCATGTATATCCTAGTTACCCCTAAAATTCTTCTCTTATCCCCTAATATGTCACTTCTAAACTTAATGTCTTCTTTTAAAGTAGTCAACTAAGACCAGCTAGTGCTAGCCACATGTTCACAGATGTGAGTCCATCCACTGGAATGTGGGAAACCTACCGCTTTCCACAACTTTAAGACAGAATGTTTATTCCTACTCCAGTGACTATCTACTGTAGTTGCCTCCTTGTAAGGGTTAAGACTCTCCCTTGTAAATAACTGTGTTCATATCTTATAGTCCTAGGGTACTCTCAGCCTTGGTCAGAGAATCTTCGTGCTGCAGTGAGCAGCATCAATGAAGAAATGCCTAACAGTTAAAGTGCCAAGAATAGGAAACTGAGTGATAGCGGCTAAACAAGAAAAGGAGACCAAAAGAATGTGAGATCCAGAGACTGGGGAGGAGATGGTGAAATACTTTTGCATAAGCCATGCCTGTTTCACTTATGAACTCACAACAGCTGTGGCTATATGCACAGAAACTTCATGGAATCAATCCAATAGAAACTCTAGCATACACAGAACAAAGAAAATATTTCTGATAACACATATAAAATGAAATAATAAAAATACATTCCAAATGAACCAAAGGTTCATCTAAAATAACCAAAAAATATGTACATAAAACATAAAATCATCAGTATTTAACTCTTTTATTGCATTTCATTATCTCCTGAGGAAAACAGTTGTTGTTGTTATGATGATGATGATGATGATGATGATGAATGTATGTCTGTTGTCCATGTGTTCCCTCATTCCCATCAGAGCTTAGACTTTGGTCTTTTCAATGTTGAATCCACAGAATCTGTGTCATGTTATAATATATGCACAATAAAATAATTAACTGACACATATGTGTGCTTACAAGAGTGTATCATACTTGAAAGTTGGACAAGGCCTCAACCTTGTTAAGATGGGTGCAACCAGTGAGCATACCCTCACACACTGTAAGGCCTATTCTTATGAGAACAAAATAAAATAGGCTTCAATGTTTGATCTGAAAAACTTGGCAAGTCAAAAATGCAATCCTAATGTAACTGTGTCTCTACACATCTTTGGTTTTACTTCCACTGATTTACATTACTTATAGTCATAGCAATCTGAAAATATTAAATGAAAAATTCCAGAAATACACAAATCACATATTCTAACTTGTGTGTCATGCTCAGTAGCATGATGAATGACATATCACCTTAGTCCATTTTTCCTGGATTATGAATCGTTCCTTTGTCCAGCTAAACAACTGTTAGTCATTTAGTAACACTTGCATTCTCAGATTAAATAATAACCCCTGGTAGTGCTTGTGTTTAAATAACCCCTGTTCTCTTCAATAAGGACACTGATGCTGGCAATTTCAATACAACAAAGTAAAGCTTCAAGTCCTCTCCTCTAAGGAAAAAGGTTCTCTTTACCTACTTAATAAGTAAAAATCTTTCATGGCACATTTATTAGGTATTTGCTATTTTGTATGGTTTCAGGTGACTGCTTGTGTCTTTAGATGCATCCTCCTATGGACAAGGTGAGACTAAGGGTACCACAACTTAGCAGCCAAAATATAAATGTAATTGATTTGACCCAATCAACCCAGTATACAAAAAAGTACAGCCATTCTCAGCATTCAATGAAGAGGTAGAATCTTTTTATTCATCTGCTTATGTCAATGCTTCCACAAAAGTTCTCATAATGAATACCAAGTGGAACAGACATGTTACTACACAGTTATTCACTGGAAGTTGACGGTATATTGTTTATATGCATCCCATGATGTTAATCATCAGACTACTACAGTACATACATAAAAGTTTAACTAACATCTGTTACAGTGGGTCTGACAGGTAAAATGGGCCCCTTCTCCTTTAAGCAACTGTCCACAAATAGTACATTCTTAACAGAACTTTGTATAAAAGTACTGAGTATCACTAAATTTAATGTTCTACTAAAAAGCACTAAGGACTCAGATTCTCGAATATCGGTTAACTGGAGGTCTATGAATTCTGATAGGACATACAGCCATGTGTTGAATGATAGATGCCAAGAAACAAGACTAAACAATGACTATGTTGCCAAAATAAAGAAACACCCCCCAACACACACACACACACACACACACACACACACACACACACACACACACACAAAACCAAGCCATCACACCTCTGCATAGGTAGGCTAGTCGGCTACAAAAGTCGAATTTTTTAAATAAAAATATTAAGTCTGCTTTCACTCACCAACAAATCATTGCCCCACAAATTCTACACTCTGAATGTTTGCTTCAGGTAATTGTGAGTTATAGATTTTATTAAAATCTTCTGATATAATTACAATTAATATAATGCATACCTTACCAAGTGACCTTCTTGCAAGACATATCTAAGAAATAACACAGAATTACTCTGTATGCAGAATAACTGGGGGTTTAACAGTGAAATATATTTAGACTCCTGGAGACACTAACACTACTTTTAAAGAATAAAATGATATCTTTACATCTTCACTACAAATAATATATCAAGTGCATAATAAAAAACACTTTTAGAGGTTATCAGGATACTTCAACGGGAAAAACCTGACTCTAAGACTCCTGGTCGCAGTTCAGTCCCCAGTCAAAAGGATCTCAGAGACCCATAAAACAATGCAGAATTCTGCCATTGCTTTTCATTGCAAACCAAGACTTAATGGTAAGACTTTATTCCTGCAGACAACACATGCTTTGATTATAGGACATGGAATCAAGTTGATACTGGTCTGGGAGTTTCATCCTTCTTGGCTAGTTTCCTCAGTGTTGGAAGGTGCTATGCAGGCTGCTGGGGAAGAACAGTCATCAACATTCTAAGTAGCTGTGAGTGCTGCAAGCTTTGTGACAGCAAGCCTGGCAAGATTTGCCTCAGGTGCAACACTAGGAGTAACTTATAATGGTAACCAATTACTTTCTGATTGGCTCTCAGGCTTTCTCCATAAGATGTAACTCATGCCTCATACTGTTAACTGGGCCAAGAAGTTGCAGCTGGGTAGGTCAAGGGCGGTAGGGGAGAACTGCTATGCTGTTAAATAGACACAATATCACTCTATCCTTGAACTATTATCCATCTTTATGCTCATAGACTAGTGCAGCTCTTATACTGGTTTTCATCAAAGAAACTTCTTTTGCAGTAGTTAGGAATTAATATGGATAATCATGACTGGGTGGATTGATCAGCGCTAAGTGGGACATCTATGGCACATGCCCACTTTTCAAAGCAAAAGCAGAATGAATATCTATCAATAAATGCAATGAAAAATGTTGCAGGTATATTAAAAATGAAATATTTTGTCATTTAAAATAAGAAAGAAAGCATCTTCAACAAATGGTGCTGGCAGAACTGGATGCTGGCATGTACAAGAATGCGAATAGATCCATGTCTATCACCACGCACAAAACTTAAGTCCAAATGGATCAAAGATGTCAACATAAATCCAGCAACACTGAAATTCTTATAAGAGAAAATGGGAGGTACCCTTGAAGGAATTGGTGCAGGAGACAGCTTTCTGAACCAGTAGTACAGTCACTGAGGTCGACAATTAATACATGGCATATCCTGAAACTCAGAAGCTTCTGTAAGGCAAAGGACACAGTCAATAAGACAAAAAGGCTGCCCACAGAATCGGAAAAGATATTCACTAACCCTACATCTGACAGAGGGGCTGATCTCCAAAATTTACAAAGAATTCAAGAAGCAAGTCTCCAAAACACCAAAGGATCCAGTTAAAAAGTGGGGTACAGAACTAAATAGAGAATTCTCAATAGAGGAGTCTAAAATGGCTGAGAGACACTTAAGAAAGTGCTCAACATCCCTAGCTATCAGAGAAATGCAAATCAAAACAACTCTGAGATACCATCTTACTTCTGTCAGAATGGCTAAAATCAAAAACTCCAATGACAGTTTATGCTGGAGAGGATGTGGAGAAAGGGGAACACTCCTCCACTGCTGGTGGGAGTGCTAACTCGTACAGCCTCTTTGGAAACCAGTATGGAGATCCCTCAGGAAAATGGGAACCAATCTACCACAAGAATCAGCTATTCCACTCTTAGGCATATATCCAAAAGATGCAAATTCATACAACAAGGGCATCTGTTCCACTATGTTTATAGCAGCAATATCTGTAATAGCCAGAACCTGGAAGCAACCTCAACTGAAGAGTGGATACAACCCAGTCGCAAAAAGACAAACATGGTATGTACTCACTAATATATGGATTTTAGACATGGATCAGGATAGTGCCAGTCTGCACTTCCACTGATAGAGAGTCTGGGAAACAGGAAAGAACCTAAAAGATATGCATATATGCGTAGTACCCAAGAGAAGAGGATTGAGACAAGATCCTCTGAATGGATGGGGAACACGGCGAGGGGTGGGGGGGGGAGTGGGAGCTGGGAAGAAGAGAGGGGGTGAAGAGGAAGAGAGTTGGTCATGGGGGATCAGGAAGTTGAGTGGGTGGGGGTAGAATAGGGGGAAGAGGGAATCATAGGATAGAAGACAGATCAGGCACCAGAGTGACCTCGAGTGATCTAAAGGGATAACACCAATTGGCAAGCTAAGCAATAGTGGAGAGACCACCTCAAATGCCCACTCCTGATAATGAACTTGATGTCTATAACCATCCGGGAGCCTTTATCCTGTGACTGATGGAAGCAGAGGCAAACACACAATTAATCACTGAACTGAACCCAAGGAACCCAGTGACAGAGAGAGAGGAGTGATGAGCAAATTGGCAAAGATTGGGCTGGCAAAACCAGCAGAGACAGCTGATCTGAACAGGGGAGAGCTCTTGGACCCCAGAGCCTAACAGTGGGGAGGCCAGAATAGGACTGATCTGGACCCCCCAAATGTGAGTGTCAGCAAGAAGGCCTGGGCAACCTATGGGGCCCTGAGTTGTGGATCAGTGTCTATCCCTGGAATACAAACAGTCATCATGTGCCTATAGCACAAAGAGGGATGTTCTCTCAGCCTGGACTCTTAGGGGAGTGCCTGGACCCTACCCAGAGTGAAGTGACAGACTGGAGATATTCCCTATGTGGAAGGATTTGGCAATAGGGTGGGAGGGTGGGGGGGAGGGGAGTGCGGGAGGAGGGGAGGGAGAGGGAACTGGGATTGACATGTAAAACAAGCTATTTAAAATTAAAATAAAAAATGAAAAAAAAAGAGTGGATACAAAAAATGTGGTACATTTAAACAATGGAGTACTATTAAGCAGAAAAAAACAATGGATTCTTGAAATTTGCAGGCAAATGGATGCCACTAGAAGAAACCATCCTGAGTGAGGTAACCCAGTCACAAAAAGAAAAACATGGTATGTACTCACTCATATATAGATTTTAGACATGGATCAGGGGAAGGCCAGACTGCAATCCTACTGTCAGAGAGTCTGGGAAACAGGGAGGACCCTAAGAGAGACATGCATGGTACCCCAGAGATGGGGAATGAGGCAAGATCTCCTGAGCAGATTGGGAGCATAGGAGGAGGGGAAAGGGAGGGGGAAAAAGGGGGGGGGAGAAGCGGAGGGGAGGGGAGGACATGGGGGACCAGGAAGTTTTAGCCGAGGGAAGAATAGAAGTGAGCAGAAGGAGAGATACCATAATAGAGGGAATCATTATAGGTTTGAGGAGAGATCTGGCACTAGTGAGATTTCCAGAGATCTACAAGGATCACACCAACTGGCAAACTAACTGACTGACTACCTTAAATGCCCCTCCCTGATAATGAGTTCGACTACTTCCTTAAATGCCATCCTAGAACCTTCAACTAATGAGGGAGGGAAGCAGAGGCAGACACCCACAGCTAAACACTGAACTGAACTCTTGGAACCCTGTGACAGAGAGGGAGGAGTGACGATCAAAGGGGTCAAGACTGGGCTGGTGAAACCCACAGAAACAGCTGACCTGAACAAAGAGGACCTCTTGGACCCCAGACTGACAGCTGGGAGGCCAGCATGAGAATGATCCAGACCCCCTGAATGTGTGTGTCAGTGTGGAGGCCTAGGCAATCTATGGGGCCTTGGGTAGTAGATCAGTAATCATCCCTGGCATACTATTAAACTTGTGTGCCCATCCTACAATGAGGGATGCTCTCTCAGTCTGGACTCTTGGGAGAGGGTCTACGCCCTTCCCTGAATGAAACGACAGATATGCCCCCATGGAGGGCCTTACCCTCCCTGGGGAATGCAGTGGGAATTGGGTCGCTGGCTAAGGGGGTTGGTAGTGGGCCTTTGGAGGAGGGGAGGGAGAGGAGGGAGAGGAGGGAGCTGGGATTCCATTGTATAGAAATTTTAGATTTTTTATTTAAATTGGAAACAGACCCTGAAAATCCCTCATGGAGGCCCTTGCCCTCCCTGGGGAGTGGAGGGGGGTGAAGTGGGGGTGATGGGTTGGGAGGATTAGAGGGTGGGATAGGAAGGGAGGGAGAGGGAACTGAAAGTGACATGTGTAAAAAGTTAAATAAAAAACATATGAAAAAAATTTTAAATAAATAAATAAAAATAAAACTAGTCAAAAACCAGGAGAAAAAAAAAACTAAGAACAAATTGTGACTCAAAATGTGTTATATCAAAGTAGTTGTTGGCAGTCTCTACCAGGTACTATACTATGGTGGTACATGCCTGTATTCCCAGTCCTTGCATTGAGACAGAATGATCATAAGCCTGAGGCTTGCATTGCTTTCAGACAGTAAGACCCAATACACACCTAAATGTAGAATCAAGTAAACACACACACTTCTAAATGTCGAATGTAGAAAGAGGAAAGAGAGGGTAAGAAAATGCTCTTGTTTTAATATAAACCCTGTGCTATAAACTGTTTTAAAGATCTACAAAATTATTACTTTTTTATTTTAGAAAATAGTTTTTAACTCCACAAATATATTTTTAAACTTCATTGCAAAAATATGAAGAGATTAAAAAATGAGCATTTTGATTGTCAAATTGTAGTCATTATAAGTAACACTAAAAATCTTAAGTCAGAGCCCAATGCTAACATGACACCATAAAGTAACTTCTCATACAATAAGTGACTCACATTTTCTCAGAAGTAAATGTTCCTGAGAGGATAAACTGCATTCACAATGCTGCATTATTATCTTTATTTAGGACTACAGGCCAAACCCATTAGACATGTAATGCTGTATTCTTTGTCCTCCTCCTAGGCCTATGCCAAAATACTTACTCACATCATTAGTTATATTGTTAATTTGATTCTGCTTTAAGAGACTCCTTGTTACTAATCTACACTGATTGTCTGTCTGAAACACAGGAAGCACACAGTTTTAAGTGTAATAAGTTTTCTTCTAGATAGCTTTCTTTTTCTGACTTTTTTTTAATAAAAGCAAGGAAGTATCTACTTGAGCATAGAATAATAACTTCTCAAAATGATCTCAAGGAGTGCAAATATTTTTTTGGGAGGCAACATCATTACAGCTGAAAAGCAAATTACTTGAAAATAGACCCAGTAAGTAGTCCTCAACAGTGCTTGTTGATGGTCTCCGTGAATAATGAAAAATAATAGCATAGCTGATTATAGCGGTTAATGCATACCAGAAGTGCAGAATTCCTTTTCTTCCTCACACTCATTATGCTTTTTCAGATTCATTACATAGCTATAAATCTTCCAAACTGCTATATCCAAGAGATTTGCAAAAGGGGTCTTGGATTTGTCATTTGGTCCTGTAATCAACATATCACACCCATGTTTTGCCCATCATGGCAGGGCTCTCTTTCTTTAGCATGCTCTCATTAAGAAAGCACAGTTAAGGAAGTTAAAACATATGACACATGCATGATGGCTACAAGTTCGGCTCAGCCGTCAGGACACAAGGATCAGCAGCCTGCCTCCACTGTTCCCTATGCATATACCTTTGCATGTCGCACACGTCAGGGTAATATGACTTCTGTGGGATTTGTAGAGGAACATAACTAGGAGAACTGGCATGGATTGGACACTGATAAATATTATTATTTTAGTGCACTGCATCCTTTCTTGCTTAAAAAATTGAATGGTCATCCCAATTTTATTACTCAAATAAAATAAAATAAATAATAATCAAACAAAAAATTGACTTCATTAAAGATAAATAGAATTTTAAAAAGTAACAAATTTTCCATATCAAATATGAGGCCACTTGTTGGTCAGAGCTAGCAAAAGGGTGCAGTGTACATGCTGGCCACAGGATTTTTTTGCTACAGTTGGGGATATGAAACTCTCATATACTTTTTACTGTTATGCATTTCTCCTAAGGAATAATTCAAAAATAAACACAAGAGTATTTTCATAGAGAACAATGTATAATTTATAATAGTAAAACATGGGATAAAAGATGTAATCATTAAAATTAAGAAGGTTTAAATGTACAGTGGAGTATGTTTATAATTTCATACTATATCAAAAACTTTAAAATTATATGATGATACACGCTAAAATTTCAATTTTCAAAGTGTTTCATCAGTACACATGTAAATAAAACATAACATTGCCTATAGCATGTCAGGAATGAAATTATAATTTTGCTTAATTGAATGACTGATAAAGAATACAAAATGGCAAATATAAAAGTCACAAAGGGCTACTTCTTTGAAAGAAAAGAATTTAATAAATGTCATTGTAATGACCTAAGTCTTACGTCTTGACTGCAGGCAATGCGTCATTGTCAGCTACAGCCTTCAATCATGGACTTTTCTTCTCTAGATGTTTCATGAAATAGAATTTCTATCATTAAGATTCTAATTTAGCTTCTTTCAACCGAAATTTCTTTGTCTTCTTTGGAAAAACTGTAATTTTATTCCATTTTTATACTATGTCCCTACTTTTCTCAAGCCACTTTTATACCCTCAGTCATAGAAATTATACAGAAATGAATAACTTTAAAAATTATTACTAAAAATAAAGTGATAAAATACAACTCCAAAAGCCGTAGTGTTGGTTTTGAGAAAACCCAATAGAGAGCAGAAGAGAAGAGAAGAGAAGAGAAGAGAAGAGAAGAGAAGAGAAGAGAAGAGAAGAGAAGAGAAGGGACTGTTAGTAGAGATGGCAAAAACAGCAAGAAACTTGTGTTTTAGGGCTATAGGAATAATTCATGATAAATACTGAGAAGACTGGTCATGGTCAGAACCTGAGAGAATTGAGAACATAGATGGAACACCTGTAGACATGCTGATCTAATTAAGAGTATTGTCAAAAAAGCGGTTGTCAGAACTATTTTCAGCGTTTTAGCTAACTATGACATGATATTAGATAAGAGAGCAATAGGCTAAAGAAAAAATGAATTCTAAGCAGGACTTTCAGGTTAAGTTTCTCACCCAGAACTTGCTGAGTCACAGTATAGAAATTTATCATCAACAACGGGCAAATGATTCTTGGTGTAAGGCAGTGTCTCCAGAAAACGTCAAACCCAGGGCGTGGTAGAATAGTATTTTAAGATGTGTGACTTTTGTTTATACTGCATTTGTTTAACGCTGTGACGCTGCGCTACTGTACTTGTCTAAAACTTACCTGGTGGCTCATAAAGAGCAGGAGCAAGGCTGGGGGTGGGATGGGAGGCAGAGAGTATAAATAGAAGGAGGGAGGAGGAGGGCGAGGAGGAGGAGGAGGAGGAGGAGGAGGAGGAGGAGGAGGAGGACGACGACGACGACGACGACGACGACGACGACGACGATGATGACAAGGATATCAGGGGTCACCAAGCCAGCCAGTCATGGGGTAAGAAGGAAAGTCAGATATACAGAAGTAATAAAACTTTACATAAGAGAAAGATAAAAACCCAGAGGGAAAGGTAGATTGGATAATTTAAGTTAAGTAGAGCTAGCAAGAAACAAGCCAAGTTAAGGCCAAACATTCATAACTAAAAACAAGCCTCCATGTATTTATTATGGGTGCTGGGTGGTGCCCCCCCCCAAAAAGCCAAAAGAACAAAAAACATCAAGCAACACCAGAGTGCTGCCTGTAAGAAAGCAGATGAGGGTCTTGTGACACAGAACCTCAGCAGGGTTTCAACTTGGTATAACACACAACCTGACAAAGATCTAAAAATTAAGGGAAGATTATAATTGAATCCAGAATAGTCTCAAAGTACTTGCAATGAAAAGCACAGAAAACAGTTTAATCAGCGCTTTACATTCCTTCCTAGACTACAGCTACAATGTTTTATTTAGTATTACTTTTGAACAGTAATAAAGAAAATGTTATAGCTAATTTGCATTAAACACCTTTGAAGACTCAGCGTTGTGATAAGTGTATCTCATAAACTATCATACTGCTTACCTAAGACTTCCCTCTCCATTTTCAAATTGTTCAGACATTTTGGTTTTCATCTCAGGTATTTATTCATAAATACAGATGTGATATTTATCTAATGATATTCAATGCAGCTTTTTTTTTTCAAGACAGGGTTTCTCTTGGATGTCCTGGAACTCACTCTGTAGACCAGGATGTCCTTGAGTTCACGGAGATCCACCTGCCTCTACATCCTTAGTGCTAGGATTTAAAGTAGTGAGCCACCACTACCTGACACACAAAGCAACTTTAATCATAAGAATAATATGACAAAAGGGCACAGAGTCAGATTTTTCCTTCATAGTTGATAGTAGATCAACTAAAACATTATGAGAAAAATATAACCGATGCTTCTGTTTTCAAGAAAAACTATTGAATCTGGATGAGACAATCTTGGACACAGTCAGAAATAACTTGTTAGAGGCAAGATTTCAACCTTGATATTTTAACTTCAGTGGTCCACTCCTAGCCATGTACTGTAGTCCCTACCTTATATCAAATTGGTTTGGTGAGGAGTTAAAGAAATGTATGGGAGACAGAGTTAACCAAAATTATGAAAACTTACTAGGGAATCTATTGAGTCTTGGGCAGCAGATCAGTACCCATCCCAAGTATACACATGGACTTTGGACTCCCATAGAACAATGTGAGGTGCACTCTCACCCTGAACTCTTGGGGAAGGGTCTAGGCCCTGCCCTATATGAAATGACAGACTATGGACACCCCCATGGAGGGCCTCACCCTCCCTGGGGGACTGAGGGGATAATGGGGGGGTTGGGGGGAGGGCACGGGAGGAGGGGAGGGAATGGGAGAGGGATCTGGAACTGACTTGCGAAGCAACCTTGTTTCTTATCTAAATTTAAACTGGAAAATAAAATATAAAAAAAATAAAAAAAGAAACTTATTATATGGAAACCTGTAATTTCAACAACTAACTGAAATTGTACCTTATTTTTTAAAGAAAACTTTAAAAATCATAATTTGGATGAAATTATACTACATGAGTGGATAATTCTGCTTCCAGAAGCCATCAGTAATTAGACCAAAATTCACTGCTAAATGAGAGACACAGCTCTATGAGTTGTTGTTGGTTAGAGAGGTACAAGAGGCAACCAAAAATATACAGGCTATTGTCACTGTTCTTGGTTTCCCATCATAGTTTGACTGCAAGATCATATTTTTCAAGATACTGTTTACTTTGAGTGTAGGACACAGAAAAATAAACCAAGCGCCCTCTTTCCTATCTAGTATTCACTGTGCTAGAAAGTGAGATGCCAGCTGTTGGAAGAGAAGAGTCATCCATAATCTTAACAGATGTAGACTTGGCATGTTGCTGTACTGATTTGACAGACAAGATACACTTACTGGTACAATAGTGGCATAGTTATTAGAATAACTGAATCTTTCTGATTGAATATGAGTCGCATTCCTCATGAGGCAATGCATTCCATATATTGTAAACCTGTTCCAATGCCATTGACTAGGGAACTCATAGGTTCTAGGAGAGAGATTACTAAAGTTGTTTTTGCTAAAAGCACATGTTGTTGAAATGTCCCCTAATAATTTATGTTTGTATCCATAGACTGTGCTGCTCCCAGCTTTGACCACAGAAGCTTCAACTTGGAGTAAGTAAGCAGAAGTTAACTTAGAGACACAAAATGAACCCAAGTGCTGAGAGTAAATGACTGTTTGTGGGGACAACAGACCTTGGCCAGAGACCCACTTCCCCATCAGCCTGGGACCAGGCAGTTGTAAGACAATGTTTACTAAAAACAATACAATGCCCAGGGCAATAAGTTCCTGAAAAGGGCTTGCCCACAGGAACCACCCTGTCCTTGACCTTTTCCAAAGAGTAACCACCTCTTCAGACCCACCCACCTCCACCTCTGGTGTCAGGGTATATAATAACCAGCTAGAGTAGGAATAAAAGAGAGCCTTCTTGAGGAGCCTTTGGGGTCTCTGTGTTGTCAATCCCTGACACCCACTGCACATTCTCGGACACAGGCTGAGCAGTGGGCGTGGCAACTGTTAAGTATTCAACCCTAACCAGAATTTTTATGTCACTTACTCCTAGAACCAAGAAACATGAGAAGGAGAAAAATGAGTGTAAGAGGAGGAGGAAGATGAGGAAACGTGTTATACCAGGTGTTTCTATAATTGTTAGTCATTGAATTCATGAACTCATAGCAGCTGCAGTTACCTGCACCGGATCTGTCCAAGCTTGGGCCATCAACATTCTATCACTGATGATGTAAGGGCTTAAGAAGTCCCACCCCTCCTTGAGAAGTTATGAGACTTCAATGCATGCCTGGAGAAGGGGAATCGTTTCCTTCAGGTGGTAGTACAGTCACTGCTAAGGCACCCTAGCACCAGTAAATATTCCTCAACTATGGTCATGGGAGCAACCCTAATTAAACTCACTGGCATGGGCATATGCGCACACACACACACATACCACCACCCCCCACACACACATACGCACATGCACCAACACAGGAAAACTAGTTGGCAAAGAGAGCAATGGAGGTGAAACTGATAAAAATAATTTGTATATTTGTATGAACTTCTCAAATGGGCAATACTATCATAACTTAAATATAGAAAAGTTTTACCCTTTAACAGAACACCTTTTACATTGTGGATTATCACTACCTTGTTATACATATTGCATGCCCTTTCACAGAACATATTCCTGGATGCATGGACTGTGGACTTCTCTTGCTTCTTTAGGACACTGAACCTTTCGGATGCATCTTCATTACATTCTTGTCTGGGGTCCAGTGAGTCTCATCTATGCACAAGAGTACTTTACTGGCTAGACAAGGGCACCTTGTATGAGAAGAAAGTTTCATATAACGTGAGAGGCCCTGGTGATGTGAGTTTAAGGAGGCCCATCTCCAGCTGTACTAACAGACATCAACCACAAACTAGTTTTAACATTTAAAATAAGTCCCTATACATTTGTCCTTTTCAAAAATAGAATAGAACAAAGAAAACTTAAACTTGGGGAAAAAAGGCAAAACAAAAATAAACAACCCTACATTATGGAAGAGAAGGAGGAACAATAATATGAGCAACAGGGTCAAGACCATTTTGGGGAAACCCACAGAAACAGCTGGACTAAGCTAGTGGGAGCTCACTGACTCCAGAATGAACCTGTATAGGACCAAACTATGCCCTCTAAATGTGGGTGACAGTTGGGCAGTCTATGGGGCCCCTGAATTTATCCCTAGTGTTTGAACTCGCTTTTTGGAGCCCATTCTCTTTGGAGGGGTGACTTGCTCAACATAGATTGGCTGCCTCAGAGTAATGTGCAGGACTTTGGTCACTCCCCATGGGAAGCTTTACCCTCTCTGAGGAGTGGAGGGAGGTGGGGTGGTGGGAAGGTGGGGGGAATAGGAGGAGGGGAAGAAATAGGAACTGGGATTGGTATGTAAAATGAGAAAATATTCTATTAAAATAAAAAAGTATAAAAAATATAAAGAAAAGAAAACAACAAACAAAAGAACCCTACATTAATGAAGAAGGATAGCAGAAATCTGAAGCTATGGTTCCCATAGCAACTGGAACACAGTTGAACTTCACTTTTATGTTAAATAAGTTTTACTTGAATAGTAATGCAAAATACTTCTTCTGAGCCAAAATAAGAATTACAGGAAACACAGAGACAATGGTCCAAAATATTCTAGCATCCAACTAGTTTAAACACTCTCCCTAATGTGCATTGAAAATTTCACATCAGTAGTATATAGTTGTTTATGGTGGTTTTAAGCTATGTTTATCTAATTCTTGAGCTAGGATTGTTTTAAATGAGAAAAAAACTTATTAAATTTTCTTAATTCAGAGGCCACAATGGTAATTTAGAAACATAGGATCATGGTTCTGCTTGTAATTATATGAAACCATTTGCCCAATGTGCAATTAATGAAAGTACAATATGATTATATCCATTATCAAACTCAATTACTACTGATGTCGTCTGAAACTAGGAAAATAAACACATGATTTAAGAACATACTACCATTAAATTAGGGTATATATTTAGTTTGCAGGAATTCTGTAGGTTGCATATCTTTCTCCAGTTGAGTAAAGAAGATAAATGCAGGCAGAATACTTACTCCTGTTATGTAACGAGGTCTATATTGAATAGTTCCAAACAAACCAAGGATGACGATGATAATATGTACAAAATTTGCAAGGATAGGTGCCCACTGATATCCAAGGAAATCAAATATTTGCCTCTCCAGCACACAAACCTAGAACAGCAAAAGAGGATGGAATAGGTCAGCACAAAAGAGTCAAAGATGAAAGGATCGGTATGACATTGTAATTAGCAAGTATAACTCAGCTATTGTATGTGGTGATGTTTTTTACAGTCTTATTGCAAAAGAACACCATTCACCATCTGAGTATCCACAGAGAGCCATTCACCTTTAAGGGATGATTCTGTGGAGGCACCAAGCACTATTTATAAGATGTCATTTGCACAATCTCATTCTCTCTGTCTCTCTGTCTCTCTGTCTCTGTCTCTGTCTCTCTCTGTCTCTGTCTCTCTCTCTCTCTCTCTCTCACACACACACACACACACACACACACGGTATCGTTATATTCACTATCAATCATTTGAAGTTATCAACCAGAAAGGTAAGCAAGTCCCCATGCAGGGATTGTTTGGATCTCTTCAAATGTCACTCTGTAAGTTGAGTATTCACAAGGGGAGTTGATACAGAGGAATAAAAGAAAGTCAGGAGTCACTGAGATTTTGGAAGATCTACAACCAAACAAGTTACATGAATCATTTCTTCTCAGAGTGTCTGACACCCTTCTCTAATGTGAAGAACTTCAACAGATGGGAAGGGCACTTTCAGTCCTAACAGTGTAGAGCTATAAAGCAACCACATTTTTATTATACAGGCAATGTAAAAGAAGGGTCAAAAGGGAAATAAGAATGTGAAAAAGAAAACAAGAAAGTAGCATTGTTGTTTTTTAAAGCAAGAGCATTTAATCTATGCTCTGCAGTTTGTAATTAGAACATATAAGAATTTTAAGCAGTGAGAAGATAGAAATAACAACAACAAAATAACAGTAACAAATTGTAAATAGCTCTGAAATAAATATCATTTTTACACCAGATAGTGAAACCAGATTGCTGGCAAATCCTTCATTAGTGAAACAAAACAAACAGCCTATCAGCTTTCTTGCCTGTCCTCAGGTGGACTGATCATAAACTCATTGTTCAGAGAAAAATATTGCAAATGGTCTCAATGTTCCACACTAAGACTCGGGAAAACTCAGCCATGATTTCAAATGACATGGTAATTTAAAAATCCTCCAACTTCCAAAAGCTAGCCAAAGTGTTTTGGCTGGCTCTTGGAAACCTATTCCCCATAATGGGTTGCCTTGAGCAGTCTTAATACAATGGGAGGTGCTTAGTGCTACTGCAACTTAGTGTGTCATGTATTGTTGATATTCATGGGAGCCTGCCCCTTTCTGAATAGAAAGGAGGAGGATTGGATGTGGGTGTCAGAGGTGATGTTGGGAGAGAGAATGGGAGGGGAGGAGGCAGGGGAAACTGTGGTCTGAATGTAAAATAAAGAAATAAATTAAATTTAATTAATAAAAATTCCCTTACAACTTACTTATATCATTATGCTTTCATAATATTTGTCACCAGTAAGAAATAGTGAATCTCAAACTGGGAAATCTGATTTTCAAATAAATACATATGAGGCTAGTGAGAAGGCTCAAAAGGTTAAGGTGCTTATTGTAACCCGGGTGGTGGTGGCACATGCCTTTAATACCAGTACTCGGGAAGCAGAGACATGCGGATCTCTGTGAGTTCGAGGCCAGCCTAGTCTACAAAACTAAAAAAAAAAAAAAAAAAAAAAAAAAGCTAATTGTGCAAGCCTGATGACTGGAGTTAGATCCACTAAGCTAACAGCAGAATGGAGAAAACTCTTTCCCAAGAATTGTGCCCTGACTTCCGTATATGCACAGTGGCACATATGTGAAATCCATGAATGTGTACACAGACATCCATTCTCTATAATGCATATTTCATGTATTCCTTAAATTATAGCATAAATAAATTATTTCCACCTCCTCTTTACTCTATTTCACCCCTCCCATGTACCCCCTTGCTCTCTCACAAATTCATGGTCTCTTTTTCCTGTGCGTGTTCATAACTACATAAATACAGCCTTTTATTCCATATAATGTTACCTGTATGCATTTTTAAGTTTAAAATTTGTACATATGGTTTAGGCTGAAGACTTCTGGAATGGGCATCATTCCCACTTTACTTCTTTAGCTAAGTAACAGACTTCCTCTTGGGGACTTGAAAGAGAAAAGAGATTCCCAAAACCTGTTGGTATAATAGCCCCATTTCCTAAAGCAAAGTGTGAACCATTCAATGACTGTAATTGTTAGAAGCCAACTTAAACAGATTGTGTTGCTGTATCTTTGCAGGGATAGGGGAAAATAAAGAGGAGGGAAAGGAGGAAGGGTTGATGATGATGATGGTGATGATGATGATGATGATGATGACCTAGGCTGTGGTTCCCTGCATATGCTAAATCCATTATAGCGCCAGATAAGCGATACAATATCCTGATTGGCTAATGACCACAAATGTCTGTCGAGCTTGAATATAGCAGCTTCATATACAAAGTACTTTCCAAGAAGCTGAAACATTCCTTTAGCTATTTCAAGTATTTAGCAAGATAAATGAAATCTATCTGTGACGCAGAGCAATGTTGAATGCACCTTGAGTGCCTGCATAAAAAGTACCAAAAATTAAATAGTTCTTCTGACAGAACAGCGCCTGGTAATGTATATGAAAGCTCATTCCCACACCAGGCTTCCTTGTCTTTGCTTATGAATAAATGGTAAACAAAAATGAAAGACAACAGCAAGAAAAATCTGAACTCTGTATTTTGAGCACCATAACTGTGGGAACACAGCAGGAGAAAAGCACAGAGCATATCAGTCAAGCAGTGGGAAATTTCTGAACAAATGGACCAATTACACAAGAAGATCATACTGCTATCATTAATTATAAAAACACGCAAACAATGATGTACTTGCTAAGTTTGCAAGGCTAAAATGAAAATTTAACAGTATTTATTATGTTCATCATGACAGAACTAATAGCTTCTTCCTCATGAGATTATGAAGACAGAAAAATCATGTAAAGGATGTTTTACTCTCTCTCTCTCTTCCCCTCTCTCTCTTTTTCTCTCTCTCTCCCTCACTCCCATCATCCCTCCCTCCCTCCCTCTCCCTCTCTTTTTCATTGTTATACTGTACATAATAAATAACCTTATTACAGGTGCTATAATTTAAAGCTACACTGAAGATGGAAGCCATTCAGTAAGTCTAAAATGGGTGACACTGACAATTTTTAGGCATAGTTCAGTTTTTCCTCAAATTTCATCGATCAGAAAGTAGTATATGTAAGAATAAGATATTGTCTAAACCCCCTGATATCCTGGATACATACACACCCCTCCTCAGTCATTTACAAATCCAAGAACATAAACATGATTGTCAGACGATCTAGATTAAAGATTTTAAGATTTATCACTTCTGATTATCCTGTGGTCCCAATAGTAGTATTGGAAACTAAATATAGTATCTCATTGTTGGAGAGGTGGAGACATGAAAAATCTGGGGCCCTGCTGGCCAACACTCTATGCAAATCAGCAAGTTCCGGGTTCAATGAGAGGACCATCTAAAAAAAAAAAAGCAAGTTCGGAAAGTGATCGAGAAAGACATCCAACATTGACCTTTGACCTACACACACACACAGAGCTACAAACATAAGGAACATGCACATAGCAACACACAGGCACACGCACAAAGACACACACATGCACACACGTACACATACACACAACCACACACATAGATACACACACGCACATGCACACACACTCAGGCAAGCACACACAGGCATATACACATGTACATACACACATGCACACACAGACATACAAGGTACATGTACACATACACATACATACATGCAAGCACATACACTCACACATACACTTACACAAGCAACCACATACACACACACACACACATACACACAACATATATCCTAGTGTTATGTTGTAGGCACTATACTGGTGATAGAAAATATGCTATTTTATTACCTCTTTTATTTTGGTATAATGCAGAGAATCTTCAACCATACTTTGAGTTTGTGATATTATCTTTGGTGAAAGCAAAAGTCATGATTTGCCTTTTTGGTTGTATTTCATTTATTGCTTCCTTTAATGCAATTTTACTGGTATTCTGGTTTTGCCCATGGGGTGCTTTCAAATGCAGTTACCTGATGTCCTTCAAATAATCTGATACATAAATGGAAGGAATTGGCCTTGAAAAACACAGTACTATTGTTTACTTCACTGTCTTATTTTCACATAAACATCAAGTGTAAAAAGCTTTTGTATTTAGATCTTTCTTACACATAAATTTTGGTCCTTCCATTTACCTTTTATACAATAGTCTATTATAAATGTATAATTTATTACCTTTAATTACTTGGCACACAAATCATGCTGGCCCATTCATTATAGAGTTTTTATTTTTAACAAATTAGGGGCTAATCTTTGATCACCAATATGAGTGATGATGTTAATAGTCTTCCTTATTGTGCATGGTAGAAATCCCTATTTGGACTGATATATTGCTAACACATTTCTATTTTGTGTTAAAATTCAACAACAAAATTGAGGAAATATTATTTGTCATTTTTGTATCTACAATGTGCCTAAAATGTAGTTCTTTCTATGACACTATAATAAAGACTTTTTCCTTGCTTCAGAATATAAATGTGACATCGTTTTCCTTAAATATTTCAACACTTTGGAGGAGCCAAGAAGTCTCATTCTGTTTTTTCAAAGGCCATCTGTACAGACATGGAACACTACTGTAGACTGCATAGCTTTGGAATAAAATAAAAATATAGAGGTCAGGATAAGGGCATAGACTTGCACCATGTGGCTATCCAGTTTCCACTTATTTACATAAATGGAACTCCAATGTGGTTATGACTTTGTATATTCTTTTTCTCTGGGGACTACCATTAAGTTTTCTATATTAGCATACTCTACAGTCATAAACCTACCTTGTTGTATTTTATTAAGGTATTTTTTAAATTTAGGTATTTAATTTGCTTCTAAGTTTTGGAAGCCACTACTGTGAATACAAAAAACAGACTTATATTAATATGTCTACAGGCCAAACTGCCCCCAATAGATATGCATAGCCTGAGTTTTCATGCTAGTTTCTCATAGTTTTAATTTAAACCTCAATAAAGTTACAAATATCTCAGAGATTTCCTGTGTCTCTGTAAAATACCTGGGACACTGAGGTCTTTAGATTATCACAAAATGTCAGAAATAAAAAAACAAAACACCATATAAACAGGGTGATCATTTCTCTTTTTGTGCCTGTGGTGGACAAAATAAACGAAAACACACATTTTCAAACATTATATGAAGTAAATAGCATTTCCATCTCAGTAAGAAATGTTATTCACATAACACAAGAAGATAAACATTAAACATCATCTGCATTGAATAGGCAGTAACCTCAGGTCAGGGTTTTCACCCATGGGAGTTCACTTACTCTTGAATAAAATTATTGGTTATTTGCCAGCAATGGGTCATAAGTAAGAATTTTTTTATTTCAATTGAACTATCTCTTCTAAATAATCGATTTTCACTAAGAAGAAATTAACCATTGCCAACATCATTATCGCAGTCAGAACTACCACACCCACCTCCACAACACCATAGCAAATAGAACTGGCCTACATTGCTTTGATTAGAAGAGACATCAGCGTAACATCCTGGTTGAAATCTCATATTTTAAAGTTATAAATTGATATTATAATTCAAACTCATGGCGTGCCCGTGGTAGTTCCCTTATTTTCTATAAATCTTATCTCTTTATCTGCAAAATGGAGGAGTGTAACCAATTATCTCATGAAGTCTTCATGGGGATAAATGAAGAGTAATGTCATTCAATGATTGGTGCTATTAACACATATTTCAGCCTGCATACAAATTCACATACCAGTATTTTATCTCAAATATCATTCCTGATTTTTGTAACTGCTAGTATATTTCAGTTAGAAATGGCTTAATGTTTTTTATATTTTTGCTCATGAATACCAACAATACCATGACACATATCCCTCAAAAAAATCTAAATTCTGTGGAGGGAAGCTGTAGAGGAGTGATTTTATTTTTCTGTCTTAATACTTCATGTCTCAAATCTACTGACTAGCAAATGGCAATGACTAACAAAACCCAGTTGCCAAACATTGCTTGTATTGCCATTGTGATAAAAAGAACGTTTATTTGTAAAGGTCTGCATCCACATAGCTATCATCATGAGGTAAAAGGGCTGGAGAGATGGATCGGTAGTTAAGAGCTCTGGCTGGTCTTCCAGAGGTCCTGAATTCAATTCCAAGCAACCACATGTTGGCTCACAACCATCTGGATCGCAATCTGGTGCCCTCTTCTGACGTACAGTCATACATGCAGGCAGAACACTGTTTGCATAAAAAAAAAAAAAAAAAGGTAAAGGCTCTTTGCCATCAAACCTGACGATGTGAGTGGATGCCCAGAAATAATATAACTGAAGGAAAGGAAAAGAGAGATTTGGTTTCCATGTATGCTCCATGCACCCAGCTTCAAGCATTCCTTCCACACACAAGTATGTGTGCTCATGTTTATGTGTGAATGAATATGCATGTGTAAAACGTAGAAACAAAGGAATCAAATGAAAACAATATTATGTTTATTACAGAAATGAACATAATTCCTGTGACTTGAAATTCTGACACACTGTGTTTGTACTAAAGCAAACACATATTTTTTCTGAGGAAATTTAGAGGTGTAGTAATGAATTTTTAATTTAGTTTGGTCCTACTTTTGATAATTTTATTTAAATAAAAATTTAAATATGTACCTCATATTCTAGTTGTTATAATGACAAAATCATTTATTATTCTCACAGCTGTTGAGTCTGCATAGCAATTTAAAACCGTTTCATAGTCAACACTCATGCTATCAAAAGACAAGCTGATGAACATCATATTATACTAGCGTAAAAATAAAACAGAAAAACCTTGTGAAAAGCAACACAGCATGTTAATAAATGAGCACAAATAAAAACATTCTTCCCTATTAAAGTAAACTTACAAAATCATAAAGTTTCCCATTCTTTTTCTCTATGTTCACAGGTCATTGTAGAAATGTGTGTATGGGAGGGTATAATGTGTAATAATTAACATTAATTGAATTTGAAACTGAGGATTTTAAAAATGCTATGGATTTATGTTAACATCTCTGCATCATATTTGAAAGCTCTGTACTCTAATTGGATAAATTTATCTGAATTCTGATATCATAATAATTATAATTAAACAACACTTGCTGTAAGAAACACATTAGAACTTTAATGTTTTTGAGTTAGGGTGTCCCCTAAAACTATGCAAAAATTAGCAGATATTATACTTGTTTTATACACCAGTATACTAACTGTCACAAAGCCTAACATGTTCGATATCATGATTATAGAGAAACCCACGCATTCAGACACAAATGTCCTACTTTTCAAGCTATTGACAGCTAAACATACTAGATCTTTACAAGATGTTATTCATACTTTGATAGGAATGTACTTCTGCATTACATGCTTTTCTAATTCAATAGGAAAACAAATATAAAGGTCCTTTCTTTTTGGGACAAAATTAAAAATCAAAAAATTAACTTTTATCTATTTTTATGTCTGAAGTCTATGATTTCTGAATTCACAGAGTCATCATGAATCCTACAAAATAGTCATAATTATTACTAGTATCCCATCCACACAAATAGTGTCATTCATGATACAGACAATTTCACAGATAGGTCAGAAATTCGTTTTTTTATACTTATTTTTTAAAATTAAATTAGAAACAAGCTTGCTTCACATGTCAATCCCAGCTCCCTCTCCTTCCCCTCCTCTCCCGTATCCCTACCCCCCCAACCCCCCACCCAATCCCCACTCCACTCTCCAGGGAGGGTGAGGCCTTTCATGGGGGGGATCTCCAAAGTGTGTCATATCATCCCAGGCAGGGCCTAGGCCCTCTCACACGTGTCCAGGCTGAGAGAGCATCCCTCCATGTGGAATGGGATCCCAAAGTCCATTCTGATGCCAGAGATAAATACTGGTCTAGTACCCGAGGTCCCAAAGATTGCCAAAGCCTCCAAACTGACACCCATGTTCAGGGTTTCTGGATCAGTGCCATGCTGGCCTCTCAGTCATCAGTCTGGAGTTCATGAGCTCCCCCTTGTTCAGGTGAGCTATTTCTGTGGGTCTCACCCGCCCAGTCTTGACCCCTTTGCTCATCATTCCTCCCTCTCTGCAACTGGCTCCCAGGAGTTCCATTCAGTGTTTAGCTGTGGGTGTCTGCCTCTGCTTCCATCATCCACTGGATAAAGTCTCTAGGATGGCATAAAAGGTAGTTGTCAATCACATTATCAGGGATGGGCATTTAAGGTAGCCTCTCTACTATTGGTTAGATTGTCGGTTGATATCATCCTTGTAGATCTCTAGAAATCTCACTAGTGCCAGATCTCTCCACAAACCTATAATGACTCACTCTTTGTTTTGAAAAAAAGTTGAAGTGATGTTTTCTGCTATCAATGCAGTTAGCAAATAATATTCCCACGAAGCTATAACCAAATGTACTTATCAGAAGTTACGTGTTAAAATCATTTCAAAATTTCATAGCCTGACTCATTTACCAAGTTCAGCATCTCAGCATAACCATGTGAAATGAGGTAACACATTCATAGGAGAAGCCCATTTAGTTGAGATATCATTGCTTTGATTCCTCTGTGGAGACTATAATTTTGTTCTGTGAGAAACTAACCTCTCAAAGACCCGGAACATATCAAAATGACAGTTTTTCTAGGGAGTTTTCATGTGTCACTCAAAGTGCATTACAGGTGTGAGTTCAAAAAAGCTACATATCCACTGGACCTTGAATTTCCAGTCTCTGCAGAACAATGTCAACAAGGTCAAAATCAAGTCAGTAAAAAAACAAGTGAGATATGCACAATTTAGAGAAAACTATGCAGGGTTTAGAGGAGTTCACCTGTGGAATTCTACAACATATATTTTTAAATCAGTGATGAAATATTAAAAATACCAAGTCAACCAAAGCCTTGTCCTGACTCTTAAAGACATTTAGGAATAAGAATCGCCAACAAGCTCATCAGATACACTTCATATTCTCTAGAATAATCCATCTTAATTGTGATATATATTATATCAGAAATTGGAGGAGAGATACACAAAGCTTCTAAGATGATCCAGAAGAAACTGACCAGATACATCCTCATTATGATTCCACATATTTATTCCTGATTCTTTTCCAGGTTTCCCAGTGTTCACCCAGTATATATAAACAAATGCCAGTCTGCGGTTAACATGCTTGGTACTCAGCACAGCAGATGAAGGTGATGACTATTTTAGTAAGGATCTACAGATACTCAGTTGAGAAAGTGGCCAAGCTTCACAGAATCACATATTTGTTTAGTACTGATTAACGTATTCATTAAGGGTACAGTAAAACTAAAACAGAAATAGCTCATAATGTTCTTATTTTCATTTATCATAAGGGTTTGCTTTCTTATAGTAAAGGACATGTCTATAGAGAAAACTCAGTATTTATAAAAAATCTTGATAAACATATTAAAGTTGCCATACAGAGAGTTTAAGATGTGTCAACTAAGTAGATGTAGTTTTTTTTTTCTCAGAAGCAGATAAAGGGTCCAAAATATGCATTGCATGTCTTTATGTGACAAGAATATTAAGGCAGCTTTCGGGTTTTGTCTCAAAATGTACTTGTGAGCCTTTGTATACATTTGTTTTAAGAATTCAAGATAAGATACTTCTGAGATACATTCCCCCTCATCCCATTAGCTGTCTTTCCTTTAGTTGAGTCAATGGATGGATAATGCCACCACCATTTTTGGAATTGTGCCTGTTAAGTATTCACTGCATATTTAGCATAATTGAAGGTGATATCCTGGATGCTCTTGTTGGTAATAGGGACAACATAGTGACTGTGTGACCCGCATGTTGAGGTCTTCTCCATTTCCCTTTCCTCTGAGCTGCTCTTCTCCACAAACCCACACACAACCACATGCCTCAGAGTAGAGTTATTATTTTTTTGACTAGTGCAAGGCAGCTATATGGAAGATGTCAATCATATTTCTCAAACTCTAGGTGACGTCTCCTTTATAAAATTCAATTTCATAAGGATGGAAGATGGGATGACAGCCTCACTTACTCTGACTGCTAAAGGCCAATCAAGGGTTGAAATGAAAAGAGCTATGCTATCAATATTGCTAACATGTCCAACAGCTACTGCAGTGGTGGTTTTTTTTTTTTTCAGAAATTCTAACTGGGAATACACGAGAATGCCATTTGAGTTGGCTGTAGGAACATTTTAGATTTTGTAGTGAAGTGCTTTCTTTCTGGTATAGGCAAATGCCACATCTCCTGTGTCTTTTAGATAGCTGGTGATGCTGTTCTGAAAAGTGATAGCCACAGTGTTTGCTTTCCTATTGACAAAAGTGAATGTAGTAAGATGTGATAGCCTCTGTCAGCATTAATTTTCTTTCACAGCCTCTATTATTACATCATAGAAAACTGGTCCAGGTTAGAAATGATAAAATTTGTCAATCTACTAAATGTATTTCATGCGTTATACTTGAAAATTCAAAGCAGTAAGTGCTGCTAAATTTTACACGTTGTTCTCTGTACATGCACACATTTTATATACTACCATTAGTACATATAGAATGATTTCAGGCATTTCATCAGCTTGTGTTATTTGGTGAGGTCAGACAATGTAATGAGTGAGGCAATATTTTCTCCACTTTAAAGAGAAGGAAGCAAGGTTGTAGGAATGGCTTAGATGTAAAATACATCCTCAACATGTGAAGGGTCTTAGATTTATTATATAGCACTGTAAACAAACAAAATAAAAAGCAAAAAAATCTAGAGTGACTAATTTAAGCTAGGTTATATGTCTACAATTGGGAAAGATGATTGGTCTATAGGTCATGGTTTATGCTGTTTTGCTACATGTAAAATATATATTCATACATAGTACCTCATATGAAAAGTATTTATGTACATGGAATAATTTTGTTATACTTATATATGTGTGTATTTGTTGCATTGCACTTCATCTGAAGCATGATTTGTTTAATTGTTTATTGGTGTACTCATTCTAAGATGATAAAGCAATACAAAATACTAGTTAATAAAACTTCCACAAGATCAAATTTTGCTTTACATTGATGCACAAAAAGCTACATAAAATAGTATATCCAATGTGTTATAATATAAAACATTGAAATGACTGTGAAGATTTTAATTCATAGAGGTTTACCAACTTAATCAATGCTGAAACAAATTGCAGCAAAAACAGTTGTATATGTCAGTATTCAATATTTTTATTAATTAGATTTTGAGAATTTCATACACATATTTTCTTTGAGAATTTCACACCATTGTTACAGTTCCTGTCTACCCATCCTCCCTACCTATAAGTCACTTTTCATATTCATGTTTATTAGTTTAGTTTTGTGACTCACTTAGTCCAAGGCTATCAGTGTGACCATGGATTTAGAGCCATCTGTCGGAGTCAGAGAACTCAGGAGTGAGTATATAAATGAAGATAATAGCACCCCTTTTCTAAGATCAATCAATATCTATTAGCTAAGTATAAGGTGTCCCATAAACCATCACCCATCTATGTCAGACGGGATTCTGGAGATTGTAAAGATGCCTTGGATACCTTAAAAGCTGTCATTCTGACCCATTGACATGGTCCTGGATCTTCTACATCCATTTTTCTTTCACTTGACAATTTTGTGAGGATTCACTATCAGGATGTGGGAGAGTGCTGTTTTCAGAGTCCTGGAAAATACTTCTGAGTTTTCTAATGTAATTTACTGGCAATGGTTCCTGAAAAAAATAACATTTTCTATTGCCAAACTTGGAAGCTTTGAAGAAAGCTGCAATATACTTACCTTTTCGAAATTTCCATATGACTAAGTTGTTTATTTTTAATTCTTTGAAGTGTGTTAATCACAGAAGAAAGATAAAGAATATGATTAAGTTTCCCATTAAGTGAATCATCTCCTTTATTTTTACTTCATTTTAACTTACTTAATTTTTAGTTTAGTGTGTGTATGTGTATGTGTATGTGTGTGTGTGTGATCACACTGTTGGAATCTGCAGGGAAACTTTGTGTAGGTGCCTACAGAGGACATCAGAGAGAATCAGATCCCATGGAGCCAGAGGAACCAACAACTGTGAGCCACCTGAGGTGTGTGCTGTGACCAGCACCTCGGTACTCTGGGAGATCAGGAGGTACTGAAATATTCCTCACCTCTGAGTCATCTCTCCATTCCATGTCCTTGCTTCTAAAAGAAGAATATTAAATTTATGATGTGTGTGAATGTACAACTCCCACGTTATACCCACATCCACATTTATATTTATGCCCATTTAGATCTGCTGAATGACACCCATATGCTTTGTTTCATATCCTCCCTTTCATGAGGCTAAAGAGTGTTCTATACAGTAATATCTCAGTGATGATTTCATCTATGTTCCAGATCAGTACAGGTATTAGAGGGAAAAAAGAGTAAAATTGTAGAATGTTGGTAAAAGATACAGTGAAATATACCTTATTTTTCAGGCTCTTAAAAAGGACTTTGTAACAATTTACCTAATTAAAACTTAGAGTAATTAAAAATATGTATATACCCATACACATATAATATATATAATCATATCTAATATGTAAGCATGAGCATATATGAAGACAAGAGCCTTGAGTAGTGAACAGCACTAAATCAACATAGCTTAAACAAATAAACTGAGCTTGATCTAACAATGGAGAACACCAACAGAAGTTGGCCAAATTTATAAAGAATTATTTGTTAATAAAATTCTTTAGAATACTTCTTTCTATAACAAATGGTTTGGGTACTATGTATCACAGGTTATGACTTGGCTTCAAAGTAGGATGCTAAATACAGTTACATTACATTAAATGAATTTTGTTTCACAGGCAAGTAATTAAGTGAACAAAACAAAAACAGTAATCAAGTCTGAAAGAATAATAGAATTCCCGACTCTTGAGGCTTTTTAATGCCAAGGAATTTTTTTCTCGCTGCTGTTTAATTGATTACTGATTTTAAATTTGTCTTGATGGTATTCATTTGTATCACTGAGCAATATCTCACATTTCACTCCAAAGGACAAAGCAAGCCCCAGATACTAGTCTAGAGCTAAACTCTGCCAAGTCCACTGTCACACATCTGTGCAGGTTGGAGGTCACCAAGGTGTTATCGACTGTGAGTTTCCCATTCCTATGTGTTTCAAGGAGCTTATGATGTACAGTTTCAGCTCAATTCTAGCTCCCTATGCAATCACAATCCTGCAAAGCATTCAGAATTCACATGAAAACAGTGAATTATAATACAGCCTGGTCAGTAGAGCACTACAGTCTACTAATTATTTGCCCTGATGATTTTTCTTAGAGAGTCCTTGTATAAAAGGCAAAGAAAATTGTCTGACTTCCTTGCATTATCTTAACAGAATAACTTATGAATTTTAATCTTTCAGTGTAATTCTTCTAAGAGTTTAAAGTTAAAATTACTATGAAATTGAGTGTATTTTATAATAATGGTATATGTGAGAAGTCCAGATTGATCGTGTTTAAGCAAGTTTGGTATAAAACAGCATTGGAAGTAAAGCATAAGAAAAAGAGATATACATATTCTAATATGACTAAGATCATGATAATCTAAAAATATTAAAGGGCTTTCTGAAGGAAGCATGAATATGAATTTAACTCAAAGTGGTGCCAAATAATTTAACAAAGATAATAAAACACATAAGATATATATGTTAATTTTATCATATTTGAATAAAACTGTTGTAAGAAGAACCAAATGCAATGGTTTTAAATGAATCCTAGAGTGTCATATAATATATTTAGATATAATTTTCTCTATGTCTACCTATTTTTATCTATGTATATGTTTGTACTTGTACAAATTGTATGTGTTTGTGTATTAGCATATATTTTGCACGTGGGCCTATCTTAAAAATAGATGTATATCTGCATAGAATTCTGTCAGAAAATAAAATTTGCAACCTAGAATATATAAATTATGATTTATTTATGTCAGGACCAAAAGAAACTCAGAACAAATGGCTATCAGCATACCAAATGCATACTGACCTCCAGGCTCTCTCAGCACCTCAAGTACCTGCTATGGAGTCCATGTTGGCATCCTGGTTCCTATTAGATCTACTCATCCTCCACACTAATCTAAAACTCTCCAGCTATTGATATTCCCTTCCTCAGCTTCCTGTTCTTATAAAATCCTGCCATTGTGGCCATGTGCTTTCTTTTCTTCTCTTGGTTGTTGACTCTAGACCCTCTCTCTTCTTCACTCTCTCTCTCTATTTCTCTCTTGCTGTCCACAGTCCAGTATTCTGACCATATTTAATCTACTAGGTGTTTTTGTTGCTGTTGTCATTTTTGTTTGTTTGTTTGGTTGGTTGGTTGGTTGGTTTTTCAAGACAGCATTTTTTGGTTAGCTTTGGAGCCTCTCCTGGCACTCCCTCTGTAGACCAGGCTGGCCTTGAACTCACAAGAGATTTGTCTGTTTCTGACCCACAAGTTCTGGGATTAAAGTCATCCACCACCATTGTAGTCTACTACTTTGTCTCTCTGCTCTGGACTCTTCAGTTGCTCAGAACTGTACTATCTCTCAAATCTACAATAAAACTCTTCTCCTCAACCATACCTCGGAATGGTCTTGTGCTCACTTCATACAATCTGTGCCTGTGTTTTAAGCATACTAAAAAGTGCACTGATTGTTTTTTTGCCAGTTTCTATAGCCATCACATAAAGTGAAATGTTTATTTGCTATTTAATATAGCCATACTAAATTAAACATGTTTAAAACAGCAAATGAAAATTAGAAAAATAGTTTCATGTTAATTACTTAAAAATTTCCTCAATATATAAAAGGAATGAAACTAGTCAAACTACTATCCAGCTACTTTTCTCATTGGTTTTGATTCATTCTGAATTATTTGATTATGTTAGATTCTACATTCCCCCATATCACTGAGATATAGTAGTTTTTTCTAACAATTTATTTATTTTTTGTTTGTGTAGCAGGGTACTTTTCCTGCATGTCTGTCTGTGTGTGAGGTTGTCAAATCCCCTGGAACTGGAGTTACAGTTGTGAGCTGCCATGTGGGTGCTGGGAATTAAACCCAGGTCCTCTGGAAGGGCAGTCAATGCTTTTAACCACTGAGTCATCTCTTCAGCCTGAAATAGAGTAGTTCTACAGAGCCATTTTATCAGCTATATATGACTGCTTACATAAATGAAATACACACGATTTCTGTATTAGATTTCCTTTTAATTTAAAAAGTAACATTGACCTTTATAGGTTGAACCCAGACTTGGAACGTTATATGGCAAAACAAAATTAGCAGTATGTTTAATTGCTATTCCAAACTTGACATGCATTTCTCAACTATGGACTGTTATCATGCACAGTCTGGTTCAAAGTTGTAGAATTTGACCTAATAGCCTTCGTAGAAGTGGTCCTAATACAGGACATGGCATAGTGATAATACAGAACTTAGTGCTTTGACATAGCTGCTATAAATTTCAATATCTGAAAACTTAAGCAAGATTTTTCTAAATAAAGGTTGGTCAGGTTTTATGTATTTCTCCAATTTTAAATGGATTTGCATTTTACCACTGCTTGTAATACCTAGTATCTTTTACACTGAAACTTTGGTATCTTCAGATATGGCATGGGAAGTCTAACACATAGATTCTGAAATTTCAATGAACTAGACAAAAGGGGTGGGAGGGTTAGGGTTAGATACTATCCAGTGGGTGATCTACATGATTTGATTTGCTGCCTTATCCTTGCAAAATAAGACATCGTTTTAATATTTTATTAAGTATTCTTAACATTTCAGAATATTCATCTGATAGACACTTTACAAATGCCTTTTTAAATAGCTTTCAAGCTTGAAAGTTAACCCTCAATCAGTATGAATCAGGGAAATAGTATAGATGGTTTCCAAGTATAAATTTTACTTTTGACAAAGTGATGTGACAAAATGCCATACATATATACTCATGGGAGCCCACAGTTGTGAAGCTGAAAATGATGGTATTATACCATTATTGTCTACAACTGACAGGCATCACAAGAAAGATAGCATGATCCATGAAGAAGTTCTTTTTTTATTTTTTAATTTATTTTTCAGTTTAAATTTAGATAAGAAACAAGGTTGCTTCACAAGTCAGTTCCAGGTCCCTCTCCCTTTCCCTCCCCTCCTCCCATGCCCTTCCCCCAACCCCCCCATTATCCCCTCATTTCCCCAGGGAGGATGAGGCCCTCCATGGGGGTGTCCATAGTCTGTCATTTCATATAGGGCAGGGCCTAGACCCTTCCCCAAGAGTTCAGGGTGAGAGTGCACCTCACATTGTTCTATTGGAGTCCAAAGTCCGTGTGTATACTCAGGATGGGTACTGATCTGCTGCCCAAGGCTCAATAGATTACCTAGGCCTCCTCACTGACACTCACATTCAGGGGGTCTTGTTCAGTCCCATGTTGGATTCCCAGGCTGATGCCTGGGATTCAAGAGTTAACCTTTGTCAGGTCAGCTGTTTCTGGGGGTTAAACCAGCCCAGTCTTAATCCCTTTGGTCATCAGTCCTCCCTCTCTGTTACTGGCTTTCTTGAGTTCAGGTCAGTACTTAACTGAGGGAGTCTGCCTCTTCTTCGATCAGCCACTGAATGAAGTTTCTGTTTCAGAAACTCCATGAAGAAGTTCTAACACTGGCCCATTGGGTTATTGCTATGACAAGAGGCAATATATGCAGTTTGGTAGAATACATCAATATTTCTATAAAACAAAGAGTTGAACATTTTTTGGCTTGACTGGAGAAATACAAGATTAGGCAGATGGGAGTGAATAGGATTTGATATTTTCCTGTTCTATGCATGCCCTGTGTATCAAGTAAACATGCTTCTGTAGTATGTATTCATTTATGTCAGTTCTCTGGCTCATAGTGTAATTCTTAAAAGGGCAAAAACTGCTTCTTACAAATTAGAAGTGACTTAAGCAATGAGTAGATATAAGATGTAAAATTTAGAATTTTCCATCTTAAAAGGAAGCCAAATAAAAAGAGATTTTATAGAAATAGAATTTAGTGGGTCTCAACCACATTAAAATCTTCTCTGCAATAGCTCATAAATTAGTGAGCTTCCTCCTCTCCATATTGACTTGCTGTCTGTTTTCATGAGGACAGCCAGAGTGAGGTTCTTAAGAATAAACTGAGATCATGCTTCCCTTCTGCTAAAATTCCCTAATGCCATCCCATCCTAGAGTAAAAAAAAGAGAATCCCTAAAACAGTCAGTGTCTCCTATTGTACATCTCCCAGTTTCAGCTCCCTGCAGAACCCACTTGCATTTCTATTCCTACACCCTCAACTGCAGCCTCTCTGATCTTGAGTCTTAAGCATCAGCAGCATTCCCCCAGCCAAGCCTTTTCACCGTTTCTGCCCTCACCACCTAGGAAACTCTACCCATACACTTGTGACACTTTCTTCACTTCGCTTCAGCTGTTCAATACAAAGTAGTAGCATTTCATTTTGCCAAGGAATCTTGTCTGTGTGTGCAACTGTTTGAAGGGAAATGAACCAGGGTTTTTGAACATCGACAGCACATTCTCTACCATTATACTATAGCCACAGTCTTATTGGGACCTGCCTGGTAGCTCTGCTCTAATGTTATAGACTCTTCAATATTTCATTTCCCGAACTTCCTACCTCTTCTCTCATTTAACCCCATCACTGCATTACAGTATACTAATGTTTTGACTCTTTGATTTGTTGATTTGTTGATTGCCCATTTCCCTCACTAAAATGTAAATTTCATGAGAATGAGGACTTTTCTCTTTGATTTGCTAATGTATGTCCTAGAACAGTGCTTGACTTATCCTTGATGCTCAATGTGTGCGTGTGTCTGTGTGAATTGCATCCTTCGGATTACTCTAGCTTGTGTCAAGTACAGTACAGCCAGTACAATAGCCATTGTTCTTAAAATAGGTTGATGTGACATAATTATTGGGACTCTGATCAGACAGTAGAGACGTCATTACTCCCCAAGTGACTAAGTTTAAATCTGCCACAGCAAAACAGACACACACACACACACACACACACACACACACACACACACACTGGGCATCAAGGGTGTGTCAAGCATTGTTCTAGGTCATACATTAGCACACACACACATATATATGTATATATATATATAATGATAAGAATCTCACTCAAGATGTTTTTAAATAATGAAATTGCTAAATATGAGGAAAGGAATTTGCCTGGTTCTATGGTTGATTTATAGCTGCTACTCCAACTCTAACTGGCTGTGTAATCATTACTAATAATTTGGTCCATTATCTTTAACAAAATCATAATCAATGAGGACATTAATCACCCATCTGTTCTATCACACACTTTGTCAGGATGCCGAAATTTCTGGGAATAGACACAAAACAGCCCAACAATAGATGATTTCTGTTAGTGATGTTGAACAGTGGTGAATAAGAAACAGACACTTGAAGAATGGATTTGGTAGTTAGCACCCCATAGGACAACAGTCCCCTACGTCTTAGGACCCAGCAGAGACTTGGGTAGATGTCTCCTGTCTTGGGCTTGATTTTAAGGAGCTTGATCCTCTTTCTGTCTCACAGCCTGTGGCACTCCTGTTTTACTTCATGCTGCTTAGTGATTATCAACAGCAGTGGTAGCAAGGGTAGCAGTCACTGAGGCAATCAATTGCTGAACACTGATTCATCCAGGAAATCTCTTGATAGATAATGGATGATGTCACATATTGAAGTATATTTTGCAAAAGTTATTTTTGTAATTTAATATTTCCCCTTTTAATATCCTGTCAGAGTTCTGAGTTAACTGGTACTTCGTTCCTTGACTTAAGGTGGAAGATTAAAGGGATGCAATTAGAAATAAGTAAGGAGTTCCTGAAAATGTTGTATTTCAAAGACTAATGGCTAAGTCTTTATAAGAAAGGGAATTCATAAGGACCAGGCTTCTCTTTCACAAGCAGCCACACAATGCTCTGGGGGCCACCAACAACAAACACTAGAAGAGAATGATCATCATGGAGAATAGGAGGGCACCTCAAGTCATAGGAGAGCTCCTCACACCTTGTCATTTGCAATGGAAATAAAATAAGATCAAGAGACAAAATGACTAACTAAGCAAGTCTTCTGAGTCTATGAAGCCACATTATGCAGTATGCCCCTGGGTATGAGAAGTTGTGTGGATAGGAAAGTCAAGTGTCTCATAGTTCACTGTGTAAATAGATACCTTAGTGACTAACAGGACCTGGCAATCACCTCTTTGTAGTGAGGGACTATAGCAACATCTACATTGATGAATTTCACAGCTTGAACTTACATGGGAAACTGGGATTTGATCTGGGTTTACAAATCATTCCATGGAAGATTTAAAAGTATAAATTGCTCCTGAGAAGATGGTCAGGTGGTCAAGTTCTTGCCTTGCCTTGATGGCTCATGCTTGTAATCTTAGTATTGATAGGAAAGAGACAGGTGGACAGGTGAGTTTCTGAAGCTACTGCAAAACCATCCTTCCTTGCCTATCTGACTACCAGATGAGTGGGAAGAAGAAGGAGGAAGAGGAGGAGGAGGAGGAGGAGGAGGAGGAGGAGGAGGAGGGACAAATATATACCCAGAAAATGAAGAAAAGGTATAAGTAATCCACTGACCTAAATGGTAAATAGTATTTGAGAAACATCTGTAAGTTTGGGTTTCTATTGCTTCAGTGAAACACCATGACCAAAAAGTAAGTTGGGGAGGAAAGCGTTTATTTGGCTTAGACTTTCACATTGCTGTTCATCACCAAAGGAAGTCAAGACAGGAACTCAAGCAGGGCAGGAGCCTGGAGGTAGGAGCTAATGCAGAAGTCATGGTGTGGCGCTGCTTACTGGCTTGCTCTCATAGCTTGCTCAGCCTGATTTTAGAACCTAGGAGCATCAGCCCAGAGATGGCACCACCCACAATGGACTAAGCCCTCCCCCATTGATCAGCAATTGAGAAAATACCTCAACTGAGACCCCTTCCTCTCTGATAACTCTAGCTGTGTCAAGCACAATACAGCCAGTACAATTATCTATTGTTCATAAAAGTGGGTTGATGTAACATAAATTATTGGGACTCAGATCAGATGATAGCAGAGATGGCATTACTCCCCAAGTGACTAAGGTTAAATCTGCCACAGCCAAACAGAATAAAAGCCCCAAAAAAGATGAAATTGCTTTTATATAAAGTGAGAAGTGTATCCCAAATCCACCTGAAGTTCATTTTGCTATACGTACACTATTTAGCTTTATTCATCAAACAATTCTAAATTTAGGGAACTTTCATTTTCCTCAATTTTATAGTAGAGAAAATTATTACATTTTACTAATGAGAAAAATTAATGCATTTTCGCTGTCTTACACTAGAAAATGAAGTAGCTGGCCTAAAGATCAGACTAGTTGCAAAATTATGTTTTTATCTCAGAATCCTGAGGCTTCAAGTCTTGCCAGTTTTACATTATTGGCACTATAGTTTCAAGTTACTGTTTTGCTTATTTGGTTCTAAAACAAAGAACAAAGAAAACTAAAGCCTATTGTGAAACCCTGCCTTTAGTTGAATTATTTTATCATTTACTGTAGCTTGTACCATAAAACAAGTGCCTTCCTTTTTGTGACTTAAGTTGTAATCCTGTATTCCCTTCTACTGTGGCAGGATAAAGAACCCATAATAACTCAAACCTGCAAATACACAAAGTCCTAAGAGGGCAGGCTTTAGGCACTGCCATCTGGATTCCAGTCCCAGCTTCACTGCTCAATAACTACATGATTCCAGCTAGTCTAATTCCTCTGTTTACACTTCAGGTTTTTCATCATTAAAAAGAATGCTATACCTGCATTAGTGCCATGTTACTTCAAGAATTAAATTATTACACATCTACTGCATGGGAAAATACTGGCGCATAATAAATGCTTTGAAAATGATCTTTATTTTGAACTTCTCTCAAGTTAAGGAAATGACAAGAGACTTCAAGTCTGTGTAAATTTCATGTCCCAGTGTGTGTCAAATGGGCTTCTATAAATGGTTCAGGGAAAATAGTGATTTCATTGACATTACTAATGTCGAATGTTGTACTGAACAAGACTCCATTTTAAATGATAGACCCCATATTAAAGAGTTCAGAGAATAGTGGGTGAATAAATGCCTTCTGTTTGGAGTGAGGGGTGATTTTTGTCCTTAAGGAAAAAGCATTGTAAGCAATTGAGGAATTAGATTTATAGATTAAATGTTAAAACATGAGCTCCCACCTGGTCTTATCAGTCGGGAGCATGTGGCAATGAGCATTTTCACAAAGAACAGGTAAGGCTTGAAGGCAAAGATTCACAGACTATGTGTTACCCTTAGACCAGTTGACCATAGCATAACCCAGATGGTAAAATCTTTAGGTAAGTATTTATTGGCCATATGTTTTCATCTATGTTGAGAATGGATGATATCTTTTGGATGATGTCAGTTGTTTCTCTGGATAAGAAACTCAATGGATGACACATCCTAAGACAAAAGCATTGGAAATGGTGGGAGCAAGATTTTACCTATTTCTACTTAAGGAATATGTAATTTTGGTGTGTTGCTTGTACATTTTCTTCATCTAACAATTTACCAAAGGAACTAAGCTAATTAACAAAGGCTTTATCCAATGCAGAAGGACACTATGAACATCCTAACATGAAGAATAAGCCAATTCTGTTCATGTCCACACTTCAACTTGATGCTATTGCTTCCAATGTATGAGGAATGTAGGTATCATCATCCCTGATACTGTCAAAATACTATGATGACAGATGAAGACAAGAAAGGACAGATATTTTCCCTTATAAGTGCTCTGAAATCTATATTCAAATGTTAAAGAAAATACATATCAATTACAGGCCTGTCACACTGATGATTGGGTGTTTTGTTCTTTCCATTTCCCTTTTTTTTCTAGTAATGCTTCGTTATTAGTGGAAAACATTAAGGATTGCCAGTGGTAAACTAATCCTTGGGTTACCTATGCATGCTCACTGGATAGCAAGAGTGTTTGGTTACCTTTAAAACCAACCAGACTGTGATGCACTTTCCAGAAATGTGTGATTTATAAAGAACCAGTTAAGGTTCACAGAGCTACCTCATTTTCCACCACAATATCTGAGGCAAAAAAAAGATCACCCTGTATCAGAAACCAATGTACTTTTCCTAAGATGAATTTGTGACCTATGCTTGTGTGTGATTACCTATTGGATTTTTTTAAGGGCCAACATTTCCCTAGCCTCACAGTGTTTTGTTCAAATTATCTCTGATTCCAAGGGTTAAACACAGATTTCGTTTCACCCACTGACTCTGCTGAAAATAGACTTCTTTTCAACACTCCAAGGGGGTAATATAGCTTGTAAGAGGGTGATTTAATTGGATATCTAAAATTGGTTTTCTATTCCACATCCATTAGTTCAATGGAGAGAAGTTTCTGAATAATATGTGGCTTGCTGTTGTGTTTTTTCTTTCTTTCTAATATTGCGTTGGTTTGGAAGACTATCAGCCTAATCCAGAAAATGATGCCCATATTGTTCACATTTGTACGTAACAGGTGGATAGGGTAGAATCAGAACAGAGACTGTGAGCCTAAATCAAACAGGGAAAAGTGTGGTTTTGATAAATTCATCCTATATCTGGTGCTGCCTCTGATGAAAGTTGCAACTACTGTGTGGGCAAATCAATAGAGATTCATATAGTTTGTTTATACATCAATGAGCAACAAAATAGCTTTGAAAACTGCTGAAGGACGGTGACAGGCACCCTCTTTCTCTCATTCAGCATCCATAACTGAGTATCCCTTCTTGCATTTCCTGTTCATAACAAACAAATGCAACACACACCTTCCTTCTGAAGCTCTATGAATGGGTTTGTGAAAATACAGGATCCTCTATACAATGAAGGTTCAGATGGTGACCCAGCAGCTGTGTATTTTACAAAATAGTAGTCCCCAATAAACGAGCATACAATCTCTGTAAAATGAGAATGCAGTCATCCTCTTGGTTTCCTATTCCCAGACTGACACCATTCAGTCATGTTTGAAGTCGAAAAAGCAATGGCAGTGAGATGGTTCAGTAGGCAGAGATACTGAGCTGCAGGTCTGAGGACCTGAGCTCAACCTCAGATCTCTCAAGGTGACAGGAGAGAACCTACACCTGAGAGCTCTCCTCAGACCTCTGCTAATAAGAGCATTGAGCACACAAACACATACACAAAATAAAACCCATACAGACACACTAATTAAAGTAATTTTAGAAAGAAAATTAGATAAGCACTTTACTCTTAGGAGCTTGTGGAAGTTTCACAAAGCCTTATATAGGAACACATGAACACATAAAGAGTTCGCCACTTCCCAAATATACAAAGTGTGAAATGGCTGTCATAAATACAGCTGTTCATACTGTGCCCAGATGAGGCCAACTACATTACAGCAGCATGCCTTCTTGCATTTTATCACAGCACTAAAATATTCAATTCCTTCCCTTGAAAAAGCACTGTTATGGGCATTATAAAGAAATGAGCCACAATGAGTTCTGAACAATTATCACCCTAGAGGGAAACACAGTGATGCAATTGAACGGGAATAGCTGTTTAGACAATCAGACTCTAGTACTTCATGATCAGAACCAATGGGCCTAATTCATCACCTGGCCTAGATTTTAGGAGAATTCCATTCAATGTGAGGACTAAGGCACAGTCAGGGGACTTAAGAAGAAAGCCTATTAAGCACATAAAATTCTGTCTATAAATAGAGGTGACTACATTAGAGTAACAATTAACTGTTCACAGGAGATGGGGCATATGTTGGGTTAGACTGCTGTTGTATAAAGCTCTTTCATTGTGCTGTGCCCATTAAAGTATCTCCCTATCTATTTTTAATGTTTCTAGTATTTCAATATTAGATTTCTAAATGTTTCAGTGTTTAAGGTTAAGGATGAGGAAGCAGTGCTTAGAGGAAATTACCATCACATTTTAGTGTCCTTTTAATGATGAAGCAATGTAACAAGACTTTTAAGTCCTTCATGCAGTATTTCTTCATATTCACAATCAGTGAGTAGGGCTATGTTTTGCCATCTTTGTAACATCCTCTCAACTTTTAAAAAATTCTCATTGCTTTTGCTTTTACAACGTAGCAAAGAAATAAAATCTAACACAGGAGAAATAGAAGAGATACAAATCAATATCTGTAGAACTGCCATGTTTTCCAGTTCCTTAAAATAAGAATAAAGCAATTCACTATTTCCTAAAAAGCAATCTTCTTAGAAAACAAAGCACAATATTTGGCAGATGTTTCTCTCCTAGGAATGCCCTCCACCATCAGCTATATATAACAAAACAGCTCTGAGAAATTTGCAAGATTGGGAAAATTGCTTCAATTGAAGTGGAACACTTAATAAAGTAACTGCTGCACACAAGTCACAAGCATCACAGGGAAGATTATACAAGAAGAAAAGATGATTTCTGAGGCATACAATGAGTTATCAACACACATTAGGAGACAAATATTATGTTATATTCTTTCAAACAGCATCCGGTGTTCACTTTAGAATTTTATAATGGCTATTTATAGAGCAGAGGAAAATTGATTTTAATTTTAGAAGTAAAAACAGGAATGATTTGGACACAGAGACAAACAGATGGACACTGCATACAAACTCTTTACAAGAAATGGATTACTCTTGGATTAGGGAGAGGTAAGAGAAGACTCCATAAAATCCAAACGACCCTGTATGTCTAAAATGGAAGCTCTAATGTCATCATCCGTCATCTGTTCTAAGCAAATAAATTCAGGTTCATTTTATTTTTTCAGTATGTTCATTTGGAGAAAATATATAAAAATTACTTCATTTGCCAAAGGTAAAAAAAAAAACATTACAGTATTATAATAGGACGTGAGGCTAGCAACCTTTCAGGATACAAAAATAAATGTTATTCATAGTTATCGACAGCAAGCTTGTAAAATGTGAATTTTAATAATCACACATTTTACATTATGCTGAATTTATCATTCACCTTAAAATAAATTCAAGAAAACATATGCAGTCCTTTCGAACTGAAAAATATGAATCTGATAGGAATGATTAATCTAAATTACTGTAGGGAGCAGACCATATTCATGAAATGCAAATATCAGTAAACTGTATAAGAAGTATAAATTGTTCCTAAATAAAATTTTAAGTCACTGTAAAACCAATCAAAATGTCTGGAGGCATTTTCCACATTTTTTTTGTTATCCTACACAACCTCAGAAACAACTACTTAACTCCAGTAGAGAAGGCAAATACATGTCCTTTGAAAACTGTATTTAACTTATTGGCATTGTTCTAAGGGCTATACAAACATGAATCTCATTGATGCTCATAACAGAGAATTCAAATTACTACATCAGTAATTTTGATTTAGAGATGATGACATTATAGCACAAGGAAGCCAAGTAGTTTATTTAAAATCACAAATGGGGATGAGCTAAATCCACGGAAGGCTTCAGTCATTACACTGTGGTGAAGAGAAGCAAGCAGGCCTTCTTGAGTCTGACAAATCATAAATTTGGAACGTACTATTCTTCTTATTTACTGCTGTATATAATTGTGAAATACATACCAAGTCCTACATGCCATACAAACATAAGGATTATGTGTATGTATGTGTGTGTTCGTGTGTGTGTGTGTGTGTGTGTGTGTGTGTGAAGATCAAGAAAGAGAATGTAGCCAGTGTATCAGAACTTTCTCATACCTAACACATATTTTAATTTTATTGTCTCATCTTCCAGCTTTAGGAAGAATGAATCTGAAATCTCTGTTAACTATTTCATTTTCTATCATTGTAGTTTTAGCACTTATTCTCTGCATCAGTAGCCATTTTTGAGGAAGCTGTTATTGTCATAATGTGGTTGAGAGTTTAAGGGTCTGTGATTTATTCGTTCCAAAAATGTGCTTCTGGTGTCTATCATAGGATGCATTTAACCGTAACTATTTTCCCCGACAAATATGCCATTCATTATCTGCTCTGGCGTTAATGGATTTCTTGGATGCTTCTAGTTTGGGGTGTATAATTGTATGACTGTAAATTATGTATGTGCACACATACTATTACAAATATTACTGTTTTCTTGGTATGAAGAAAAACCTGACCAATGTTGTTTATAAAATAAAGCATTTAATCGACAATGAGGATTAGTCATCACAACTCCACTTTGTGTCAACTTCATGCCTAAACACATAACTTTAAATCATTATATTCCACCCCTTCCCATTAAATACGTACTTTTACATCATCATGCAAAATGCATTTAGATAATATCCAAAAGTCCATATGGTCCCAACACTGTTCAGTATTCAGAAATATCTTCAGACTCAAGGAAAACTCTTAACTGTGAACCTTGTAAAATCAAAACCAAGCTCCATCCTTGGGATATAAAATGGACTAAGCATGTGCTCTTATGTCAAAATGAAGAATCAGGGCATGATAATACATAATTTCAGCAAATATAAACCAAACTCTCTAGCTCCATGTCTGACATTGGAGATGTAAAATGTAACCAACTGAGCAGTAAACCACAGGCCATTTCTTCCCCCTGAAGCAAACATAGCTTCTATCTTGGGGCGGCTTCACTCCATGCCCTGGCTTTGCTTTGTCAGTGCCTCAGGATCATGACATATCCAAAGTTTTGATTACAGCCTAGATTTTTACTTCATAATTTTATTCGGTGGTTTCCCAAGGCTTCCTTTCAGGTCAACTGACCTAAGCACACATTGACTGGCTCTAGAGGTGTTTTAGAACGTTGGTGGAAGCTATCCTTTCATACCATCCATGCTAAAATGGAAACTGAAGATGTGACCTGCACTCCTTGAACCACAATTTCAGCAACTTCTGTGTACCTCTGAAGATGATCCTAGAGTAATATTTCACTGGGTAATGGTGATGCCATTCTCAATTTAGATTCTTTCCTTTTTTAATATAATTGTATTTTTATAAGTTACAGCCGTTGGTGGGACTTTGCTTTCCTTTGGTGAACATTTCTTATTTTAATAGAACAGAACTGGAAATTTTGATTAAATGATCTAATTTTTTAAAAATAATAATAATAGGACCAATGAGGATTACTGTGCCTATAACTTCAAACTTCTTAATATTCATTTCTTCACCAGATGTTACATTTTTATGCATTTCTGCTCTGTCCTTATAGATCTGAATAAGAACAATGAGCAGTAGCCATGCCATAGCCTGAATGATATACTATCTTGAAATTCTTTCAGTCAAACAAATTAGTCCATTAGTTTTCTATTCAGCCTCACTTAAATTCTCAACCCAAAGAAATCATGGAGCCAACTTGTTTGCCAGAATAAAGCATGAGTGGCCTGTACTCTAGTTCCTGATATAATCCCAGTTTCCTTTTGCAACCTGATAAGCCAGTCTTCAGTGTCCACATTTGTTACAGTATTCTTGTCTTTCAGATTCTCTACACGATGACCTCTTGACGTTTACATGCAACTGTGCTAACGCTTTTCTACCCCAATATTCAAACATTTATGCATTCTATAGCATGCCTGCCCCAAAGAGCAATGAACTCTGTGGTCAGGGTTATCACAGCAACAATCTTTTTATTTTTTATACTTTTTATTATATATTAAAATTAGAAACAAGCTTGCTTCCCATGTCAGTCCCAGCGCCCTCTCCCTCCCCTCCATGCCCACTCCTCCCCCAGCGCCCCCAACCCCTCACCCAATTCCCACTCCATTCCCCAGGGAGGGTAAGGCCCTCCATGGGGGATCTCTAGAGTCTGTTATTTCGTTCCAGGGAAGGCCCAGGCCCTCCCCAGAGTGTCCAGATGGAGATAGCATCCCTCATTGCAGGATGGGTCCCCAAAGTCCATTTGTGGGCCAGGGATAAATACTGATCTAATGCCCCAAAACCCCATAGATTGCCTGAGTCTCCTCACTGACACCCACATTCAGGGGTTCTGGATCAGTCCCATGCTAGCCTCTCAGCCATCAATCTGGGGTCCAGGTCAGCTGTTTCTCTGGGATTCACCAGCCCAGTCTTGACCACTTTGCTCATCACTCCTCCCTTTCTGTCACTGGGTTCCAGGAGTTCAGTTCAGTGTTTATCTGGGTGCCTGCCTCTGCTTCCATCTGTCACTCACTGGATGGAGGTTCTAGGATGGTATATAAGATAGTCATCAAAATCATTATTAGGGAGGGGCATTTAAGGTAGTCTCTCCACTACTGGTTAGTTTGCCAGTTGTTGCCATCCTTGTACATCTCTGGAGTTCTCACTAGTGCCAGATCTCCCCTCAAAGATTCAGAGGTAATATTCTCTTGTTTATTTGGGGCAGAGTCCCACCAGGTCAATGCTCCTGCTCACATTTGGAGAAAGCTTTTTCTCCTCATAAAACCTTTCTGTAAATGCCCTCTTTGGACAACCCCCAGGTATGTTTCTGGGACAATTCTACATTTTGTCCAGTTGACAATGAAAGTTAACCATCATACTAACTCTCACACACACTTCTATCCTTCCATGCTTCTGCCATAAAACTAAACAGCAAGAAGAAAATCAGAAATGTGTCTCCTTAACTGTGGATGTCCTTACTTTCAGAAATATATGCCAAGTAAACAATTCAGTTCACCATTAATTACTGAGTCTCTGCTATTTACATTATGGCGAGACAAAATGAACTGAGAATAACATTTAACTTATGGTTATCTTTAGTCTTTTTAAAAATAATTTAATCATTTTTAAAATTATAAAATTTATGCTTCATTCCACTTTAAAACTTTGAACCCAATCGGCTACAAGTATTTTGCTATTTTTATCTATGCAATCTTCTTAACTCACAATCTTTAAGATGGATTTTATTTGAATTCTATGCCCATTTGCATTTCCATGTGTGTATAGGTGTATGTCCATGTGAGAGGTGTTGCAGGTTGTTTCTAGCCAACCCACGTGAGCAGCAATCAAACTCAGGGCGTCTGCATGAGTAGAACATGCTCTCAATGGCTGGACAATAGCTCCAGCTCCTCTGGCATGTATGCTCTTAACCTGGGTCATTACATCTCACTTCTTTTTCTCCTCAACTCTTTTTCAGTCCACTTGCCTATTTTTTATAGTCTGCCATCCCTTGTTTAGATAGATGCTGATGTTTTATATTTATTTGTTTTTAAAAGCCAAGGTTTGTTTCTCTCAGTTATGTGACTTCCTTTGCTAAGCATTTACTATAAGCTGCTGTATTACATTAAATGGCATAAATGGAAACTCACTGATATGAGGGCGAAGTTGAATCTCTATGAAGAGATTTGTGTGTTTTTCTTCAGCTTGTTCTTAGGTAATGACAAACCCAGGACCACTTTAAGTTCTCACCTCAGTTCATACCCATTGACCCCCGGCATCATCCAGGTCCATTTATTACACAGAGATTTAAAGGTTTATGTGTTTATGAATTCTTGGCACAAGGTTGGTTGTTTGGAATTCCCAAAATCCATACTGTGTTATCTCAGCACTTGGGTGAACTGAGGTACATTTCCTCCCTGCCTTCGTCTGTGTGACAAAGGTTTTTTTCTCCAGTTACTTTTATGTAGGAAGACTGTCCTTTTTGAGAGCCAGGTTTTTTTTATTGATGTCTCACAATGGATACAGTGCATTTTTCCAGGTCTAGGTTTTAACTTCTGTTCTCCATGCCTTAGGCAGCCTTTCAGGTAGATACTCTGGGACTTGAGAGCTCAGCATATACCCAAGATGAAAGCTAGCCTGCATGCTCACACAATTCCAATATCACCACTTCCATTTCTCGTTTTATTTTGGTGCTCTTCGAATTGCATAGAATTGGTGGGAGTAGTTGCTACATGCACATTTGCTCAGTAGTGCATTTAAATAAAATTTTAAAGAAAGCCTTAAAAATATCATAGCATTTTATTAATAACTCATTTATCACATTGCTGAAAATGGAAGACCAGTTTAATCTTATTGAGAAAATCAAAAATGAACAAAAATGCATCAAGTGTTCAATGACAAATACAATGAGATTCATAAGGCTAAATTAACTAAAACTCACCCTAAAAGAGCATGTGCTCTTCCAGCCGCCCATTCTGACCATCAAGGACATCCTTTGATTCATTGTAATGACCACGGTTTCTCAGAATCCATTACTTTGAAAGAAGAAAATGATCTTTGATGCCAGGAAACCTTATACACTACTCGTGCTACTCAGAGTCTCAGTATACTCTTCTCAGGTTAGTTGAGAGTGTTTATAGATGCTTAGTAGCCACATAGGTCTTCAAAAGTTAGAACTCATTAGTGAGAGTCTTCAAAACACTTTAAGGATTACTGAAATCACTTTTGTTATGATGGAAGCTTCAGCCTAACCCCTGGCATCCATATACCCAAAGTGTCTGGGATTTTTTTGTTTTGTTTTTCTTTCTCTTTTTTTTCTAAATATATGTTTTTATTTAAATTAGAAACATGAAAATGTTTCACATGTCATTCCCAGCTCCCTCTCCCACCCCTCCTCCCTTGTCCCAAGACCCCCACCCAATCCCCACATCATTCCCCAGGGAGGGTGACGCCCTCCTTGGGGGAGATCTCTAAAGTCTGTCATTTCATCCTGGGCAGGATCTAGGTCCTTCCCCATGTGTCCAGGCTGAGAGAGCATCCCTCTATTTGGAATGGGCTCCCAAAGCTCATTCATAAACCATGGTAAACACTGATCTACTACCCAAGGCCCCTGTGATTTCTGTGGCCTCCTCCCTGGCACTACATTCATGGATTCTGGATCAGTCCCCTGTTGGCCTCTCAGCCATCAGTCTGTGATTCAAGCTCCCCCTTATCTGGTCAGCTGTCTTTGTGGGTTTCATCATCATGGTCTTGACCCCTTTGCTCATCACTCCTCCATCTCTGTCACTAGGTTCCAGGAGTTCAGTTCAGTGTTTAGCTGTGGGTATCTGTTTCTGCTTCCATCAGTCCCTGGATGAAGGTTCTAATGTCTGGGATTTTATGGTGAAGTTCCACCCAAGCCCCTGATCCCTCTTTTTCTCCAAACCCTGCTGCAACTCAGAAAGCCCACCAAATGATGACCCCTCCCCCAGAGATGCTCAAGACCACTCCCACAGGGTATTTAAACAGCCTCCCTTTCCCACCTCCTCTCTGGGGGACTGGAAGGCCATCTGGAACTGCTATATCCACTAAAAGTGGGCTTTTTCTCATTCAGTTTGTTTTGTTCTAATTTGCTGCATCGGCAGAGAGGCTTATCGGAGTGTAGAAACTTTTCATCCTTCACCATTGCATCTCTGAGTTAGTATTTCATCCTATCTTTCTGCATTTCAGCTCCCTGCCTGTTAGTCTTCCTTTATTTTTCAACCTCTTTATATCAAATACAATGCTCAGCGAGGATTGTCATTTTCTGAGGTTATGTAATGTCTAGCATGGACCAGTGTCTAAAGTTCCACCCTTTTCCTGTGCTACGTAAACACACAGATAGCAGAAAATAGATTCAGTTCATCAATACTTCTTTAGATATAGATTATGGGTATTCTGGACAAGAGACATTATTTGACATCATAGCAAGTCACTGTGAATCAAGATTTCCATGAGCTTCTTAGATGCCAAGTGACAATATGCTGGCATATGTTAAAGATTCTATTCTACTTACTGGGGAGATTATATTTACAGATATGCTATTATCAACTGTTTAAGGTACTTTACATTTTAAATGATAAAAGTACATTTCAGTTAAGGGACATGAGATGATGTTTGAGCATAAAGACGTGCTCTGAAGGGGACTTTTACAAATAAATGCTTGAGGGCTATAAAGTGTGAGTCGTTAACATGATTATAACTATGTCAGCCTTGTACTTGGTAGAGAAGATGGGGAAAGAAAGGTGTACAATATGGTATGCTAATTAACACCAAGAAGACATTCTTGTACAGCAGTCTCTTTAAGTCACCTTTGCTAAAATACCAAACACCACATTTAAATGTAAGGGCAATTTGAAAGCATTTAACCATGTGCTGATCACTTCTGTTTCTTTTACTTTTTTTGTCTTTTTTTCTGTTCCTTCTATCTTTCCCTTCACACTATCTCTCCCTTCTTCTTCTCCCTCTTTATTCTTTCTCTCTCTCTGTTGAAGCCAGTGATTGTTCATGGGGTCTTTGTGCATTCTTGACAAGCATTCTGCTATATGCTCAACTTTCTTGATATCTCTATCTGGTATATGAAGCAACAGGCAATATTAAACTTGAAAGTAGCATGTATATTCGAGCAACAAAAGTATGTGAAAATATCTTACTGTAAGGATTAAGTGTTCAACTAATCAAACTGTACTTTGAAGGAAATCCCCCCTCCATTTTTCTGCTCTATATTCATGAGAAATTCATCATTATAAAGAAAATAAAAGACCAATATTTTAGAAAAAGTTTGCAATAAAAGAATAATTTTCAGTATTGTTCTGTACATTGTTTCAATGCCCTGTAATTCTTTAATCCACCTGAAAGTGTTATTAATTAATTTAGCAAAACTATTGGTATGGTAAATCTTTAACTGCCTCTGAATTATAAACACCAAAAGCTGATATAACATTAAAATGACTAAATACATATAAATTATATTTACAAAAGATTTTTATTTAAATGTAATTTAAACCACAAAGGAAAAGGGAATAATATCACCATCACCCAAGTGTAAACTTTACATGAAACCACTTAGCCACACTGTTGAATACAGGATAAAACAAAAACCCCTTAAGAACCCTTGTGTACTGAGCTCAGCATCCTGCCTCACACATGAGTAGCTGTTATAACTCTAACTACACATCCTCCAAGAGCCTTCTCTCTTGACAAGAGCATATCCTCAAGTGTACACAGCAGAGATTTGAAACTTGCTCATTCACAGTATTTGGTTTTAATGGAACTAAGCTGAATGTTCAAGTTTATGAGGTTGAATGGAAGTAAAAAAGTAAAGTACTAACATGCCATTTTAGCTTCAGTAGCATGCCATGAAGGCACTTTTATACAAGGTCTAAGCAGACATACCCTTACAAAGAATTTGAACATATATCTGTATTCAAAGGAATAAATAATCAGAGGAGTGGATAGAAATATGCAACAATTTCTGGAAAGTCAAATATTTTACTTATTTATTATTGTGTCCTTAAAATGCTGCATCCCAGTCCCTGAAACCTCTGAGATTTTATCTTCCATCATAAAAACAATTAGAAAAAATAAATAATACAAAATACCCCACAAGGAGAAGTTGTTTGGAATCCTGTTTGGACTCAATCTAATCACATGGTTCCTTGAAAGTGGAGAACCTTGTGAAACTGTGTCCAAAAGAGATGAGAGGAGGAAACAAATACAAACCTTCAATCCAAGATTCTGAAATGTGCAAACTGCCTGTAGTAATTTGCTAAATCTCTCCAGAGATGAAAAAGGCAAAGAAGTTGTATCCATAAATCTTAAGAAAGAATGCAGCCTTTTCAGCATTCTTCAGAACACTGAGACTTATGAGGACAATTGACCTTAAGAACCGCACTATATATTCTTTTTAACTTAAACATTATACTTGTGTATAAATTTTATAGAAGAAATAGAAATCAGTGAAGTGTCTGATCCTCACTATTCACAATATAAAACCAATGGATTATTATCTCTTATCACTGAAATAACTAGGGACCAAATAATTGACATAATTGTGCAAATTCTCACTTGCTAATAGATGATGGTGTGAGAATAAAATGAATTTGCACTAAAACCAGATCTACCACTGGCCAGTTCAGCAACTGTGGGTCTACTGACTATTTCCAAAACCTCAGGACATAACGCTATTGAGGTAATGAGTCTACAAAGCAGAGATGGGTGACTAAGAGAGCTATGACAAAGAGAGTATGGTGTCTTAAGTAAACAATGGAGAACGACCCTTTTAATGAAAATCTACAAAATCAGATGCATGCAGCAAAATGGACAATCTCGTGACAACATAAAGAAAGAACTGCAGTAGCAACAGATGAAGAAATCCTAAAGCAGTTAGGATCTTATTTCATTAAGTATAACAAAGTGCAATAAAAACTGAAACTCTGGGTAAGATGGAGGAAAAATTTTGTAGAAGGAAAAAATCAAGGAAAGAAGGAACAAGGGAGGAAGGAAAAACAGATATTGGAGAAGAGTGTTGAATGTAGGTTAAAGGAGATATGACATTTTACAATCACAGACTTCTACCTTCTCTCAGTGAGCATGTATTAGGTACTCCCATAAGTAGCTTATGCACATTTCATCTGGAGCTAACATTCATAATACATCATGTTCTTTACAAGAAATCATTTTCTACTACTCACACTTATTAATAACAAACAGAACAGATACATTTTGTACATGTGATATTTGTGTGTGGACATGCTGGAGGAGACCAGAGTCAAAGTCAGGTATGCTCTTTGACCTCTTCCTTCCATATGTCTTAAGACTGGATCTCTTAGTTAACCCGTCACTCACAGACTTTATTGGAATGGCTGACCAGAAGGTTTCAGCTGTCTTCCTGCCTCTGCTTCCCCAGCACTGAAAAGATAGGCATGCACTCAAGCAACTTCTTCCATCTCCCAACCTTCCCCATGGGTATTTTTAATATTCTCATTTGCATATTTGATGCTATGTACACAGAAAGGACTGAGGTGACAGTTCCAAGAGTCAAACTTGTCCCTAGCTACTGAGTAAAAATTTCACCTCTGATTGCAGAGGAAATTAATTTTATGTTTCAGAATATTAGTCATAAAGGTGTTTTGTACTTGGTACAAAGTGGCAATTATGGGTAAATCTAAGTCTGGAAGCCAAAGAACAATCTGATTTACCTCTCTCACAGCAAAGCAAGTCTGGTGATACAAAGTAGCTAAAATGCAAGGCATGGAGCTAAAGAGAGACTACAAGAAGATATGCTACTCCTGTGGATTCTAAACTCCACGCTAAATCAAATCAGTTTGAAAAAATTGTAGAATTGCTGTAAATTGCCAAATTTTATTTCTCCCATAGTAATATTCTTAAATACTCAGTAAGCCTCTTACTGTCTTTTGAATTAAAGAACTTTTACAACACACTGAAGTAATAAAATGTGATGGGAAGAGCTAAAGCAATAAACTCTATGGATTAAATGTCTCTCAAAATAGTCCTGAATTTGAAAGATGCGAAGAACACAGTTAGGTGAAAAATTAGCACAAGAAATGTCACGAGGATTGACCAAGTTCAAATGGCGTGAGATATGTTCCCAAACTAAAAATTTACCAGCTCATCTGCCTTTAAATAGCACAGCAAGGAAGCAGAACTTTAATTAAAGTGTACTTTGATAATGAAATCAACATCAGAAGGAGTGGATATGGAAAGGTTGTGTAGTAGATTAAAAACACTAATAAAATGCCTAATTAAGTAAAAATAAACTTATGATAGCCATGACAAGCTCAGAAACCAATGAAAATTATCTTCTACCAGTGAATGCATAGTGTTCTGTTTCCACTCAATCCATCAAAGTTGGATCATCATATATACTGTAAAATGCCAAATAACTGGCAGAAAACAAAAAGACAGGATTCCCGATCTTGTTTTGTGTTTGAAGGACATCCTGTTGAATTGTTAGCACATTCCTGTCTTATTCAGGGATAGTGGATGATATTAGGAACATTATAGAAATATACTAATCTCTCCTGTTGAGAAATATGGTGGGAGTGTTTTGTTGGTTGTAGTCTTTTGAGCTATTTTCTATTTTTTAATTTAAGTTAGAAACAAGTTTGTTTTACATGTCAATCCCAGTTCCCTCTCCCTCACCTCCTCCCTTGCCCCCCACTGATCACCTATGCCATCCTCTATCTGCTCCCCAGGGAGGCTGAAGCCTTCCATGGGGGAATTTCTAATGTCTGTCATATCATTTGGAGCAGTGTCTAGGCCCTCTCCCATGTGTCCAGGCTGAGAGAGTATCCCTCCATGTAGAATGGGCCCCCAAAGTCCATTTGTTTACCAGGGATAAATACTGATTTAGTACCTGAGGCCCCAAAGATTACCAAGGCCTCCTCACTGACACCATGTCCAGGGGGTCTGGCTCAGTCCCATGCTGACCTCTGAGCCATCAGTCTGGGGTCCATGAGCTCCCCCTTGTTCAGGTCATATGTTTCTGTGGATTTCACCCACCCGGTCATGACTCCTTTCCCCATCACTCCTCCCTCTCTGCAACTGGTTTCCAGGAGTTCAGTTCAATGTTTAACTATAGGTGTCTGCCTCTGCTTTCATGAGCCACTGGATGAGGACTCTAGGATAGCATTATCAGGGAAGAGCATTTAAGGTATCCTCTCCACTATTGCTTTGATTGACCATTGGTATCATCCTTGTAGATCTCTGGAAATCTCATTGTTGCCAGATGTCTCCTCAAACCTATAATGACTCCCTCTATTATGGTATCTCTCATGCTGCTCTCATTTATTCTGCTCCTGACTCAACTTTCCTGTTCCCCCATGTCCTCCTCTCCCCATCTCTTCTCCCCCTCACTTTACCCCAGGTCCCTGTCCCCTCCCCCCATGCTCCCAGTCCACTCAGGAGATCCTGTCTCATTCCCTTCTCTGGGGTACCATGGATATGTCTTTTAGGGTCCTCGCTATTTCCCAGACTCTCTGGTGGTAGGATTGTAGACTGGTACTCCCCTGCTTCATTTCTAAAATCCATATATGAGTGAATACATACGATGTTTTTCTTTTTGTGAGTGGGTTTCTCACTAAGGATGGTTTCTTCTAGTGCCATCCATTTGCCTGCAAATTTCAAGATTCCATTGTTTTTTTCCACTGAGTAGTACTCCATTGTGTAAATGTACCACATTTTTTTCTATCCTCTCTTCAGTTGAGGGGCATCTATGTTGCTTCCAGGTTCTGGCTATTACAAATAATGCTGCTATGAACATAGTGGAACAGATGTCCTCGTATGAATGCAAATCTTTTGGGTATATGCCTAAGAGTAGAATTGCTGGATCTTGTGGTAGACTGATTCCAATTTCTTGTTATTCTAAGAAATACATTCAAACCAGAATTCCTGAAACCTCCAGTTTATTAGTCTAGGATTCTAATCTTGGTAACTGTAGGTTGGAAGGAATTGTTATATGCTGGGTTTTGATTGGTGGATTCATACAGTGATTCCAGACACTTACTTTTTTGAGAGACAATAACAAATTTTATGAAGTCATGGGTGCTACCAAATTTGATGATATCAAGATCTATGTGGTTGACAATCCCAAAACAGAGACATAGAATTCCCTCGAGTTGCTCCAATTTGCTACAGATTATTACATTGAGTATCAGAATCTAACTATGAGTTTCCAAGCCTACTCTACTAAATTCTATGATAGAGATTTTCTAAACAAATAATTTTTGGGATTTTTCCCCTTTGTTTACTTTTGCCTTTTATTTCTATCTTCGCCTCTCCCCCAAAGATGGCTGTTTTCATTTTTTATTAATTACATTTTTTACATCCCAACCACGGTTTCCCCTCCCTCCTCTCTTCACATTCCGTCCCCCACTTTCCCTCTGTCCCCCCAATCTACTCCTCCTCCAGGCCACCCATGGATATCAACTAAACATGACATACCAAGCTGCAGTAGGACTAAACACCTCCCTTCTCTCATTGCATGGTTCCTATACTTAAGAAAAGCTTTCTTTCAATCAATTACTCAAAATTATTCCATTGTGATATGTCTTTATCTACTCCATATCATGCAAAGACTGCTATCATAGTAAAAGTAGGAAAATGTTTATGTATGCGAAGAAATGCTTCTTTTAGTACCAGTGGTTGAGACTTCTGGGTATAATACAATTATGGGAGATTAAATGTTTAGCTTATTACTGAGTATCAGGTGTGGTGTGAATGAGTCTGTCAGAGTGCTGGAAGAGTTTCTAAAGTCCATCCTAGCTTCCCACACAGCAAACTTTTTACATCTTGTTCTCTCCAACTGTTATGCAGTATTTCACACCACTAATTATACTGTTCTCTAAATTCCATGTCCTACTTTCACAAACCTCCTGCTTTATTATATCAGTTTAATATCTGTTTCTGTGACAACTATATTTTCTTGTTTCCCAATAAAGATGTGTCAAGGTTCATAACTTGAATTTATACTTTTTTGAGACTCAGGGATCATTTTTTAAAATTTATACTAGAATATTCATGGAAAGTATCCAAAATCCACCTCACCTTTAAACTATAAAGCTGTGTTTTCAAATGCCTTTGGATATCTCTGTATAAACTGCATTTTGTAAATTCAAAAAATATGCAAAACTGAATTTATATTTTAGGTTAGCCAAGTAGCCAATTGACTATAAATCATATTTGGTAGGTTATTATAGTAGACTGTATTTCAGTAGACCACTTGAAACCTCTTATTTTCTCAAAACAATTTAATTTACCAAGTTTGTTGATCCTTCCCATTCAATTTCTTATCAAATTTTAAGTATTCAATTTTTCATTATTTGTTTATCACATTAGTTTGTAACATTGTATTTTCAGGGTCACAAATTGTTAATCTCCACATAAGAGGAATCTTCTAAAAGCATTTTGTTAGTATAGCATTTATCTTTATCTGCATCTTTAATATTTAATTGTTCATCACTTTCACCATAGTATTATAAATCTCTCAACATGTTTATGCAAATGTTAACTAAGCACTATCTGGGTCCCCCTAGGAACAACCTGGTATCAAAATTGTTCTGACAAATTTAAGCACCACAAGTACTCAATCTGAGTTTCATTCTGTGTTTTGGGAAGTCCAGCAACACAGTTCAACTCCATCTTATCTTTCCATATTTTGTCCTATTTCCTTATCCTCATTCATTGTTCTAGAAACACACTGTGGATCACTGAAAAGCTCAGTTGTATTTGTACACTGTATCTTCACCTATATTCTTCCCACACCTTGGAAAGTCCATAGCCCTATCTACAGTTATTGCACTTCTAACCAAAGCAATGTCGTCTATCCACCCACCAAGTATTCCTGATTTGCACTGACATTGTGAAACAGTTGAATCACTGTTCTTACACTAACTATTCTCTAATCTGGGAATGTGATAATTCTGGAAGTCCTATAGAGATGTGTTTAATTATATACACCCTATAGGGCACACCACAATGCCTTTCATATGACATGGTATTCATATTAGTGGAAGACACATGAAATTATTAGAGATGACACACTTATTTGGATAAGCTACTAAAATAAATAGTCTTTACTTTTCACATCCTTAGAGATGTGGCAAGAGGAAAATAAAAACAGTTTTCCTAGAAAAAAATTTCACCTCTACATTTTCGGTTTGTAAATTTTGTGACATCTTGGTGTCATAGATTGGGCCATATAAAATGAATTATAGAAAGCTATTAGAAGAGAATCAATATTCTAATTTAAAATCTCACCATCTCCATCCAAAATATATAGTATTTTTCTTGTATTAAAATTTAAAAAGGCATCATTTGTGTTATATCTTATCAGTAGTTTGGCTTTTATTTATAACGAGCTTCACCATAAACTAAATCTTACAAAACTATGAATAACATTAAAGTGAGTTTTCAAGTATGTGTGCATACATGGACTTGTGTTTACAGAAGTCAGAGGATAACCTTGATTGTTTTGCTTTAGGCACCATCTACTTTATATATTTTGTAAACAGAGTATCTCACTGGAATGGAGCTCACCAATTAAGCTAGGATGGGAGGTAGTGAGCCCTAGTTATGTACCTGTCTTTGACTGCCCTGCACTGGGATTAAAAGCATGTGCTACCATTCTTGTCCTTTATTCCTGTGTGTTCTTGGGTTCAGATTCATGTCTTCAAGCATGCACAGTAAGCCCTTTTGACAACTGGGTATCTTCTCAGCCCTGTAGTTCTCTTTAGTGCATTTACTGATTTTAAGAATATGGATTATTCACATAACTTTCATATTTATTATTCTTTGGGGATATGTGGATCCTGCTTCAGTGAGTGTATGTGTGTTTGTGGGGGGCTGTATTGCTAGAAAGACAGATATTTTCCATAGATAGGATGTAAAATCCTAAAACAGAGTTAAACTTTTCAAAAGAAATAAGTCAGTATGCCCATCTTAAAAATGAGAAGAGAAAGCACATAGCTTTGACCTTCAAGGTTTCTAAGCCTCTGAAAGCTAAAGTACTTTTTAATAGCATAGAAATGGAGAAAGCAAAGAGCATAGAACAAAACACACTCTGCCCTTTAAGTTTTGGATAGAAAGTAGAAGACAGATGGGAAATTCCATTGTGTGCTTTCTCCGCCACCTGTCACCATCTGAATGGTAGCCAGTGTTATATCTACACCTTATTGTTTGATGGAAATATTACTATAGGGGGCTACTTCTCTTGGAGTTAATGAAACTTTAGCTTACCAAACGTATAAAAAGGCAAGTCTCGTTTGAGATTAAAAGTTGACAATTAACACTATTACTTATTGTTTATAACTTTGAATATGATTTAGAATTTTTGAACTAAATATTGAGCTAACTGTACAATTTGTAAGCACACATGATTATAGAAAACATAGATCAACTATTTCCCAAGACAAAGATAATATTCATTTTAAAATGTAGTAAAATTGATTAACAAGTATGTGACTGGTTAATGCTTAGTAAGAATAATAAGAATACATGGATCACTTATTAAATAGTGTAGTAGCTACAAGGCTGAGGTTTTGCTGTTCCATAAACAGGAGAAGTATCAGCTGACACAATCCTTGTACTCTAAAGACACAGAGTATATACAATATAACTTAACTAGCTAATGCTTAATTGTTTTATTTAAAATTATTCAACCACTACATATGATATTAAGAGGATAATTTACTTCAATATGAAGTTATCATGGTTCAAAAATTGATGATCAATTTTGGTATTGTTTAATTTATTTGCTATAAGGTGATTGAAAAAACGGGGATTTGAGCAACTACAAGATTGAGGTATCATGAAAAGACTACATCATGTTACAAAGACAAAAACTGTTGGACAAATGGATTCCTAAAAATAAACCTGTAGATTTCCAAGAGGAAAAAAGGAAAAGGACCAAAATCAGGTTGGCTTGATGAATATCTTGGTTTTACTGCCATGATTTAAATTCCAGAAAAATTTGATGCTAGGAATGACCTTCAAATGGTAGACAGAAAAAAATTATTGCAAAGCAACCAGTCCTAAACAAAAATTTTATTGGTTAATAATAATTAATTATGTGGAAAAGTCCAGGAAGCATAAACAAGGATGTCTACATGTCTATCAAAGCATGTTTAATGTATCATGAAGTTTGAATGAACTAAGATGTCCTTTGTGGTCCATTTCACTGTTGGCTTATGTATGCATGCAGATTCTGAGGACAAGCTGAATAGGGTGAGGAAACAAACACAGTCCCACAATCCTAGCTCATATGTAAAGATTGACAAGGGATGATGGTCAGCACATAAACTTTCAACCAACCTCACCTGGAATCAGCAGAGCATAGTCAGTATGTGGGTTCACTATAGGGAATATGACTGCTGATCATGGACTAAAGGATGCATGGATATGAGAGAAATTCCTATCATCTTAAAAGAGTAACAGTTGCAGCCAGTCATTTCAGTGGAAGACATAATAATGGTTTGTGTAGAATATTCAAGAAATTTGAGATATACTGTCTGTTGCAAAAAAGACCTTGACGTATAATATTAGTTGAATAAGATGACTTAGGTAATTACCATTACAGCCTATTAGGCAATGTATGAAAGAAAAAATATGCTAACACAAGTACAAATACGGTGGTCATTAACAAGTCTTCTGTGAAGCCTAGCCCCAGAATGCTTTTCATTGTAGCCCAGTAACTCAGAAATATCCAGCCTCCTATGTAAAATGATTGTCAAATTTACCTCATTTACCTTCATACTCCAATACTGAAGGAATGTAATGTGAGCTCCCTGATTCAGCCAAGTAAAATACATTTTAATAACGGAGTTACAAGGTGAAGGGTCTATGCAGTCTCTTCACTTGTGCATAAAAAGGGGAAGAAAAGTTCTGTGAACAGCGGAATACAGCTAAAGATAGGACACACCCCAGCTCCTTCTAGCCAGGATTGTTTTTGTCTAAAAAGTTATGGGAAATGGCTAAGTTGGGGTGGATAAATGGTTGAAATAAAGCAATTTCTTAAACCTTACATTATGTTTGTTTTTTTTATCTTCTCAGTTTATCATATTACCCTTAAAGTCTTTGGTAAGCTAATACAGACGATGCCAATTACTAATTTAAGGCTGTATATTATAGAATTAGACAAACAATAAATATTTAGTGCACAATTGAGACTGCCTTTCCATCATTGTAGGCTCAAGTTAGGAAAAGATGCCTAATCACCAGATATTATTTAGAGTACATTGCATCTTATTTTTTACTTTACATTTCAAAGTATATTTGTCATAAAGTGCTCTGCAGGACTAAATATTTTTCAGGATGCCAGTTAATGTTAAAACCACTTTGTTGCGTATTGAAAATCAATTTTGCTGAACCAGAGAAAGAATTGGCAATAGTATAGTAAACACATGGGAAGCCCTTTAGGGATCTGCTTTCTAGGAAGCAGGACCACACATTCCATGAAATGGTTGGATTCACAGAGCTGTATAGAGTACCATGACACAGGTCAAAGTAAATGGAAGCCAGGTGATAGCCACTAACTATCAAGATCTGGTATTCACTTTTCCATCTCTGCCACAATACCTGCCACAGGCTACATATGATATGAAGAAAGATTTATTCGGGCTTTTGGTTCTAGAAGTTAAAATCCAAGAATGAGGGGATTTCATGTCTTCATGTCTACAGTTAGGAAAGTATATCATGATTAGGGGAAGCAAGAAAACCCTGAATGAATGTGTAAAATGTTGATGAAGTCTGAATGAATGTCTATTGTTAACATTGGGATGGCCAAGTCAAGGGCCAAGGTCACAGATGCATGGAAAATAGGCAGTTTTCCTCCATTCAGGCTGGTCCAAGTACAATTGTTTTAAAATGATTTATTGACAAGTGTATATAAAAAACTAACAACTTCAGCTTCCTCTCCCAGAATGCTTATGGACTGAGAGTAATCCCCTACAGAAGCCTTCTATACAGGCTGGCTAACGCCAACCTATATTATATATGTAAACATGGTCAGGTTTCAGGTTGCTGCATAATTAGTGCTACTCTATCAGAGAACTCAAAACCCTCATCATAATTCCTGTTCTTCTGTACTTGTATCTATGTAAGCCAGGAAGGAATTTCTTACCAGCAGCCAGCTTCCTTTGAACTTTCTAAGGTGTAATACAGTGAAGCATAAGTGTTTGGTGTTTAAGATGCTCAGATTACCATTTTTGACACTGCAGCCTGCACTGACTGAGATAGAAATATTGGTATCTCTACACCATAAGGTTTTTTGTGTGCTCTGTGTCAGCCCAGAAGACTTACTATCCTATGTGATGTAAGAAGACACACCCAGATCTAGGTCGATCAATAGAGAACTGTATTGGGAAAGATTCGTAGTCAATTATGTTTTTATAAAAATTAAGACTTATGCAGGTTGCTACAGATTAAATTTGTGTCACTTTTAGAAACTGGATAGATTACATTGATGTGCTTGTGTTGAAAAAGGCTAAGACTAAAATTAAGTCATTAGTGATAAAAACCACTCATCTCAGTCAAGAATTTTTGGATCTGAAAATATTCCAAATGTTCTTAAATAGAAAACCGTTTATAAGGTACTCACAAAGCTTATAAAAAACACACCCAAAATGAAATCCATGAAGAAAAGCATGAGAATACCAGTTTCGTTTCACTGCACAGAAAATCCTTCAGTTCTCCAGTGTCACAAATGAAGGGAAAGTCAGACTATGATCAACATGAAAGAGATTCAAGAAGAGTATGAGCAAGTCCCTCCAAGGAGAATAAATTCACTTAATAAAAAGGTTTGAGTTCAGGTCCCAAGACTGATAGTGTGGCTATACTATTCCTTTACTTTCTGTCTCTTTTCTTTCCCTTTTTGGCCTTCAGGGGAGTAGTAATGGTGAATCTTCCAAATTCAAAGAGACATTTCTGTCAAAGAGCAAAACACCCAAGAATATAAACGTGTCATTTCAGCTGCTTCACCTGTGAAATACAGGTTATAAATGCTCCATTCTTACTTTTCACAGGGTCATTGGAATAACTCAAAGGAATTGGTGAAGAGTTTCTTACAAAAGGGCTCCTGTTTGTAAGTGTTAAATTCATCATAAGTAATAACACAATAAATAAAACTGAAACAGCTCTTCACATTCCTTCAAAAATCGAATCTAGAAGGTTAATAGTGCAACTGAAGACAATTCTTACTTGTTAAAAGCAGGTACTGCATGTACTTGTGGCAAACAAACTAGAGACTGGCTCTCCACTTTCTTAAAATCTGTATAGTAATTTAATGCATATTATTAAATGAAATGCCAGGACATTTTTGAGTAAGAAATTATAAAGAAATAAATAATAAAGGTTGAAAATGAGGAAGAGGAGGCAGAAAAAGAAAAAGAATCAGAAGTTCAAAACAATGGGTGTGGGGGGCCTCTTTCCTTCTACAGGGACAGACCATCAGTCTGATAGGGGGGAAGATGAAGAATCAGTAACAGAAAGCTTTGTATGCATCCCATGAGCACAGAGACAGCCCTCTGAGAGACATACTTCTGTGAATCAGCTCAAATTTATTCCAGCATGTAAGGAATATAAAGGAATGGGGAGCTTGGGGACAAATGCTAATTTGCATTAAGTGTCACACTCCTATCACAAGGCTTAGTATGTGGCAGTCATGTCCTATCAAAATAGCTAGAGCACTTGCCTAATTACCATATGAGTCATCACGAGCAGACGATTTGCAAGTAACTATGTCTCAAGGATCACTCTTGAGATAATCCTCCAGATAAAGGCAGGATGCTTTGCTGGGGAGGGAGGGAGCTTCCATATTGCTGAGCTTAGAGAAAGCTGTCAGGCTATGGGGAGGCTGCAACCTCTACCAGCCAGCAACATCTTCCAAAAAATGGGGTGAGAGATTAGACATGAACCAGTTGCCTTTGGCTGTGGAGGTAATGTACTGTCTATTTTCTTTTTCTTTTTTGAGACAGGATTTCTCAGTAGCTATGGAGCCAGTCCTGGAACTCTCTCTGTAGACCATGCTGGCCTTGAACTCACAGAGATCCCCCTGCCTCTGCCTCCCTAGTGCTGGGATTAAGGCATGTGCTATCACTGCCTTATTTTTAATGGTTAAACTACTGACATGGCTTAAGGAATATGGGTCATGAGAAGTGAGAAGAGAACTACACACACACACACACACACACACACACACGGATAGTAGGAAAACCTGCTGGAAAGACAATGTGCTCGTTGAATATGTGTCCACTAAATACATTTTATTGCAAATTAAGTTAGTATTAGTACTTTTGGGGGTTCTCTTGAATCTATCTGTATATGTATCCACAAATACTGTAACCCTAAAACCTTGCCTGTGGTCAACTGTAGGGAGAGATCCAGGTACCCGTGCTGCTGACCACGCCAATTTTGGGCATGGCTACACGTGTGTACTGGCTGGTGGAGAAAGATCTGTGCAGATAGAGACCCACTCTCTCTTGGGGTTCCGGTAGGGTCTCTGAGAACAGTTGAGCACTTTCCTTGGGTTCTCGGCTTTTCACTAATAAAATATCATACGACATCCCTATCCTGTGTAATTAATCTTCCTCAATAGTCAACCTCATATGAAAACAATGAAACAGACCTTATAATACTGCCACCAATGTAACAGTTTTCCTTGAAAAAAATTCCAAAATTATTCAAAGTTCAATATTTTTGTCTCTGATAGAACTGAGACTAATATTTCCCATTGTAGCTGAGTTCAATTATTTCATTGTACTCTTCAAGTCTTCTAATAATTCACAGTAAATGGAAGAAATGGAATAAGAACAGTGTTGCCCCCAATTGTTTCTTTAAACAACAACCTTTGTTACAGTGACCAGGATACACGGCATTGCAGGCCCCTTTCCCACATACAGGCCTCATGCCCCTAGGGAAAAGGGCTATGTTGAACACTCTTTGTGCATTTAGTATTATAATTCTTCCTGTGTCTTAGAAGAATCTGCACAAGAAATTCAGGGAAGATGGAAAAAGTCACCTATATAAGCTTGTAAACCCTTGGATAGTTTTGATATTGTACTAAACAGTTTTTAAAACAATCAATTAAATCTGTTAATCAATATGTAATATGTCATATATATTATATGTAACAATGTATATATAATATTATGCATCATGTGTTTTATTTTTATTTCAAATGTGTTATTTCTAACAATAGCAAACTTTGTAATGTCATGGGATTTCCACATTACAACTTATGAAGAGAAGTAGTTTATGTTCCAATACTTAAGCAAAATACAATTGACAGCAATTTGAAAAGACTTTTCTTGACTGGTAGATATTTCATAGATAAAAATAGTCTCCTGATAGTATTCATTTAGGAAACACGGACAGATGATCAAATCAAATAGGAAAGTTATTCTCACACTTCAGACAGTCAAGGCATTGTCCCAATACACAGCTCATAATAGGTAGGAAAGAGATGTCTGGAAGTCCAGATACAGAACACATTTTTAGCTTCGGTTTTATATTGTACTAAAATGACTGTTTTCCATTCATGGGAAAATCTGACCTCTGACTAACAAATGTTCTCCGAGCTTATGGGTATTGAAGAAAAATATCACAACATAAAAGTGGCAGATATGATTTCAGCTCTACTTTTTTTCTGAGTAGGCACCTTAACACATAGGACCTCTACTGAATGTTCAATAACCACATATAAACACAACAACATAAAGAAATAATGAATTATTAAATGGGAACAACTACAGGACCTGAATTTAACTTAGGGGAAATTTTACCTTTTTATTTACTGGGCTGGCTGTAGTGTTTTACTGTACTATTTTACTGAGTTTAGTAGAGAAAATAGCTTTTAACCTCAAAGCAGTCTTTATTCTTGCCCAAAGAACAACTACTTCCTTTATCATTATACCCAGTGGTCACAGACATGAGAAAGAAATTGTTTAACCTTAAATACTTGGAAAAGTTGTAAAGTTTAAACTGTTTCAGGAGAGTAAAAGCTGAGAAGCTTTCTAGGATCCCAGGGATCTATGTATTAGGAAACAATTATCATATTGTTTTATTAAGGGTTTCCACAAGATTTCATAAGAAAATCATATGGAAATAGTATGTCTTAAGAGCTTTGGGTGAATTTTAATTAAACAATTACTCAACATTCAAAGGGAAGATATAGAAGGAAACATCATGTGTATGTATATCATAATTATAATGATTATTTTTTCAAAGTACTATGAACTTCTAGAAGATATAGACTGGTTTCTAACACTAAGAAGTAATAGAAAAGTACTGAGCATACAATTTTTATGGATTTCATTATGTTATAAAAACTGATGTCTCAAAAAAGACAGCCAAACAATATCCATCAATTTTATTTAAATTTGTTTATTAAATTTTTATTTATTTTTATACCAACTATAGTTTTACCCCTTCTCTCCTCCTTTCTATCCTGCCATCCACGTCTCAGAAAAGGAAAGGCCTCCCATGAGTTTCAATACAGCATGGCATGTCAAGCTGAGGCAGATTTAGATGTATTTTTCACATTTGTTTTTACCAGAAGCATAGCCATAATAATTTGAATCAAGCAATCTGAAGTCAAGCTATGTTTTAAATATAACTGCTCTATCTGGCATATCAGCACCATCATTTATAGAATTAAGTGATATCAAAAAATCACAGCTTAGTATTTTAAATGAAAGAAATAATGAGAAGTCCTCTATTTGAAGTACACAAGTATAGCTGTATATACATGAAAGCACAAGTGAACCCAAGTAAATATGTATGTGTTTTATAGTGTGTGTGTAAAAGAATATGTAGACACATTTAAATATGATTATGCAAACATACATACATGTATACATACACAGAAGTGTCAATATTTACACTCACATATTCTCTCATTCTTACCTCTGTGATATTGAAATACAAGTTAGAATCAATCACACTCCAGAGTCTTCAACTCTTAATGAAATACTTTTATCTTCAAATTAGACTTATGAAACATTTCCTTCTTTCCATACTATTCAATTTTAACATTTCTACTTCTCAAATTTTCCTGGATCTGAACACACAAAGTACCTTACTCCTATTTATGCTGCTATACAGAACATGAGATTATTGCCATCTTTGTCATCTATTTGGAGGTGATAACTATCATAACTAGCCAGATGATTCACTGAAAGTAAATTCTTTAATTGAATCTCAGTGGGAGAAGTGGATATGTACAAATAAAGCAATGTTAAATTGTTAATGTTCTATTATTTCAATAATAGTTGTTATCAATGAAAGAGGAAAAGAAACCTCATAGTATGCTTTCTATAAAATCCTCAAACAGACACAGACAGCATATTGAGGTACTTTATGAGCGATGATGACATATACATTATATTAAGTAACTGAGAAATACTTACTGAAATTCTTGAACATGTCTACATAATAGTAATGATAATATATTTCATAGTACAAATCAAAGAGAACCAATAGTGTGGGGAAAGAATTATTGAACTTGTACCCAGTAGTGTTCAGGAGAAAGATGCCATGGGACAGGGTTCAAGCAGAGGGGATGTTTTTATTAGGGAAAAAGATCAGAAAAACAGGAAAAGGGGAGTGGGAGACTGGCTTCCAGAGACAGGAGCAGCAGGAAAGAGGAGAGAGGGAATAGGGGAGAGAAAAGAAAGAGGGGTAGAGAGCAGAACAGAGAGAAGAACAGAAAGAGAGAGAGAAGGATGGGAGGTTGTCAGGGCACCTTTAAATGGGAGCATAGTGAATATGCACAGGTGGTGCTCTTAGTGGCTGCAGCTGAGGGTGTATCCTGTCAGAACCCCAAGGGCAGCCCAGTACAGTTGCCTGAATACTAACACCCATCATTGTCAATTCTTTTCCTCTTCATTAGATTTCCTTGTCAGCACAAGACTGACATTTTTATGTGGTGCTACACTATTTATGATTTGTTAAAGCTTGCCTGAGGATTCAGAAAAGAAAAGTCATCCACAAGCCTTATAAGCCAGGCACCCAACACCTTTAATCCTAGCAGCCAGAAGGTGGTGGTACACACCTTTAATCCCAGGACTCAGGATTAAGAGGTAGACATCTCTGTGAGTCCAAGGCCTTTCATATCTACCCAAGACTGAATCAGTCTAAAAGAGAATTTTATACCTCACACTTTTAATACCAGGACACATGAATGGTATAAAAGTCAATACTAGGATTTAGTACGAGGCATTCATTCTCTAGCTATGTTGGGGATAGGTTACAGAATGAGGCTTGGTGAGAATTTATGGAAACAGAATCAGCCCATTCAGCCTAAGGTAGAGGTAAAAAGCTAGTGTCTAGTTGCTTTGCTTTACTGATATTCAGCTTAAAGATTGAACCCCAATATAAGTCTCTGGGTCATTTTTTTTCATACTACATTTTTCCACACAAGGAATGGCAATAGATAAATATGACTGATTTTGGAAAGTTCTGTTTTCACTGAAGATTTTTGAGAGTCTTTCTTCTGTTTCTACTTCATAGAATATTTTAAAAGCATCAGTTGTAGTTCTGTTAATGTTTTATAAGATATTTCTGTGAATTTATATAGACCCGTGCTGATTTTAGTCAGTATGGTGTATTATTTTTACTACTATTAATCATTACCATTATTATTACTTCTTCAAAATTTAGTTTGTTATAGGCCTTTTTAAATTCTTGATCTATTAGTTTAATTTCAGGAAGTAAAATACACCTAAAAATTCATCTTTTTCTTATATGTTTGTAATTGCATGGAATAAAGGTTTATAAAGTATATTGTTTTGATTTTCTGGGATTTTTTTATATCTCTTGAAATGTCTACCTAGTTATCTCAATTACATTAGTTTGTGTATTTTTCTCTTTGCCTTTTAGTTAATTTGACTAATTATTAGTCAATATTGTCGTCTTTTCAAAGAATCAATTCTTTGCTTCATTAATTCTATTGTTTCATTGTTTCCATTTCATTAATTTCTACCCTGTTAACACTATTGTTTCCTGTATATACTACTTTTGAGTTTACTTTGTTCTTGCTTTCCTGAACTCTTGAGGTAAATAATGAAATATATTTAATTTAGCATTTTCTCTTTCTTTAATATATTCTTCTCTTACATTTTATATCCCAACCACTTTTTCTCCTCCCAGGTTTTCCCCACAAACCTCCCTTCTCCCCCTCATATCCACTCCTCCTAAATCTCCCCTCAGAAAATAGCAGGCCTCCTAGGAATATCAATAAATCATGGCATATCAAGTTGCAACAAGACTAGGCAAATGCCCTCATACTAAGGCTGGGTGAAACAACGCAGTAGGAGAAAAGGGGTCCCAAAATCAAGCGAAAGAGTCATAGATAACCTTACAGAACACCAAGGTATACAATCATAACATATATGCAGAGGATCTAGGTGAGATCCATATAGACTTCCTGAATGTTGTTTAGACTCTGGGAGCCCCCATGAGCCCTGGTTAGTTGATTCTGCAGGCTATTTTCTAGTTGTGTCCTAGACCACTCTGGCTCCTATAATCATTCCTCGCCATCTTCCACAGGATTCCTGTTCTGCATTTCAAGATACAGAACAGAACTGAAGCAATAGGGACACTATGGTGTTGGCACAAAAAGAATTATGTAGATAAATAGAAGAAAGCAGAAGACCCAGGCATTATCACAAAAACTGTAGGCATTGACAGGTGACAAAAACATACACTGGAGAACAGCTTCAATATACAAGAAAACTGGATGCCACATGTACATGTAGAAGAATCAATTACATCCATAGCTATCATCCTGCATAAAATTAACTACAAATGTATCAAAGAGCTGATTAAGAAGGATTGCAAAGAACATGACAAACTGCACGGGGGAAAGTGAATGAGTCCTCAACCCTATATAACTAGAGGCAACTGGGTAGAGCAGTGTGAAGGAGAGTTGGTCCTCCCCAGGGAAGGGCACACCAATTGATTTTCTAGTGCCAAGCTGTCAGTCCCGAAAAGAATACATACAACATACAAGTAACATGATATGGATTCAGAGAAAGGGAGGGGGAAACACATGAATATGAAGAAAAGCAGAGCAGGGTATATGGGAGGATTTGTAGGGAGGAAGGGGGAGTGATTATTATTATAATTAAAATATAATCTCAAATATTTTTAAAAATGTATAAAATATGTATTCTTTAGTAAAAGCTCCACTCCTTGATGATTGGGAGAAGGGTTCTAGATGAAACATGCCTTTCATATTTTATGAGCACAGAACTTTTTTACTTTATTTAAAGACATGCTTGTATTGCCTTATGATGAAGAATGTACATTCCAAGCAATCAACTACATGTGTGTTTCCTCTAATGCCATAATATATATTTGTACTAGGTTTTTTTTTCTGAATGAATACTCTTCCAAAACTTGAAACTTTTTCTCCAAACAAATCAATTCCCTATAAAATAGTGAACATGCTGAAAACAAGTATCAACTAACATGTGCTTTTATGCAATTGTTTAGCTGTTAGTGGTTGGTGAATTGAATTCTTTCTTGTTTACTATATAACCTGTTTCCTCTATTTTCCAATAGATGTAGGTTTTTTCAATGCATGGGAAAGAATGCGTATGACAAACTGTATGCAATTCTCAAAGAATTAATAAAAATGTTTTTATTGCATATCAAAAACACTGATTCATTTTTTGTGAAAAGTATTTTGAGAGTGTCATTTATTTGAGAATGAATTCATGATATAATTCATTTGTTTTTCAGTCTTATCAGTACTCAAGAATAATCTTCAACCGAATTGAAAACATAGCAAGAGTTTTAATTTACATAAATTGTTACTTTTATTTTTCATTTAAAACACTTCATACACCGGAACACAAGCTACATGTTCTATGCCATTTATATTTTAAGCCCTAATTATATTTAAATTACTCTTTGTTCCTAGAACATTAACGTAATTGTGTGTCAGCTAGATGTACTTACTGAATGAGGTATTTTTAAAGTATCCTGTAAGTCAATGAAGCCTGTTTCAATTTTTACAGACTTAATTTATTCTCTCCTACTATGAGGGCTCTTCTGCTTTAACAAATTACTTTTGCAAGTTTTTATATAAATACAATAACATATGTATAGTATGTTGAATATATCTATCTCCTATAAGTACCTAATTTATAAGAAAAATGAGATTCTCTTGTTCCTTTCCTCCTATTAATCTCCTTTTTCCTTGTAGACAACTTTATTTTCACTTCTTTATAATATATACACAACACATATGTATGTGTAAGTGCATATGTGTGTACATGTAAATGTGGTGTCAGTGTCCAAAAGATGGCTCTAATCCATCTTGGCTCAAGGGCAGAAAGTTAAAAAATGTCCTCAGTAAGTCTTAAGACCTAAAGGTCAAAGCCATGGCTACAGTAGGGTGTTCGATCTTGGCCTTAGGTGTCTTATTCTAAATAACAACAGATATGGCCTGAGGTGTGGTTACTCCTGACCCTCAAGAACAGGTAACAAGAAGTTGAATCTATGATGTGGTTACTGAATCCTTGGAGAAAAGAGGAAGAAAAGTCTGTTTGTTGTACTGAATCCTTGGAGAAAAGAGGAAGAAAAGCCTTTTGTTCTGTATACATGATATCTTTAACTTCTTTAGCTGGTCTTTCTTTAGTTCACACGTCCCCTCTCAGGTACAAACCTCAGGTTGCTTGACTGGCTCCAACTGCAGCCCCACCAACACAGCTTCTGACAATGTGGCTTTATGATTTACGTATTGTAGAGGATCTAGAAACCATGACTCAGAGAAATAGTCTATATTCAAATTTCTATTAATGGCATACGTAACTTCAGGGAGCTGATTGCTAAAAAATGCCATTGTGTACATAACCACTTTTCTCGTTCTCTTTAGTTGAACACTCAGGCTGGTTTTATACTTTCTTTTTGTCAACAGTGTAATCATAATCACTATTGTGTAGTCTCTGTGGTATGTTGAATTCAAGTCCTTTGGATAAGTACTCAAGAGTTGGAGAACCATTTTTTGTTTTGTGAGAAGCATTCAGACTGATTAGTTTTAGCCTCTCCAATCATGTGCATAGGTTCCCTTTTACTCATATCCTCACAACCATTTGCTTAGTTATTTTCTTAATAAGTTCCATTCGACTTGTGTAAGATGGAATCCTACTAAATCCTACTACAAAAGAAGCTTCCAACACACACACAAACACACTCACACCCACACACACACCATCAAAAGAGTAAAAAAGGAACTTCTCACAAGCAGGGCAACAATGTCCTTACTAAATATCACAGAATAAGAATAGTAACAGCAATGATAAAAATTGCCAGGAATGGTTACTTATTTTTAATTTGTTGACCAGTAAAGTTTCAAAGAATCCCAAACATTACTGGCTATTGCCAATGTTCTTAAGTACCTTTCAGAACATGATGGTAAAGTCCTTATTGCTGAAGACACCACATAGAGCCACAGAATATGGAAAAATCAAGCTGGCAGTGATCTAGAAGCTTCTCCCTTATTGGCTAGCTTTCATAGTGCTAGAACAAAGGCTACAGGATGAGAAATGAACTAATAGTTTTTACCCAGCTATAAACCTTACACACTGCAATAAAGATTGGCCTGACAAGACATGCCCAAATCATCAGAAGCACCAACTATTTTCTCGTTGTATTTAAGGTCCACTGCACAAGGTAAAATTAATACATGACACCTTTTTCAGGCCAGGAACCTATGGTAAGATGGGTCTTATTTCTATGAGAGAATTATTACTATGTGAAATGAATATAACATTAGACCAATTTTAATGACTTACCAGGAAAATCATGTATTAATGCATCTCTCAATGCACATCAGAGAAACTTCAATTGGCAATACAAAAGGACTAACAAGGAAACCCACTACAGACCAGTGTTCAGAGAATTAGAGACTGCACCCCCGCCTGTCAGAATTCAAGGATCACTGTGACAGAGGTATAGGTAAGACACCACTTAGTGGCAGAGGCAGTGGATGACTTCAAGGAAAGGGTGTTTTCTGGATACAGCAGGACAGCTACACATATGAACTCACAGTGGTGACAGTCCTGGCAAGACCAAACCCTAGCATGGAGACTTCAAGTGCCCTGGTAGCAGCTGAGCTCCTGGCAATTGTTAGTTGCTGGGAGAGGGAAAATCAGTTTGCTCTAAGATTGAAGATCATGGTAACCTGACCACAATTCAGTGGAACTCCACACATACATCCAAGAATATTTAGGCCAAACAAATAGGTATTGATTACTTTTAAAGGGCACAAATTTGGGTTGATAAAGAAGATAGTTCACTTGGGAAATTTTGGAGGAGTGCATATGATCAAAACACATTTTATGAAATTCTTAAGAAACAAATAAATCTTTTCCCAAAAACTTGTGTCTAAATACAGTTTTGATTTTAATTAATTAGTGGAGTTTAGTACTTTTCATTTCTTTTAGCCATGTCTATGTCATCTTTTGAGAACTCTATGTTCATTCATTAGCCTTCACATTAAAGGCTGTTTTCCCATTGTTTAGTTATCTTGTCTCTCTGGACTTCATAGACATTAATCTGTCCTGTATCACTAAGAAAGATTTTCTCAAAATTGGTAGATTGAGTTTTCATTTACTCTTAGTGAATTTTGGGGATGAAGGAAAGAAATAAAAGTGTTTATATGCAGCTACATTTCATTAAGACTATAGCCATCTGTTTAATTTTGGTATAGCTGATACATTTATTCAGCTAGTTACTTGATGGGTATTTGCAAAGGACCCAATGTAAATTTATAAACTACAAATTAAGTTCTAAAAAAACATTTGAGATAGAGAAAAGATGATCTTGTTCAAAATTCCTATAATGCAAAATAAAAAGAATACATGTCATAAGTAATCTATTGTCATGAGAAACAAGGTGATTTAGGTGTGTGTACATACCTGCATATGGATACATATATGCATATACATGTGCACATGTGTGTATGTATGTTTTATTGTATATGTATGCATATATGTACACATGTGTTCATATATATATGTGTATGCATGTTTTGTGTGCCTTTATATGTGAGCATAGTTATCTCTGTGTGTTTTATACACACTTTTGTGCTAATCTCTCCAGGGTCAAAGGAGAACAATGGATTCTCTATACTATCAACCTTCACTGAACCTGGAGCTACATTGTTGGAGAGCAGTCTCCTGTGACATTACTTTCTTTACATTTCCAGGCCCTGCTGTTATAAATGTGATGGCCAAACACAGCATAAAAACAAACAAACAAAAATGTGTCGCTGAATTTGTAACACAACAATAATAATAATATTGTTAATGAGTGAGGTTCCCAGTTCTAAATCACTAGATGCCTTATAAAAGGTCATTTGATATGAAAATCTGCATTTGAAAAGGACATGAAAAAACATGGCAGACCATCAAGGGGCATTATTGTTTATGGAATGAGAAGTAGAAGCTCAAAAACATGCAAGTCAATGTCTTCAATTGTATGTTTATTTCATGTGTGTTTGCAGAAGTGAGTTGTTAGCAAACTGAGTCCCTTCTTCCCTTAATGATTTATTTCTGATGTCTTGATGACACTAAAGAAAAGCTAAAGTGATTTTCAAGACTAAAAACTAAAGCAAATTAATATCCAGCAAGGTAATGAATCAGAAAATTAAATATAACTTTCAACAATGAAAGGGCACTTTTAATTTATGGACCAATTCCTCTCATTATATAAAAAAGAAATTTGGCAGAAGGACTATAGTTAAGATTGAAATCAATATTCACAGTAAATCTTTTTCACTTTGTTTAAATTCTGAACCTTCTCGAGTCCCTGTCTTGACTGCTCTGGAAGATGGACTACAACCTAGGATTGTAAAATGAAATAATCCCTCCCCCCAAATGAACTTAAATAAAGCCACTAGAAAGATTTTTCTAATTTGAATTTGTGGGAATCAAACCAGTGTCTATAAAAATACAAAGAGCTTGCTATAGATATGCCTCTTGAAGCACTGATATTGAACAGACCAATAAAATGATGTCATTCCTGTAGCTGCAAGAGATCAACATCTAGGTAAAAGAACTACACAAAAAAGTCTTTAGTGCTCCATAAGTAACACCACTGAGCAACAATTCATATGACCCCCATTATACTAAGCATTATCTGTAACAGTGGCTGCTCATCAAAGCTTCCATACTACTATAGTTTAAAGGCATCATTTTGTACCTTTATATTAAAATAGTCTGAAACTGAATAAATAGTGATCTAAAGATCAATTATGTTTTTGAATATTCATAGTCATACTTCTAAGCAGTTGTGGAAAAAATTTCAGGTTGCATAACAAAGTTCCAAATAACTCTATATGCAGGGGAACCATTATGTACCATAAAGTCCAGGTGAGCAGGAAGTACACATTCCCAATATTTAGAAGACCACTTTATCTATAGCTTAACTGAATTGAATAAAACAAACAATACCATTTATTGTGACCTCAAATGTTGTCAAATCCCGAAGTATCAAATGCCAATTAAATATTTTTCTCATCTGTGAATACAATTATTTGTGGTAAGTCCGTAATTTGTTGTGTATTGTTTTAATTACTTGAAATACTGAAACTAGTAGAGTTTGGTGAAAGTTTCTGAATACTAAGTATGTTTATAGCTCTTGTAAGCACATCACCCATGAAGGAAGTTTTTAACTCATGAAGGACTCAGGACACTGAAGTGGAAGGATTTTAAGACTTTCATTAGAATGCATCTGACTTTTGGAGAAATATTCAATAGCATTGATGGCTCCATAAGATATTCATTGTTGTAGACATAATCACCAAAGTACTAACTTCTATTCACATTCTATTTATCCTATTTCCCTATTAATTCAAGAGAGTGATATCCATTGGAGTTTCCTTTCTGATACAATTCTTGATAAAAAGACATATAATAGAAATGAATATATGTTTTAATTCAATTTTGTATTAGATAATAATATAACATCAATTTTTATAAAAATCTTTTTGAACATAGCATATCTACAGATATCACTAAGACACTAAAGAGTTTGTGCAAGTGTGTAATTTTAAATACACATCAAACATGTCAAAATTTATGGGAAAAACACTTCAGAAAAATTCATTTTTCTAGCAACCTAATAGATATTTGCATTTTATTTATCAGATATGATCACATTAGCATTCATTATACATTCATCTAAATTCCTGGTGAAGAATGATAACCCAGCACAGGTGACCTAACAAAAATTAGCACACTAGATGCATAATATAAATCAGGAACTGCATTAAGATGTGGACACAACTGAATTATGAGGTATACTTGAGCTGAATAGACTGAGGAATTGAGAATAAACAAGTGAAGCTAATACTATGGTGTCTTAGAAACTGAATGCAACTTCCACATTGTTGTGTAGTCAACAGTGGAGCAGTCATAAAGGTAAAGCTGAATGGAGCCTTTCTTCACATGTAAACCATAATTCAATTAAATTATCCAGAAGTGAGCAGACAGGCAAATCTTACATCCCTTGGCCATGAGAGCTTCTTTGTAGAAAGAATGCTATTGCATACAATATAGTTACTATATTACTTATTATACTAGACATTTTTACACCTTTATAATGGGCAAGTAAAGAGAAAATAGTTTTCAATATACTATGCTGCTTACATACTTGTCTCAGAAGAGCATTTATAGATTTTACTTGCATCAAACAAAAATGGGGTTTCTTTTGTTTAGTATAAACAGATATTCTTTTAAAAAGGAGTGTTGTAAGTTAAACAAGCAGAGAAGTAATTTCTTCATTTGTCTTAAAACATTCATTAATCAGAGGTTTATGCCAACACAGTGCAAGGCAAGAAAAAACAAGTTTAAATTAAAAGGAGGCTCTGTGCTGGGAGTAAAATTGAGAGGATAAACACACAATAGGATGATTGCTAGAGTTAAACAACAGAAATCATATGTAACACAGAAAAGAACATAACTGATCAAATTGTTTGACAACACATCATTGATTTCTCCCAGTAGATACCAACAGTGAAGGTGCAAACAGGATTTCTGGAGCAACTTTTAATCTCAGAAAGATTCTTAAAAGTGTAACCTGTAAAAGATTGTTTGAGAAACTTGTAATAATTTCCTTACTGTTTTGAGCTAGCCCATGTAGATGAGTCAATGTGATTATTTTGGTCATAAAATGTTCCCTAGCCACATATAATTCAAATATTGAATGATCCCGAGGATGTGTATGCCTGCTGAAAGACAGTGTCTTCTGTATATGACAGGAATGTTAAGCCCAGTGTGAATGGGGGAAGTCTCACAAGGCCCCACTCTTAGGTGAACTGTAGAAAAGTAATGGCTTTGAGAAAGGGAGAATCTCTCTGCTTCAGGGATAAGCTCCCTAATAATCCAACCCTAAGTGGTCATTCAGAAACACATGTACATATGGACAGCCTTAAATAGACTCAGCAAAGTTTAGTTGTTTGTGTATGTCTTTATTGACGGTTCTTCAGATTTATCAACCCCATTAATAGCACAGTGGTTTCAGAGGTGTGTGTGTGTCTTTATTAGCAGTTGCCTTTCTTGAGATTTATCAACCCCATCAATATCACAGTGGTTTCAGAGGTGTGTGTGTGTGTGTGTGTGTGTGTGTGTTTTATTAGCAGTTGCCTTTCTTCAGATTTATCAACCCCATTAACAGCATAAGGCATAGTGATATATATACGTATATATGTGTGTGTGTATATATATATATATATATATTTGTGTGTAACTGGTACTGATCATCATTGTTTTTTATTATTCCTAATTAATTAGTATGCTATTCAAGAGTAGCAGTACTCTATTTAAGACTATATCCTCAATAAGAACAATCAGAAATGTTTTGTTTCATCTTTGATCAGCAATGCTTTAAATTAACTCACTAAAAGTATCCCCACTTAAGACCTAAAACATCTGCTATATACTTGGTTGCCAGAAAGCTTATTACAGGCCTTAATAGGGAGATATGTTTACTTACCATTTACTTTATTTTTTTCTTCATTGAATTTCATTAACTTATTAGAGCATGCAAATTGTCCCTTACATTGGAGTTTGTGTTTTAATCTTACATTCTCATTTAACTCGGTGAAAATATAGATACACTGTACATCAGCAACCAAGTTTTTTTTAATGAGAAATAGTTTTTAGAACTGCAGGTCAGATAGGCATGCGTGGGGCAGGAAGCAGGAGGTTCAGGATACCAGAAAGAGAAATTGAATACATGGTCCGCACAGGAGTTATCTTTGTGTTGGAATAGGCAGGGGAGCAAAGCCACATCCCAGAGCAGTATTGTTCTCCTGTGGAATGTGTGATTGTGTCTTTATAATTCACTCAGAAACCAAGCTAGCATGGCACCAAGGCTATTCTTCCATCAAAGAACAGGGATGAGAGCAGCTTCTGCAAGTCTCCACTTGGATTCTGCTAAATGTTATTATGTATTTCCTGAAGATATGAACTATATTATTTTCATGAATCAATATCTCACCATTCCATAATACAACTATTCTGTTCGCTATCTGTCTGTATTAAAATTTGTTTTTAACCCAACAGTAAAAAATAAAGTCACTCAGCACTTTTACATATTTATTGAATGGTCTTATTACTATCATAAAAGTAGAACTAATTTACTGGGCTTTGGCTGTCTCATCTTTCTTGATGGCAAAACTCACTAGAGGGTACTTAAAAGAAATGTAACCATACTGGGTGCCTATGATTCACTAAGACCTTATAGTTTCTGTTAACTCCAATTGTTGCCATGGCTTTTTCAGATGATTGCACAACTGTTGTTAGAGACATAATGGGATTCAACGATACTGGAATTATCCAAATGCATTATGAAAATCAAACTTTTTCTCTACCTACTCTGCCCATCTCATACTCAACATATTATTTTCATTCATGCACACTTACTTAGATTTACCTAGCGTGTTAGGGGTATGGAAAATCTGTTTGAAGGTACTCCAGAGTAAATAAGGACAATTAGAATTTTCATGGTTAGTTTTTTTAAAACTATGCTTAAGAATTAGACACAAGAGAATACAACTAGGGGGTGGAGGGAGGGCTGGGCCTGTGATGTTTTCTTCAATAAGCTCAGGAAACATCAATAAAATATAGTGTCATCCTGGCTATCAATGTTAACAGTTCATTAAGGCAACATAGTTTTTTCTTCTTCTATTGTTCTCCTGTCAAAAACTAGATATTACTATCACCAACATTGTCCTTGGTGAGAGGACTGGGATGGCATACATACTCCAGCACCCTCTGATCCTTCAGCACACCAAATGAATTATCAGACAGATTTGGTGATAATCTAATCTATGAAGAAATATGATATTATAACGTATACAGACATGTCAAGTCTGAGGTAAATTCTTAGTTAAAGCTGAAAATCTATCTCGGTGGTCTCTTTTTTCTTTTTCTTTTTCTTTTTTTTTTTTTTTGGTTTTTCAAGACAGGGTTTCCCTGTATTGTTTTGGAAGCTGCCCTGGGACTCTCTCTGTAGACCAGGCTGGCCTCGAACTCACAGAGATCCACCCGCCTCTGCCTCCCGAGTGCTGGGATTAAAGGCGTGCGCCACCAACGCCCGGCTCGGTGGTCTCTTTTTAAACACTTAAATTGATATAATTATTATATGATTCAGATATAATTCCAGGCAGAACTTACATGTAATTATCTAACATTTATATGCATATTTACAAATATATACACATACACATACAAGCACATATACAGTTGTGTGTTTATAACATTACAAACTATACATTCAATAGCAATTTTATAGTATCATGTTTGCATTGTGAGATGTTATCACTACTAGATTATTATTACTTCCTTCCTCTCATGACAGGAATCTATGAAATATACATCTTGGCTAACAAATGCATGCAGCTATCTCATGTTTCTGAAGTTCCCACTCTTTAAGAGACAGACACTGGCCATTGAGTATTTCTGGTGAAGATATCATGAGAAACTGCCTCATATTCAATATCCTCAACAAGTCTGTGAGGCTCCATATTAGCTATCATTCCTGAGGATCAATGGGATTAGATGCTGTATTAAGCTATGGGCCTCTCCATCCAAGAGCAGTTTGTTCAGTGTTTTTTTTTTTGTTTGTTTGTTCCTAAAACTGCTACTCTGCTACTGATTAAAAAATGCACTGAAAGCTTTCTGGAGATAGTCTAAAAATTATAACAATTAGTTTATAAAATATAACCAAAAGGCAAAATATGATTGCAGAAGATTAGATGTTACTAAAAGTCCATGTAAAGATTACAATACAGGAAAAAAATAATATTCTATTTGAAGCAATTATTTTACTTTGATAAGACAATATAGTCAAAATAAATCAGTTAAAAAGACATATTTACCATTTAGTCACTAGATGATAATAATTTGTTTATTCCTCTAACCTTTGACATGCAAAGAAGGATTGAAAAAACTAATGTTGAATTTGTGCTAACACAAGTGAAGTGTTAGCCTTTCCATTTTTTTCAAGGCCTTAATTACAATGGTGGTAATCTTGATACAATATGAAATATATTGTTATTTTGTTTTCCATTATTTTTGATTGTGCATAAGCTATACATGTGCATACATACGTGTTTGCTAACAATCCGTCTCCAAAGCCTGCTAAATTTTAAAATTATACTTTAGAACAATAGGTAACTACTAATTTCCCTTAACAACACCCCTTGCTTAGTATCTCCACTAATTAAAAACATTTGAGCTGAGTTGAATTTTAGTGATTTTTTTTTGCTAAAATATGTTTTTAAATGCTGAAATTGTATTTTAACTCATGGGTCAGTATATTTAAAAGATAATATCACTGTAAATTTATTTTAATTATGTTTTCATTAAATGTCATACTTTAACAACCCCTCCACCCACTATTCCAGTTCTATCTTAGGAGTGCTATGTAAGCCACTAGGTCAGAGGTTCTCAAAAGTGGTCATAACCACTTTGGAGGTCGCATGTCAGATTTTGTGCATATCAGATATTTACTTTTCATGACCATAGCAAAATTACAGTTATGAAGTAGCAATGAAAATAATTGTATGGTTGGGTATCACCACAACATGGTGAACTATATTTAAGGCTCACAGCATTAGAAAGGTTGAAAACCACTGCTCTACCTAAATAATATTTCCACACAAAACTACCTATAAAATATGTACCTGTACATGAAAAGTGCTATTTCTTTTTTACTTTACTTATAGTTTAATATGTATGTGATATGTATAAAATTAGGTATGAAAGTAAATGGTTATTTTTAATTTAAAATTCCTAGTAGTTTTTTTGAAACACAAACCCAACCATGCATCATTACAGTCAACTTTGACCCCATTCTTGTGATCTTGGCAACATAATTTGCACCCTGCAGAAATGAAGTTGACTCTCTCTTATGACAAGATTGTGTGTGACATGGGTTATAATTAGCACACAGATGGCAGGGAAGGTGCCCAGTTTACCCCCTAGTATACAAACCTCACATTGATATGCATCACATATTGCAGAGCAGAATATGTACACAAGTCATGTGGCAATAACCAGGTCTTTATTTTTGAAAGTTACAATAAAAGCCAGATATGATTATGATTATGAACTTCAAAGTACACTGTGCTCACATAATTGGACTAGCTTCATTGAGAAAAGATGAGACAGAATATATTATGCTATATTTGCAAATGTGTGTGAAATTTATCTAAGATACCTACATATTAGTATGACTAGCAAGAAAATATGGGAAATGCCATGTCTCTTCAGCTTACGGATGCACTGTTGAGAGTTTTGTCAGAATGCAGTCCTTGATGGTAATGAACTCATAAAATCCCCTGGCTTCCCTGCACAACTGACATTGACCATAACTGAGCTGCAACCCTTGCTTGAAACAGTATGTTTCCTTCATCCCTGCTGAACATGAAGTAGAGTGTAATATCTCAATGATGAACACCTATGAACATTTAAATATTTATGTTATTATAACAGACTCTTGGTGTTCAGGAAATGACTGTATCTATAGTTTCCAAGCTTTTATAAGCTTTTATGTTGCTGGAGGCAAAGGAAAGCAGACAAGAAATCAGCAAATGTCCATTCATAAGCAGCTTCATAATGCAACTTATCCCATTGCCATCTAACCATGGTAATCAAAACTTGACCAAGTTGGTATAAAACCTTCAAGTCCCCGTTGCTGGGGGAACATCAGCTTGCCTTCCTGAAGGCCTGTGAACTGGTACTCTACAAACCTCCATCCCTTGCATTTTAACATTAGTTACAAGGGAATTTCAGAAAACAAAGTAAAAGTAGAGGGAGTGGGCTATTATTATTTCATTTTAGAAACATGTGTGTTGTCAATTTAAGTTTAGTTCAATGTTTATAGCATAATACAATATATTTTGATACAGTGTCTTAAGATAGGACCTCAACTATTTGGTTCTATTTCTTGATAATATTAAAATATAAAAACTCCTGTTTCTTAATAATATTAAAATCCCCAGGTTCATTTTCAGAATTATTATTCTCTAGCAGTCTCACTTAAAATCTTGCGGCCAAACTGTAGAACTTTAGAAAACCAGATTCTTAAAGCATATGTACATTTTCCTCTCCACAGTTATTCCTTTGTGCACAAATGATCAGCTGTTTTTGTATGTTTCCCAAAGCTAGCCTTTTGAGATTGCACAGAGCTTCATGCTTCCCTGGCAATGACACTTTTCACTTTGTAGATGTCAAACAGGGAAAGGAAGCATCACATAATTTAAGAGTGAGAATGAATGTGAGCCCTGAGCACTGGTCACCCTTGAAGCAGAAAACTTAATGTGCATTCCAGACAAGAAATCTATTGCATGGGACAAGGGCATAGGCTAGCAGCCAGTCCTTACATTCAGCTTAAAGTACTGTGCAAAAGAATATACCATGCCAACTCACTTGTAATGAATTTTATCACAAATGGGATTAGTTTTATTTCCTTTCAGTGACTATTTGTATATATTTTTAAATGTATGATGGTTATATTCATATATAATTCATATATATGTATATATGAAGAAAATCTGGAAAAAAGGTACACACTGTCATCTAAAAGTCTGCACCCAAATTATATACAATTTAGACAGGCTAGATCCATCCTAGAGGACAAATAAAACACTCAGAATGCCTTGACCGTCAAGGAACAGGAGACTCTTTCACTAAGCCCCATGGGTAGGGCACGCAAATCTGGAATGGGCAACTATAGAAGAATGAAGCAAAGTGCTATGGAGTGCATTACATTACAGGGTATATTAACTCTTGTTGCATTGTGAGGAGAATTTTGATGAGACAGAAAAGGCAATCAAGTATGTTTCACATTGCAGTAATGATAAGACACCTTTTTATTTAGAGAACCCATGTTTATCTTTAGTTGTCAATGAAATGAGAATGGGGGAGCATCTAAAATTCTTTATATAATAACAGCTAAACTCTAAAATGAGGACATAGTATGGCATCGGTGGTTTGTTAGAAGGCAATAGCTTTAGTAGATCTTGTAATTATTTTTCATTACAAATGTGAAGACTGAACTAATTGTGACACCAATTTAAGGGAAATTATGCATGGGATAAATAGAGTTCATATTCATGCTTCCTAAACAGGCTAAAAGTTGCAAAAGGCACTGAGTCTTAGAGTCAGATTTGAATAGTTGTCAGAAATGATTACTAGAGTAATGAGAAGGTACATACCTTTAAATAAATGAAACAATGGGGCTAAGGAGACAGCTCACTCAGGAAATTGATTATTCCCAAACACAACCTAGGTTCCATCCAAGTACCTACATGTTAAAGTTGTGTCTAGTAGTGCATACTTTAATTCAAGCAATGGGGAGGTGAACCTCTGGGTTTCCTGCCAACCATACTAACCTATTGATGAGCTCTTGTCAAAGAGAGACCCCGTCTTAAAAATACAAGATATATGGTTCCTGAAATGTGACATTCAAAGTTAATATTTTGTTTCTGCATAGACACGCATGCACGTATACTTGCTCACATACATATATGTACCCACACATACACAAGAACTACGTATGTTTAGCAACATAAAGTTAAATAAAAATTGAACAGTTAATTTTTAAACTCAATATCTCACAGGTCTATTACAACTTTTGGGGATGCACAAAATATTAACTTTGTTTTGGGAAAGTGTTATGAAAATAAGATTTAAAAGGAGGAAAAGAGGCATTGCTTGGTTGGAATCTCAGAGAGCACTGATGCTATTGACTTTAGCCATTCACCCATTGTCTTAAGATTCCATTTGCTCATATTAATGGGAGATGTTTTGTAGTAATTGCTTTTCCATAATATTGTATTTGCATGTGAGATTGTAATATGATTTGAACAAACACCTATATGAACATTTACAGAGTTTTGGCAAAGACGGTAAATTAGCACCTAATTTAGCTCTTACTGGAAAGTTACCACTTAAAGAAAATATGACAGGTTTTTATGCTTTAGTCAGACGAGGCTGTTTTTCAAATGGATGTAGTTTGTAGAAATTGGTGAAGATCTAATAAGACCTCCTAGAATTATACACTGAAGAATAGACCTGATTTTCTCTAAGGTCATTCTAGAATAAGGAAGATGTTGTTTGTGCAGGCTGATTTATATTTAAATATGCTTAAAGGAAAGTAAATGATATTACAAGAAATATAATAAATGCAAAAGCATGTATTATTTAATAATTGCAAGTTACCTAATACACTTATTTGAGACTAGGATATGAAAAAAGTTTAAATTGCATCTTTTAACTTATCACACACAAATGTTCAAATAAAAAAGTTTAATAAAATCATAAAAAGCATGTCACCTTCACCTACAATTTCTATATAGCCTTACATCAGATTTACAGGCATACCAAATTAAATATGTCAGAAATAGACCTGAGCATGTTTTATCTTATCCTCCAGTGAGGTCAATTCTATTATGTAGCTTGAAGGTATACCAAAACATGAATGAACTTCTTATTCCCTTTCTTCTGAGTCCTCACACATGATAAAATGGAAAATTTATTGTTTCTATCTTATAATTTGTTCTACTAATTGTATGAGGAAACAAAATAATGTATCAAAAATACTATACAATGGAAATATCAGTGTATACCTAAGCCAAGGAAGATCTAAACCAAGAACATAAAAAGAAGCATAAAAAAACATTGGTTAACCAATATAGATGGCAAGGGACAAGAGAAATGAAATAAGAGAGAAAGTATGAGCATAAAATAGTTGTATAGTAAATATGAACCCAGACACAACATATAAAGGAAAATATATCAACACTAAAATGTAATGATGGACATACAAGTATATATAAAGCAGGAAGTTACAGCATTGCTTTAGCGACCTTTAAGGCTCTTGTTTCATTGGTAATTCTAGAAAGATAAACATAAGCTTTGCCATTGCCCAGTTCTTAGAGTTGGATGTATTTAGGCTTTGTTGGGGCTTTTGGGGGAAATCAACTTAAAATAAATGGAGACAGCAAGAATCTAAGTTCCGCTTCTGGCCTTAGTCAGAGACACAAACCATTATTTTCAGTGATGACCAACTCATTCACACACATACACACTTCCCTAGACTCACTGAGATTTTAAAATACTCCATGTATTTCATTGTGAAAGTTAAAATTTTGCTTCATAATTTTAAATTTATAAGTTTCTACCCAGTAAAATTACATATTATTTAAAGATTTTTATTTTCATTGGAATGGGTATACATTTGTTTGAGAAGTATTTTTATTCACCTCAAAAACTGACATAAGAATGAGATATCATAAGAAATCTATTAAATTATTTAAATCCAACACACTGAAAGTGGTTTTAAAAAGCAGAAATTCTCATTCATTGCTACTAGTCATGTAAAACAGTGAAGTTCACTTGCATTATAGTTTAGAAAGTTTGTTATAAAATAAAACATATATTTAGTACGTAATCCAAACACCACACCTATTACTGTTTACCCAAGGAAGTTATAAACTCCTATTTATACAACATACTTGATGTTTAATGTTTTAATTATAACTATAAAGAGGGAAAAGCAACCAATATGTTTTCAACAAATGAATGGTTGTATGATCTAAGGTACATCTATATCATGAAACATTACTGTGTTAAAAAGAAACGAATTAAGAATTTATTCAACATGGGGGTAAGAGGAGGGAGGTCAGAGGAAAAGGAAGGGAGAAGGGGAGGTGGGAGGAGAACATGAGGAATCAGAAGGTCAAGTTGGGGGAAGAGCAGAGAAGGACAAGGAAAGAGATACCTTGGGAGAGGGAGCCATTATGGGCCCAATGACAAAGCTGGCGCTAGGAAGATTTCCAGGGATCCACAAGGATGACCCCCATAATGAGATTGATGACTACCTTAAATGCCCTCATAGATCCAGTAACTGATGGAAGCCGAAGCAGAGATTCACAGCCAAGCACTGAGCCAAACTCCTGGAACCCAGTTGTAGAGAGGGAGGAGTGTTGAGCCAAGGGATCAAAATCATGCTGGGGAAACAAACCCACAGAAACAGCTGACCTGAGCATGTGGGAGCTCACAGACCCCATTCTGACAGCTGGGGAACCAGCACAGACCCAAACCAGGCACCCTGAATGTGTGTTTCAGTTGGGAGGCCTGGGCAGTCTATGGGGCCTCTGGCAGTGGAAGACAACATTTAACTGAGCCACTATGGAAAGAATTTACGCAAAACAGGTCTTCATGAAGCAATCTGTCAATCAGTTGCTGTTTGACAGATATTCCAGTATATTGGAAACAGCTAAATAATGCTATGTCTCCCAAAGAGTCAAAAAAATGATTCAGTCACTCACATGGTCTGTCTACATGACCACATATTCGATTTGGTGTCTAAATGTGTCATTTTTTTATCTGAATGCTTCAGATATTTCAACACACTGGCTAATGTTTGCATAGAATTATTAAACTAGAAAGTGTTTTAAATATTGCATTTCAATTAATCTTCAAAACAATTCATAGTATCCAGTGATTAAGATTCCTCACAACAAAATGGGAACTTTGAAATAACACTATGTCTGGAAATATGACCAGATTATGAATGGTGAAGTCATGAATGGCCATGGTCCTAGCAAGTCACCAGACTCCTCAGGAAGTCTAATGCCACTAAGGGCACACTCTCATGTGTTTGTATGCTTGTTCAGGGAATTTAGAACAAGGAAACAATGGTTACACCCCACATAATTGCTCCATTTTAGAAAGCCTGCCCTCTGATCCTCATTGTTTTTAGTAACAGGAATTATCTCTAAAAGATAATATAGACATGGAGGTACCTGTCTCTATAATGTGGAAGCTTATTGTTTTCCTGACATCCTCTTTCACTATGTAGGCACTGGGAGAACAAAGATGAAAAGCTTTCCTTTTCCTGTGAAACTTTCAAAAGGGCAGTAATTACCATGAAAAAGGAAGCGCTTCCTTGTTTCTGGCATTTTGCCACTATTAATTTGTCCCAGGACAGTTTCCTGTCAAGTGCCTTGCATTCTGTTTTTAACATGAAAAGCTGCACTGCACAGTTAGTAATTGTTGTTGCTCTGTTAAGCAGCTGGCAGAACACTGGCCTGTACATTGCCCATTTCCATGAGCTCCCAGTTATTTAGGTAGTCAAGGGACACAGGTGGCTTAGAGAGGAAAGTCTGCAAATATAATCCTTATCTTTCACAGGATAATGATGCTAAAGATATTAGTATTTTACTATGTTATTCTAAACCATTGGGGGATATGTTGGTTTTACTTTTCTCCTTCAGGCATACATTTTTATTACCCAACCCCTCAAAAGTAATTTTAGTAGGGGCATTCTTTCCATTGGAAACAAAAATGATGATGTCACTATAACTGACATGCAGATCAAGGATGTCCTAGGAAATCTTAGATTTAGTTAAGAAATTTCTATAAATTATTATTTACTTACAATAATATATTTACATATATACACATATATATTTAATTTGCTCACGCTGTTTGTAAGTAGATTTTTTTCTGCTAATCAATCTGCCATGAGTAGAATCAAGAGAAAGTTCAGAGATTTTCTATAACTGATAAATATTTAATCATATTGAACATGGTTTTTAAGTATGGATTTTGATGACTTTGAGAGAGCCATTAGAAGACTGAAACTACGGCTATAAATTCTATCATGTTATTGACCAGTAGACTCAATAACATGTAAGAGTTCACAGCAGTCTCTAGGTGAATAGTTTCCAGAAAAAGGATGAATTTTACTGGACATCTCAAATAACTATGATGTGACACTGAGATGCTATTAAGAAAGGAATTTACTACCAGTACCAATACAGATAGGAGTCTTCAAAGTCCCCCTCCCCCCCATAGTACACACATCCTCCAACAAGGCCACATCTACTTCAATAAGGCCACATCTCCTAATAGTGCCACTCCCTTTGAGATTATGGGGGCCAATTACATTCAGACTACCACATCAAGTAAATAAAAATTTTCATGCATGCTGGAGAGATGGCTCAGAGATTAAGAATACTAGCTGCTCTTCCAGAGGTCCTGAGTTCAATTCCCAGCAACCACATGGTGGCTCACAACCATTTGTAATGAGATCTGGTTCCCTCTTCTTGACAGCAGATCACTATATACATAATAAATAAATCTTTAAAAAATTGCATGCACTTTGGGGGGTCTCAGTGCTCATCTTTTCATTCATGTGCTAATCAAGATGACCTCAACCAGACACTCTGCAGATGTGGTCATCTGCTAGATCTTATTGCTTAAGGTTACTGCAGATAAATTGGGCGCCCTAAGTTATTCAGCTTCAAGGCAGTGATGAGGATTGCTTTAGGAAAAAGACTTCCTTGTGTAGAGCTGCTTGAAACAATTCCTGTAATTTCCAGCCTGCCCATTCCATGACCTGTCTTACAGCTTCTCACACATGTAAGTGGTCACCAGAATAAGAAGAGAATGTCCCTTGCAAACTAGCTCCTAATATTCTAGAACTAATTTTCATCCTGTTTTAAGCTCGACATAAGCCCATTCAGGCAAAGTGTTAAATTAACAAGTTGCAACAGTTTTTTAATGCTAAGCTCTAGCACTATGAAGGGTCATTTTAATCACCAAAATAGATGTATACTGAAATTGAAACCAATGTCTATGGGGAATGGTGGTTTCTCCTGTACTTCCAGAACTTTGGAGGCATGGTCAGGAAGATACAACAGCTTTGAGACTGGCCTGATCTAAGAGTGACTTAACATTTTAGCCAGAGATACATGTAGCGACACTGTCTCAACAACAAACAGCAAACAAACAACATACCCAAAAAATCCAGCCAAACAAAAAAGGATAAAAAAACAGACAATAAATTGACATGAATACGGAATTTCTAGTAGATGAAATTACATCGTTCACAACAAATGATATTGAGTTTCAAAGGAAATCACTTAAAATTATAGGGAAAGGTGATATATAAATATTACTTTGTAGATAAAGAATTCGAACCTGATTAGTGGAAATTCTCAAGTAGGTAGAAGATAGGTTAGGCAGAGAAAAAAAATCTATCTAGCAAGTGCTGTGTAGGGTACAAGTGGTTACTGGTGGTTGTCTTGTGAGTGACAACCTGTGGCTACAAATGATGAGACATCAAACGACGAGTTGGAGACAAATTGAACTAAAAGATTTGGAACAAAATTATGTTGTTTGAAAAGATCTACCTGTGTCTACCTCCCAAGAAGTGAAAAAAAAATTGAACATTACATATTTACAGCATACAAGGGGTAGTAGATATTCTGCTATAGTTTAGATTTGAAATGTCCCCAAAGACTCTTATGTGTTGAAGAGTGGTTCCAGATGATGGAGGTTACTAAATCACCAGGGGCGATGAGAATCATCTCATTGATGAGCTAAATAGGCTCCTGGAGGTGGGGCCTAGTCAACTCCAGGCAGTAGAAGACAGGAGGGATGTCTTCAAATGGAATGTCTTGTGTCTGCTCTCATGCACTCCTATGCTCTCTCTCTCTCTCTCTCTCTCTCTCTCTCTCTCTCTCTCTCTCTCTCTCTCTCTCTCTCTCTCTCTCTTCTGCCCCTCTTTCCTCTCTCCTACTACTCCTGTCCCCGGAGGCCAGTCTCACCACTTCCCTTTCCCCCTTTTATGATCTCTTTCCCTAATAAAAAACAAAACAAAACAAACAAACAAAAAACTCCTTCTGCTTGAACCTTGTAACATGCATTTTTCTCCAGGACTGTTTTTCTTAAATTACAACAGTAAGACCTTCTCAACAGTCTGATATAGGCAACATATACTGCATTGAAGTTCAAGTATTTAGATAACAAAGGGAAGAAGGAACAGGAAACTTAAGAGAACCAAATATTTTGATCAAAATATTTGACAAATTCCATAAGTGGCATTGAACTTCAATAAGTTGCACTGCTTTTAAGAAATCACAATAAAACAGTATCTTTTGTATAATTTGAACATTAAAAAGTTATGGCGATGACTTTACATTATTCTGTGTGCATTTGGCCATTTCCAACAGTCTGATAATTTCTTTATTTTTCTTGTTTTGATGATCTGTCAGAATATGCATTAGGTCAGAGTACAAATAAAGTCATTATCAATCTGTATGTGAGGCAGCAGATGTTTCAAGTCATCACTATTTCTGTAGTTTTAAATGACAATCAAACATGCATTTTGAAAAAATATATCTTCTCTGCTGAAAGTGACAATGTAAAATTTCAATCTCAAAAATATAACAGGATGCTCTAATGAGATACATGAGTCTGAGAATGAACTAATCTGCCACATTTTGCTCTTAGAGTCACGTGGACATACTTGTAGGACACAGATTTCTTTGATGAAACCCTGCATCTCCATTTACCAAAAAATACAAGAAATTAGCCCTTGAAAATGCATCAAATACATTTCATCAATCATAGTTATTGAAGAAAAGAGAGATTATGCTTAATTCCTTCTCTTAAAAGGAATTGTAGGGGCCCAGGAGATGGCTCACTATGAGCAACTGTTGTCAAGTCTGATAGCCTAAATTCCATCCAAAAACCCACGTGATGGAAGAAGAGAACTGACTGCAACAACTGTCCTCTGATCTCCACAGGCATGCCAACAATGCATTTGCACACACAAATGAATATGTAAACACAGTACTCTTTTTTAAAAGTCCAAGTATTCTAGTTTAAAAGTCTAGTCAGCACTTTTGTAATCGTTAATGATAACTTGCCAATCACCAAACACACATTCATAACTTCAGAAGCAATGAGATTATTTTGATAGGATACAGCAAAAATCTTATTCTAAAAGACATGTATAGGTCTAGGCTGCCCACACCAGAAGCACTCCTTGCCTGGAAGCCAGCTGGTCATGACCAAGGAGTCCTGTAGGTGAGTTGCACTCTCCTGCCCTCCATTTACAATACTGCTGTCTCATCCCCAGCTGTGTAGCAGGTCACCTGCAGGGACCTGTCTCCCCTCTTTTCCTCCATTTCTTTAGTACTGCACAGATTCCTGTGACAAGCAGAGCCAGCTTTCCCTGGTTCTGTATATCCTCTCAGTCCCATTCCCACTCCTGCCAATCCTTCTTTTTAACTGCTGACAGCTAGAAACATTTCCTAGCCAGGAAACCCATGGCCATACCTGGCAGTGATTCAGAAGCATTCCCTACTAGTTGATGCCTGGCCACCATATCCCCTCACATCCAAAGAGGAAAGGAAAAATTCCAGCAAAGGCCTGATATCAATATCTAGACTTATAGTCATTCAAAATTCAGATCCCTAAAAAGCAGAAAACAAACAAAAAACATCAACCAGAACACTATGCCTCTATTAGAGCCAACAACCTTACTGGAATAGGTGCTGAAAGTGCAGTATAGTTGAAGGAGGAAACCGTGTCTAATGCTTCCTAGCATTTGGGAAGCAGAGGCAGGTGGATCTCTGTGAATCTGAGGCCAGCCTGGTGTACAGAGCTAGTTCCAGGACAGCTATGGTTGTTACACAGAGAAATCCTGTGTCAAAAAGCAAACAAACAAAAATAGCTATTATGAATATGCTTAAAGTCCTTTAAGAGGTTAAGAATAAATCCATTGATGAAATCTATAAAAAACACAGTATTCATTCTCAATAGTGGAATGAAATGAAGAAAAATAGTTCAAGACATGACAATAGAAATAGAATCATTAAAGAAAATTCCAACTGAGATAAAACTGAAAGTGAAAACTTTAGGAGTTCATAAGAATCTTCAGAGCAAACATCATCAAAAGAATATAAGAGGAAGAAGAGAGATGTGGTGATATATCAAAATGCGAAGGAAGCCACACTAGTTTGCCATAGAAGCTGGGCAGTGCTGGCATAGATCTTTAATCCCAGAATTCAGGTTATAAAGGCAGATGGATTTCTGTGAGTTCAAGGCCACCCAGGGCTGCATTAGAGTGAATCAGTCTTACAGAGAATTACTGTTCATGCTTTTAATCCAGCACTACAGAGATAGATTAAAAAAAAAAAAAACAGGAGCCCAGTGTCTCAGGCTGCATTCCGAGATTGAGTCTCCAGCCACATTGAGGAGAAGCAGCAGTCTGAAGCTTGGAGGAGAGTTCGTGGAGACAGGATTAGCCCTTTCAGCCTGAAATAGAGTAAGAGCTAGTTGTTTGTCTGCTTTGCTTTTCTGATCTTCAGTGGCTTTATTAGATCACAAACAGTATAGCACCACAGACAGATTGTTAGGCTTGAAGACAAGATGGAAGAAAAGGATACTTCAATCAAAGAAAATGATAAATCCTAGAAAACAATAATCCAAGCAAAAGACATACAGGATAGTTGAGACACTATGAAAAGATCAAATCTATGAATAATTGGAATAGAGGAAGAAGAAACTCAGGTCAAAAGTAGAGAAAGTGTTTTCAACTAAATATATAGAAGAAATTTTTGCTAATCTAAAAAATGGAGGTGCCTGTAAAATTACAAGAAGAATACAGGACACCAAATAGACTGGATGAAGGAAGAAATTCCCACAATGCATAATAACCAAAGCACTAAACATATAGAAAAAAGAAAGTATTAAAAGCCACAAGGGGAAAAGACCAGATAACATGTAAAGGCGGACTTATGAGAATAACAGCTGAATTTTAAAGGGAGACTCTAAAAGCCAGAAAAGCCTGGACAGACTTTATATAAACTATAAGAGACCACAGTTGCCAACTCAGACTACTATTCCTAGCAAAACTTCCAGTCACAATAGATCGAGAAAGAAAAACATTCCATAATAAAAACTAATTTAATAGTATCTATCTAGAAATTGAGCTCTAAGGAAGGCATAAGAAGGAAAACTTCAACTTGAAGAGATTAACCACACCCAAGAAAACATAGGGAATAAATAATATCATATCAACAAATCAAAGGTGAGGGGAACCCACAACAACAAAAATATCAACAAGACCTGCTCATTGATAACACTCAACACTAACTGTTTCAATTTCCCAATAAAAAGAGACAGACTAGCAGATTGGATAATAAAGCAAGACCCATCCCACTTCTGTACCAATGAAATATATCTGAACATAATGGACAGACACCACTTCAGGATAAAAGGAAGGAAAATATATTCCAAGTAAATGAACCCAAGAAACAAGAGCAGCAATTTTCATAACTAACAAATCAGACTTCAAACCAAACCAATCATGAGATAAGTTCAGACATTATTTACCCATCAAAGGAAAAATGCACCAAGAGGATATTACAATTTAAAACATCTATGCACCAAATACACTGTTTTAGAGTCTCTGTTGTTGCAATGAAACACCATGACCTACAAGCAAAGTGGGGGGAGAAACAGGTTTATTTGGCTTACACTTCCATATTGCTGTTTATCATCACAGAAAATCAGCACAGGAACTCAAACCTGGAAGGAACCTGGAAGCAGCTGATGAAGAGGTTGTGGTGGATGCTGTTTACTGGGTTGCTCCCCATGGCTTGCTCAGTCTGCTTTCTTATAGAATCTAGGACTACCAGCCAGGGGATGGCGCCACCCACTATGGTCTAGGCCCTTCCACAACAATCACTAATTAAGAAAATGCCTTACAGCTGGATAGTATGGAGGCATTTTCTCAGTTGAGTTTATCACCTTTCAGGTATTTCTAGCTTGTGTTAAGTTGACCTAAGACCAGTCATCAAAACTAAATAAACTCTTGTTAGCTTCACACAAACACATTTCTCTGAAGCCAACACCCTTCCATTCTCAAGACCTTTCATTAAAATCATAAATAACTTTCTCTACCTGGACATATAAGGGAGGGCCTAGGCCCTGCCCTGGATGATATGACAGACTTTTGAGATCCCCCATGAAGGGCCTCACCTTCCTTGGAGAGTGGAGGGGGGATTGGGTGAGGGGTTGGAGGAGGGTTGAAGGGGGCTGGAGAGGAGGGGAGGGAAAGGGAGCTGGGATTGACATGTGAAACAAGCTTGTTTTTAATTTAAATTAAATGAAAAATAATAAAAAGACACACACAAACACACAAAATAACTTTAAAAGTACCGTGGGCTTTACAAATTCAAACACATTAAAATTTCAGTTTCTAAAATATCTAATCTCTCTAAAATTAAAAAAAAAATCAGTTTGAAAAAATCAACGTCTTTTAGCTGTAGGCTCCTGTAAAAACAAAATGGAATCAAATACCTTGTTATTTAAGAAGGGAAGAACAAGGGCACAGTTAGTATCAAATCAATGCAACACCAAACTCCAACTGTATGAACAACACAGGATCCAATGTCTGGGATCACTCATCTTCTGGACTCCTCCAAGGGACTTGGATCACTTCCTCTGCCCCAGTTGATACCTATTTGCCAAGGAAAAGCACATTTTTTTCCAATAGAGTCTCACTGAGTGTATGAACCACTTAATGGCAGGCCTCAGTGTATTCTTCTGCTTGTTTATACCTTAGAAGTTCTTTACATATATGTGAGTGTATATGTCTTACCACACATGCAGTTTCGTGCTTTTCTTTGGCTCTTTTTCTTCTGTTTGCTTGTTTGTTTTGCCTTATTCTTGCTTTTTGTCTTATTTTATTTTGCTATCATTAATATTTAGATGCTTATTTGTATTATAATGAGACAAAGAAAGAAAAGACTCTGGATTTGGGTGGGTGGGGTATTATGGAGGATCTGGGAGTTGGGAGAGGAGGTAATCAGAATATATTGTAATAAAAATCTATTTTCAATCAAAAGACAGGATACATATTTAAGGGTAGACTTTTATATATAACTAATGGTCTTATATAAAATAAAGCTCCAGTGATTATCAAAATTAGATAGTGTTACTTACTAAGAATGCACTCAGGAGGCAGGGACAGGGGGAAATCTGTGAGTTTGAGACCAGTCTGGTCTACAAGAGCTAGTTCCAGCATAGCCTCCAAAGCCTCAAAGAAACCCTGTCTCGAGAAACCAAAAAAAAAATGACAATCAGCATCAACATCATCATGAGTCATCTATTATTTAAGAAGGTGCCCAACTGAGAAATGCTTAGAAAACTTCTGGTGCTTGTGTATTGCTTCACAGGAAAAGAAATCAAAATAACACTCATAGTAACCATCTCCCTCTGAAAAGAATTCAGAAGTTAAAAGATTCAGTGTCCTTAGTCTGTCTACCTGTGGGGGTTGAATGAGAAAATGCCTTGAGTTCCACCCTGCTATCCTCTACCTTCTCTCTCTTTGTGTACTGTGTACCCATAAAGCCTCACCTGCATCACTATGTAACCATGAGATGACAAGGATAACAATAACACACATACTAACATCGATGGGGAAAAGACCATGTTATAGATTTTAAGCCCTCATTTTTAACTTTTGAGATATGCTTAGGAAGTTGGACTACATTATCTCTGTTGATTTAGGAAGATATTTTATAGACTTTATCTCAATTATGTTAGTATTGACATTGGCTATTTGATATTCCTGGTGTAAAGAAAATTATGCTATCATTTTTTTTAGACATGCCACAGCCCTTTATAGATGTGAAGTCTGGTAAGCAGTATAACTGAGTATTTATCTCTCACCCAGAATGAACTACCAGTGCAGACAAGATTGGAACAGCACCATCATCTACAAGATAAGAATCAAAAGATACCTGCTTCTTAATAGAATTCAAAGTGCAAAGAAAATCAATTGCAGTAATAACATTCAGCATGCTCACTTTAATAGCTTGAGCAACAATGACGCTTAAGAAACCTTTTCTATTTAATGTTATGACTGAAAATGGTCTTATTTTAATAAACTAGATAAAAGTATACAGAAAGTAAGATTATTTCACTAATTGGAATTCTTATTAAAGTCATCAGATAACTGCAAATTCACACTTACACAGTTTTTACTTAAGTGTTGATATTTATGTGAATAAAGGAGTGAAAAATGGAATCTGTAACCTGTAACACTTGTAGGAAAGAATGACTCCCCTGTCACTAGTCACATTATTCCTTATGGCATCAAACTTGTGACATTCTTTAGTTGCATTTGTTAGTTTCAATGGCCAGGTATACATTCTGAGCAATCACATATAGCCAGAGAGGCAATGACTTCTATGTGTGAAGACAGAGGTGAATGTCACCTTTCTCCACATGCTCTTTGGCCATCTTCTTGATGGAAGCATGTGACTTCTGGAAATCAGATAACTGTGGTGCTGGGTGGGAGAAGGAGGTTGCATCCAGGATGACTTTACAAAACAGAGTGCTACACACTTTCCAGAGTAATAAGAAACATGTTGTATTGTTAAATTTCTAAACTAATTCAAAATTTCACATGTAAAGATGCCTTCAGTAGGAGTCTCCTGTAAAATGGAGACAATGTATCTTTTATCTTTGCTTTTACTAAAGAGGCACTTACAAGGTTTCCTGTAGGATGACCATTTATTTGTTGACTTGAGTTGAAATCTACTTTTAGGGTCCAGTTTGGATAGGCATCTTAATTTCCTCCCCAATCTGGGTTTAGATGACATTCCATACATTTAGGAAGTTATTAATATTTTGGGGTATCTTCTTGAATGTGTCACACACTTCAAAATTGTATAAACATGCAACTGACTACTTTTTATTGACTACAGAATATTAATTGCTATAAAAATAGAATATAAAACTAGGAAATGAGTAATTCAACACAGTATCCCTTCTTGTCATAAATGAACAAATATATGATATATGACAGAAATAATTACCAATAGAATCATAACTTTCACCATGAAAGAGTGAATCACTAATTTACAAACTAATAGCTATCACCATAGAAACCAATAATTAGATTAAAGACACAAGGAACCAGAATCATTCACTAACTGTTACACTAAGATCACTTTCTTTATTGTACTGACCTTTAAAAAAGCCACAGAACAAGAAAATAGTAACTCTAAAATAAGTGTTGTTTGAATGAGAAATAGTCCCCATAGGCTCACCTATTTGAACAATTGGTCCACAGTTGGTAGCAATGTATGGGGAAGTTTTGTGAGACTACAGAGCTGGATCCTTGCTGAAGGAAATTTGTTACTGGGCATGAATTTTGACAGGCTCGCCCTGCTTCCTGTTCTCTGTTTCTATGTGCTGTGTATGATCAGCAATATTTGTGCTCCTGCTGCCATGTAAAATGTATGTATGTAGAAATGCCTTCTTCTTTAAGTTGCTTTGTTCAGGATATTTTATCACAGCAACAGAAAGGTAATGAATACAGTAAGGAAGGGGGCTATTAAAATTATTCCTATTTTCTTCTAATTTCCAAGGGAACAGATAGAGCATACTTGATATGACTATCATAAAGTTACTATTAAACTCAATTTTTAGTCAAACATAAGAATTTATTAGACTCGTGGGAGTGGTAACATGATATATATCTTGCCTTTTTGCTCCTTTGCATTTTCTGATGTGAAATGTCTCCAAAGAGATTATGAAAATGCTTGGCATTTAGTATGGGTGAGATTTTTGCAGGTATACTAGTTTGTTCAAGATTCAATCTTTCATGAAATTCACCCATTATGAGGGAGTCTTCTTGAAGCAGAGATAGAATATTTTACTTTATTACTACCATTTTAAAATATCTTTTAGTTCCTAGAGATATAAGAGGTGAAATTTAAAACATAATCCCCAGCAGTGTTTTAAAAGCATAGTACTTTGAGTTTGTAGAGCAGGCTTTTTTTTTTAAGTAGTGTTACAACTCAACCAAATCTTTCAAAATTTATATGAAAAGGTTAGTTGCAATAACTTTTAGAAGAACAAGAAGGATTACTAGTTTGTTGAAAATAATATACATATATATAATGCATTTTAGACACCTTGACATATTTCATTTTTAGGACTACACTGGCATTGACTTAAACTGAAAGTGTGTTAGAGAAGACATGAGGTGAGAGAAAACCGTATTACACTTGAGTAAACACTAGATTGTTGGTTTGAGGAAATGGAATTGTCTCCAGCTAGCTTAACTACAAGGTGTGCAAAAGAAGCAGTCCTTCTTTCATGGTATAATGAAACCAAAGCTCCAAGCAAAGTGCCCTGTGAACATGGGACATGAAAATGACTCCCAGTCTTATGCAAAGGATATTTTTATAATTGTGTTAAACTCTAGCAATTGGGTGAGAAAAACAAATATGATAGACATGTGTATTTCAAATAAGAAAGTAAAAGTATGGACCACAGTTAAGCTAAGTGTCTTATATCAAGAAGTGACCAAATCGGTGTAGTTCTCCAAGCTTTGGACATGTTGAATTTCTCCCACAAGAAACTACATATAGTATATGTAACAAGTTGGGCATCTGGTTCACCCTGTCTTTCCATAATTCTAACTTATTCTACTCCATTTTATTCAATAAAATGTGGTTATTCAAAATCAATATTCATTTCAAAACCCAACAATGCATTGTATAAAACAGTTTTGAAGATTTTCTTCTTTTTATTTATTTTTCCTAATACAATGTATCCCTTCTATTCCTCATGGTTCCTCTCAATCTCTTCTCTCCTTCCTATCTCCTCCCTTTCTTTCTCCCATTAAGAATGAACAGGTTTCTGAGAGAAAACAAAATAAAACATAATATCATAAAAACAAAAACCATCACATTGAAGTTGGATAAGGCAGACCAACAGAAGGAAAAGGGCCCCAAGAACAGGCACAAGAATCAGAGATCCACTTGTTTACACATTCAGAAGTCCAACTAAAGCACTGAAATCAAAGCCATAATTTTTACACAGGACCTGATACAGATCCAATACGGTTCTGTGTTTGCTCCTTCTGCCTCTGTGAGTTCATATGAGCTGTATTTAGTTTATTTAGAGGGCCTTGTTCTCCCGATGTCCTCCATCCCCATCTAGCTCTTACACTATTCCTACATCCTTTTCCTTGGGGTTCCTTGAGCTCTAAGGATTGAATTTGATGGAGACATCCCATTTAGTGATGAATATTCTAATGTCTCCTCTGTGTAATAGCTGGCTGTGAGTCCCTTTATTTGTTTGTTCCCATCTGTTAGAGGAAGACACTCTCTGATGAGTGTTGAGTAAGGCACTGATCTATGCATACAACTGGATATCACTGGGAGTTATTTTCTCACTAACTTTTTATTTTGTTTTGCTTTAAAGAAAAGTAGAATTTGTTCTTACCCTAGGTGTTTAGTCTGGTTCTTTGTCATTTGGGTGTTGGTTCAATCTCCATCAGTGTGTCTTAAGTCAATTGAAACATCTATTGGTTACTCCCACAGCTTTGTGTCAATTTGCAGGCAGGACAGACTGTTGATCAAAGGTTTTGTGGTAAGATTGGTATATATGTTTCTCTTTCGGGTGCCTACAAGGTACCTTCTCATACCAAAGACATCCCAAACAGGGATGAAAGTTCTTTGGAGACACTAACCTAGTCTTTCCATGTTCAACAAGTTGTGCGAGTATTGTCTTCAGTAATGGGGGTTGCTGCAAAACATTTTAAAACTCACTGAAACTTATTCAAGCAAAAAGTTGAGTGGCTGTCTTTATTTTATTTTCTTCATTTTTGTCTCACACAGTACAACCCAATTTCTTTAAGAACAATTAAAATCAGAAATATGTTTTGCCAAGAGAATGAAAAAGATTCTAAAAAAATATATCAACAAATTCCCTTTTTTTGTGCAGATTGCCACACTGCAGTCATCAGTTTTTAACTGGTTTAAAAAAAACATGCAGCATTCATGGATTGATTATTATTAAGTGTATCAGAAAATTTTACAGAAAAATATAGAAGATTTGAAAGAAGAGCTATGTCAGATTAGGTTGGTACAGATAATGGAGTTGCTATCAAGTTCTTACTAGGGAAAATCCATGTAAATCAAACATGGTCTACTTATCATTACTCTTTGAAACACATAATTAAAATCCATGTAAATCAAACATGGTTTACTTATCATTACTCTCTGAAACGCATACTTCTTTAGCTAAATTATATATATATATACAATTTTAAAATTATAACTTGTTTATAGAATAATATCAAATGGTTTAGTAGACTCCGAGAAGCAGCAGATTTTCTGATTTAAAAAAATAGCTCACTGTGAAGAGGAAGGAGAGAGGAAAGTATTCTATAATGAGTTACTGCAAATTTTCAGTGTCCAACTTCAGCTATTAAATTTAATGATTTTCCTGACTGGGCAACTTTTTATCCAAGATTCTCTTCTCTACCCACTTTGCACACAGCCAAGAAAAATTTAGGGTAGGCTAAGTAGAAAACCCTTACTCTGTGTGGCAATTACATAATATTCCTTTCATTTGCTCACTCAGCAGACATATTTGAAATCCTGCATTGAACTAAGTGTTAATAGAAATGCATTAAACAAGAAAAAGTTGCTATGTTCATGGAGGTAATAGGGAGCCAGACCAGAGAATACAGACAAAAGAATATTTGAATAATATAATAGCTATTGCTGGGAAAAGACAATAAAGCAGAAAAAAAGGTGAAGGAATACAAGAAGAGAATGGAAAATGTACAGTAATAATTAAACATATTTGAATTATGAGATAGTAAACCTGGTTTACAAAGCAAGTTCCAGAACAGGCTCCAAAGATACACAGAGAAACCCTGTCTCGAAAAAACAAAAAATATTCCTTCAGAGAATAAACAGAAGAATAAAAAATGCAACTGTTTTCATGAAAAAAAGAAAAAAGACATGGCAGATTTTTCTACTTTTAGTTGGTCCTATATTTTACAAAGAAAAATTTGTTTTATTAGATTTACTAAGTTAAAGTCTTAATTTTTCATTATCCAAAAAATCCACCAGGAAAAAATTATAGAAAAGGCTTTACTATGCTACAGATAGAAATTCCTCAACTCATGCATTTTATTATTAAAGGAACACTTAGTGTTTCAATTTTGTTATTACAATCCATTGTATAGATTGTAAAATGTAGTAATTTAAGTCAACCATGGATGTGTGGTTGGAGCATGTAGCCCATTGCTTGTCACTTTTAATGTGTAATAAGATTCATTTATTTGATAAGCAATTAGAAAACTTAAAAAGAATAATAAGGTTGGTGATTTAGCCCAATTGTAGAGAGTGTGCACAGTCCATAAGAGGTCCTGAATTTAATTATTTTTAAATGGAATTAACTTCTTGAAATACCAGTTTTTTAAAGTTTTCGAAGATGTCAAAAACTTCTGTTAGATTTTAGAAAAATCTGCTTTTAAGACTACGTAAATGTGGGGGGGGGAAGACTACGTAAATGAGTTGTGAACAAAGTAATAGTAAAAATTCATATTCAGATGTATTCGTAATGTTTAACCCTGTGGATACACAGTAATGTACAGGATAATGTCTATAAAAATTAAATGTGCTCTGGGTGTTGGTGGCGCATGCCATTAATCCCAGCACTTGGGAGGCAGAGGCAGGCAGATCTCTGTGAGTTTGAGGCTGGCTTGGTCTACAGAGCAAGTTCCAGGACAGCCTCCAAAACAATACAGAGAAACCCTGTCTCGAAAACCCCCCGCAAAAATTAAATGTGCATGAGTTCATCTATGTACATAATCTACATAGTTAGCATTGGAGTATATATTGATATGTATTTACCAGAAAAAAAACCAGTGCCAAACATATACAAAATTATGATTTTAATAGTTTAATGATTTCATAAAACAGCTACTAAAATATACAGAAATATGTGACACAGAATCCTAAATCTCTAAATATTCTTATTGCTAGAACAGAGATATATCAATAATATAGCCTTGAAAATAGTCTGAAAAATAGTATTCTGGAATATTGCTTACTTTTCATAATATTTTAATTTAAAACTTTTTGGGAACTTCATATGTGAATACTGACTCTGTGTCACTCCTATTCCTTCCTCTCCCTCAATTTCTTCCATTTGTTTCTGTCTTTCTTGAAAATTCATGACATACTTGTCTTATATATACCTCACACAACCTACTGAGTCCATTTATGATTACAAATATGTACATATATCCAAGTTGACCACTTAGGATTTAACACCCTATGTGAGAGTTCATTCATAAAGAAAACTGATTGTTCCTTTGCTAGCAGGCATTGAACACCTATAGCTCTTCATCTAGAGGTAGGACCAGACTGTATGGAGATTTCTTTGTCCATGTTGGGATGTCAGCTGGTCATATCTTCATGTAATACCTTACATAATTTTATTAGCATTAATGAAGGAGATTTATTTTTAATACATTGACAAAATGTTTAATAGGATATTACTATGTTTATATTATTGCTTTACTTTGCTTCTAAAAGAATGTGTTTGAGGGATGGACAATTTCGTCATAACAACTAAAGACCTTTAAATATAAGTTGATCAACACGGCAATGTCTATGGCATTCATGTTATTCAAATAATGTTTATTGGAAATATGTAACTCCTGACATATAAATTTAATAAGTAATCTAATTTAACATACTTTGTCTCATTTTCTAAATTAGTATTTCCCACACAAAATTATCCTCAACAGAGATACACATGGAATTCACACATTCCATACAGCACCCAAAAAGTTTCCCTTCAAAATTCAGCACACACACACAACAATAACCCTACATTGTTAATAGGGTCCCTAAATGTTACTAAATAAGAGGCTACGGAGATGGCTCAGCAGGTAAAGGAATTTGGTTGCTAAGCGTATGAGCTGAGTTCAGTCTCCATAAAGTCCATAGCAAAAAGAGAACTGATTCTCACAAGTTGTCCTCTGACCTTTACAGGTGTGTTGTATTGTATGGACAACCCCACAAACACAAACAAATAAATAAATATTAAAAGATCTAGTCTAAATCTTTTGTAGTTTCAATACCCAGAAATGAAGAACCACTGTTAGAAATCTGTATGATGACCATGAAGGCATCTTCACTGATCAGGTGCATACAACCATTTACAGATGTTGAACCTTTCCATTGTTCTATTAGATTTTACAGATTTATGGCCAGCACATACAGCAATCCTGATTTGACTGACAATGGGGTTATGTGATACTGTATTTTATTATCAAAATTTGTGAATGTTCACTTGGGGAACAGATGATAAGCTAGACACATATTAATTAGATTTTTGCTTCAAACTGCAGCTCAGATTCAACTGTAATGACAAGTAATTTGACACTCAGGCAGAATAAATGCCTGGTTTCCCTGTGATGCCATATGAACTGAGGCTTCTCAAATGAGAAGGAAATGTTTAGCAGTCCATGTCTATGGTCACATGTACTTTGAGAAGCATTACAATGTGGTGTTTCTTTAGCTCAAAAAAGAAATACACTAACTACATAAAAATTGATGGGTCTGGGCCAGGGATTAGGTTTGTTTGTAATGTGCTTGCCACACAAACCTGAAGACCTGAGTTCTATTTGCAGCATAAGTAGAAAAGGAAAGCAGCAGCAACAACTGTGGTATTAACTGTAATCCTAGCACTGAGGCAGAAGGTAGAGAGAGGCATATCCTTGAGGCTCACTGGCTACCCAGGCTATCTGGTCCAGAAACAAACCTTCTCTCATAAAATAAGGTGGGTAGGTGTGGAGAGCAACACTTGAGATAGACATTTGGTCTCCATATACACACATGCACATGTCAACTTACATACATGAGCATATATGCATGTGAACACACAAACACATCTTCAACCTAATGTTCTATCATTTATTGGGTTCAACCTGCGCACTCATCAACTTAGGAAAATTATGTGGAGAATGGCCTACCCCATGATTCCCTTTAAGTATTTCATTATGCCCGGGGGGGATACCCAACATACTCCTTATGAAGAAATAAGCAAAGGCTCATTAACTCTAGGTTTTTATTTTCCAAAGACTAATGTGTAAGTACAGCAAGAGATGGCCTGAAAAGCTAATTCACAGCACAGAAATGACCACATGAAGTTGTTTGTTAAACTCACATACCCAACATGCTACAAGTTTTGTAACCATATGAAAATGCTATTTTGTCAAACTTCTTTATATTTTACAAGGATGTTTGCACATCAGTTACTTTTTTTTTAATTTTATTTTCCAGTTTAAATTTAGATAAGAAACAAGGTTGCTTCACAAGTCAGTTCCAGGTCCCTCTCCCATTCCCTCCCTTCCTCCCGTGCCCTTCCCCCCCCCCCGTTATCCCCTCATTTCTCCAGGGAGGGTGAGGCCCTCCATGGGGGTGTGCATAGTCTGTCATTTCATATAGGGCAGGGCCTAGACCCTTCCCCAAGAGTTCAGGGTGAGAGTGCACCTCACATTGTTCTATGGGAGTCCAAAGTCCGTGTGTATACTTGGGATGGGTACTGATCTGCTGCCCAAGGCTCAGTAGATTCCCTATCAGTGTGGAGATTCCTCAGAAAAATGGGAATAAACCTACCACAAGACCCAGCAACTCCACTCTTAGGTATATATCCAAAAGATGCCCATTCATACAACAAAGATGTCTGTTCCACTATGTTCATAGCAGCTTTATTTGTAATTGCCAGAACGTGGAAGCAACCTAGATGTCCCTCACCTGAAGAGTGGATAGAGAAAATGTGGTACATCTACACAATGGAGTACTATTCAGCAGAAAAAAATAATGGAATCATGAGATTCGCAGGCAAATGGATGACACTAGAAGAAACCATCCTGAGTGAGGTAACCCAGTCACAAAAAGAGAAACATGGCATGTACTCTCTCATATATGGATTTTAGACATAGATCTGGGGAGTGCCAGCCTACAATCCTATGGCCAGAGAGTCTGGGAAACAGAAACTTTATTTAGTGGCTGATCGAAGAAGAGGCAGACTCCCTTGGTTAAGTACTGAGCTGAACTCAAGAAAGCCAGTAACAGAGAGGGAGGACTGATGATCAAAGGGATTAAGACTGGGCTGGTTTAACCCCCAGAAACAGCTGACCAGACAAAGGTTAACTCTTGAATCCCAGGCATTAGCCTGGGAAGCCTGCATGGGACTGATCAAGACTTTTTACATATTAATAGGAATTACAAAAGGCTATAATATACTCCTCAGTGGCAATTAAACTGTCAAAGTATATTTAAGAATCTGTTCACTCTAAATAACCTCAAGGCTTATTAGTGACACTTGCCTTATTTTATTTCCCATTAATTTCATACTAACTTAGTGTTTTTATCAATGGAGTGAAATGTGATTGTTTGAATAAGAATGGTGTCTTAGGCTCATGTATCTGAATGTTTGATGCTAAGTTGATGGATTGATGGGAACGACTAGGAGATATGTCTTTGTTGGAGGAGGTATGCTGCTGAAGGTGAGCTTTGAAATTTAAAAATCCTATGCCTGGCCCAACGTCTGTCTCTACCTGATACCTATGCTTGAGGATGTAGCTCTCATCTACCTCTCCTGCCCTCCTGCCTACTGTCATGCTCTCCACCATGATAATAATGGACCACCATTCTTAAACTATATTTTGGCAAACAATTTGGCTGCTTTTTGCCCTCGTATTACATTTGTCCTAGTATTACATTACATTTGCTGGAGTATTTTGGGTTAATGGCATTAGAACAGAAGATTTCAAGACAGCCTAGGTTTGACCATGTCATATGGCTATTAGTAATAGTTCTTATGGAGATCTATAATGAAAAGGGGCAAGTGGAACAAAGAAAAATGCAAAATGTACCCTGTATTAATAATAGCACCAGGAAAGCTGATGGAGCCAAATTCTGTACTCACGGAGATAAAAAGTTTAAAGAAAGACCTGTTGCCACATAGAATAAAAGCAGTGGTGACATTAGGGCAAGTCCCTACCAAGGAAGGCTTCCAGCTTATAAAAAGGAATTAAAGAAAAACTTAAATGGAAACCATCCACAACTGAAAGCTTATGCAAATGTAACATGAGGAAGAGCCCAGGTTGTAGTAAAACAAGCAGAAATTGGCAGCTAGGTTTCACTCTTGCTTTGGTTCAGGATATCACTATGCTCTCTTTCCTTCTTTTTCAAATAGTAAGGTATGTTTACTTTGTGCTACTGAATGTTGGAAGTGTGTGCTATGATTTTCTTTTTATTTTATACAGGGTTACAGTTAAGACAGTGTCTTGTGTCATAGAACAGACTTTGAACTTTCAACTTTTAAACAATGTTGTGTTTGATACAAAATGGAGAATTGAAGTTGGACTGAATGCATTTTGCATTTTGCCTGGGAGTGGGACAGGATTAGAACAGAGCAATGACTAAGACCGATGACCTGAAAACTTAATTGAAAACACTGAAACAGGTACACAAAATGCCTGTTAAACTTAAGTACTCAACACTCTACAAGCTTTGTAACCATAAGAAAGTGTTATTTCACCAAACTCCTTTATGTTCTACAAGTCTGTTTTCACATCAGTTACTTTGCACGTATTACTAGAAATAGCAAAAGGTCATTATATTCTCCTCAGTGGATATAGAGCTGTCAAAAATTATATCCAAGAATTTCTATTCACTCTGAGGGCACGGCTGTAGGATTTGGGGAACTTACATTACCCTACCAATTGTATCAATGAAGACTAGCAGTCTTTCTCTTCAGTACCAAAGCTTTCTGTAACTAAGAACATTTTTCACTCTTTATAATCTAAATGACCTGGTTTCCTTTTCATCTTTGCTCACAGGTGCTACCTTTGATTCTTTAATTATCTTGCTTCTGGTTTTAAGATACCCTCCTGTGTCACTAAATTTCAGGATAAAAGATCCTCAAAGGAATACATTATATAAAACAGCATTATTGGCGAAAGTCTCTTTATGTGATTAAATAAGAACCACATGAGGAAAATCTTGTAGAAAGATAGTTTTGAAGCAAAGTTATAAAAATTCCTGCCTTTTTTTTATAACTACAATGAAACTATGGTATAGTAAAGGAACTATCAGTGAGCTATTTTTCGGGGCATTGATAAAACTTGATTTTCTAAGTAGCTTCTCATATGAAAAATATTTTAAACTTACATTAAAATCTATAATAAATACTTTGAAAATGTAATATCACTTAAATGAATATATTTTAAATTCAAAACCAAAACGTCAGATCCAAAGCAGTCTCCCAAAATGGTAATGTTGGTGACAATGTTCTGAATTACTTTGGCTGGGTGAACAGAAGGATTATTGTTGTGTAAAACAGGGCTTAATGGAGGGATTCTGTTTACCAGGGGCCTCCCTTAATCTGTCCCAGAAAGCAATGGTTCAGGCAAAGACATCCATCCAACTCCTTGTCAATCTGAACAGCCTATATTAGCTGCCTGTTGAAAGTCATGAAAACCCTTGCTTTTCTGCCATTTTGCCCTTTTCTCTGTTCCCTCCTTGGGATAAAATCTTGGCACTCTAATCTCCAAATAAACCTTTCTACCCACGGAGTGTTCTCATTTGGTGGTCTTACTATGCTCTTGGCCACAGCACTGTTCCTTATACTTCATTCACAGATAATTATCAGCAATTTATGGCTTATTTTCAAACTAAAATGCATGTCTGTCCTTAGAGAAAAAAGATGAATTATCTGCTTGCTCTCATACATGCATTTTGTGTCAAATCTGTAACTTGTTCTGCATTATACACATTAGGAAGTTTGTATAAATAGCCATGTGACACTGAAGCAATAGATAACAATATTAAATATATAATATGAAAGACCATAATGTGTTTCATATGTAAATGTAATTCATTAAAATTTCAGGAATCAGCTTAATAATAAAGAATGAAGGAACCATGATATTCTAAACTAAACAGCATCCCACTGCCACATAAAGTCAATTACTAAATGTATTCAAAGAAGATTAGGAATAGTAATAACTAAAAGTAAATTCACATACATTAACACTTTGCCTAACATGACTTCACACTTGATAAACTATTAACATATCTGTTGAAACAAAATTAATTTGCTACAAATACATCATATTACTAAAATCTCTAAACATAATGTCCACAGAATTAATTGACTTGCTAAAAATTGTGCAAATACTTCATTTAACATCAGATTCCCCTAAAAATATCAAAAACCATCTAAAATCACTTTCGTTATAGCTTATGTGTATTTTCAAAAACTGTACCAAGAAAGTTTGAATTTCTGTTAAAAATGTAAATCTCAGATTGTATATGTAAAATATGCCCTGTGGTATGCTGTGTGCTTATTTCTCAATATATTAGTTAAGCTGAATCTTAGGTTTCCACTTAAAGGAGGAACCATGATGTAACTGCAACCCAATGATTTTAATATTGTCTAAAACAAGCAATCTAAAAGGACAAAACCACCAGTCCCTCATATTCACATGCTGAAAGTATGATTCATAATGATACTATCTGCACAACTTGCAAAAGTCCTTTAAAGGTCAGTCACGTTGTATTTTAAGTTAAAACTTTAAATACAAACTAATAAGCAATTTGTTGAAATTCTAAATTGGAGCTGGAACAATAAATTTTATGAAGAGTAATTTGGGTTGCAGAATCTAAAACAATGGAAATTTTATTTGCTCTTATGAAATGCCTATGGAGAAGTGGAGACAAATATAGAAATAAAAACAAATTTTCATTGTAAGTTCAACATTTGGAGTAGTTCAGAATAACTTCTAACACCAACACATGCATGAGTACTCTTCTGCAAACCATCTTCATAAATCTAAAATTTTATATACGGCAGTTCGACATCAAGGAGATAAAGTCCCCATCTTCTCATCAGATCATTGGCAGTCTCACCATATTAAGTCAACTAGCCAAATGTGGTGGCTCTTGTCTATAATCTCAGGACTATGGGGGTTGAAACATGAGGGTTATAGCATTCACTGTACACTATGATCCAGGACTGCCTGGACATGAGACACCTGTCATACAGTCAAACATCAAGGGCCACCACAACTTCCACAAGATGGCAGAATAAAATGTATTCCCAGAAGTGACCCTCTGACCTCCCACCATATGTGCCAGAGTATGCTTACACACACTACACACACACACACACACACACACGGGGGGGGTAAATTATATTTTTTTAAATCAAGCAAAGTCAACTTTATCTAAAAACAGTTTTTTGATGGTCAATCCAACTTGACTGTTCCAGCAACTAGGATGTATGTAAAGTGTTTGTTTATGAATAGACATTTAACTCAGACACAAATTGTAAATGTTTTCCATGCTCCAGTTTAACACACATTATGCATATATAATGATTCATACATCTAATGATGTATTACAATGATTCATATATTTAATGTAAGAAGTAAAATATTCCCCAAATCAGGTATTTGTAAAGAATCATGAATATTATTTAACTTGTAGGATTCTGTTTGTAGCCTCTTGCTAGCTTAAACGGAGCAAGAGCACTTGGGAGCTATTGGGGTTGACTTGCACATGAGGGGCCTCAAGGCTCCATTGTTAGTAGCATTTGGTGTGTGTGAAGAAGAGACTGCAGTGCACATGGAGCAAGCATTCTTTTTCCTATCCTACAACTCAGTACTATTCTCAGTAAAAATGAAACTCTTTAAATGAATGCATTTCCCAATAGGAATTTTATCTTGAAGGAAGATTTCATTGATCATGCTTCAATAGGATATGCACACTAGGACTGCTAAGATTTCTTGTTTTCTGTCCCCTCGCCTTCCCCAGTAAACAAGTCTTATTGCCTGGCTAAGAATAAGTACCCTTGCCAAGTACCAAGTCCCAAGATGGGTTTCAAAGGAGTAGTAAGTGAGAAATAGGGAAGGCAAATTCCAGCAGGCCAAAGAACACTGAACAATTTTCTCCCATGATTTAGTATCTGCAGTCTCAGATGTAGGCCACTAGAATTTGCATGGTTATAGTATTTGCATTTTTCTTTAATAAATTTGTATTATCTATATTGAATAGCTATAGAAGTGCTTGGGTTTCTGGGATCATGCAAATCCTGTTTTTTTATTTCTTCCATTTTGAGCATTCTGTCATCGTGGTACCAATGCATGTGTCTACTATTTGAGTTGAACATGTCATAGTTCCCTCTCTCCTTTTTCTCTTTCCACATAATGAGAGTATCTATGGTTAGTCACTTTTCAAAGAAACTTCAAACTGCCACCATAAATAAGATGATATTAGTTTGTATTTGATGGTTATTAGGTAATTTTACATTATGATGAAGATAATTTTCTTCCATGCATGACACTACATTTTTAATATTGAAGGATATGTTAATCATTGACTGTTTGCATATGCAGAAATTTAAGGACGTATACAAAAATAAAAATTTGAAGGCCTTGATATAGTGACTTCCCGTCCCCTTCTGTAAAAACTTGTGAGAGACTTTCCCATTAGTAAGGATTCTGGAAAACAAATAATAAAAAATATGTCTGAGAAAGTGGAATAGAAGTAAATGATGACATGAATAGCAGCTGATAGCATACCAATTTTTATAATCAAATTGTTCCAAAATTTATGCAATATACATACCTAAATTTTGTAAGAGTTTCACAGATAGATAAACTGGGATCAGGAAAAGGAAATATAACTGTACAGTGGATAAGGGTATTGTTGGCTGTTTATTATGGGAAATTACTTACAAGAGAAACTGGTAACCCAGGTTAGTCTCTGCAGCTTTCTGAGACCCCTTCCTCTCAGCTCTTTATTCCACACCTTCTACGTAAGATCTCTCCCTACAGGATCAAGTATAGTACAAGTGGGTCATAAATTTGGGTGACCCTGACCCCAAAAGTCATGCCTTCTGGTTTCCTAGAAAAGCATTTTAAGTACATTTTTATTTTCTGAAGCCATACTGACACTCTTGTTGTTTCTACTGAACTTGAAGGGATTGTAGACACTGAAGCACAGACTACACTTACATACTTTGCACTGAATTCCATACATGGTTACTTCTGGACACTCCAGTTGACCTAAACTGTAATTTTCAAGTTACATGAATATGGTCACTAAGACATCCAAATTTTAGATATAAAATTTTTTATATTAACATTGATGTTCTGCTGATGTGATAACACTGGCACATTAGAAAACAGAGTGGCATAAAGGTGTTCCTATGCCGATCAGGACTTGCCAAGGTGGTGGCTGTCTTCAAGACAAGGAGCAAGACCACAGTGGCACATAATTCTTAGTCTTCATGTAGCTTTAATTTTGGAATTGTGGCTTCCAGCATTTTAAGAAAGTATGTTCTTTTTCATTAAAGCAGTCACTCAGTCTAGTTTATTTTTATGCCCTTAGTTTTGTTTTCTTTATGCATTTCTAAAATCTCACATAGCTTTAATTAAGAGTTGCTCTTCACTCCCTGAGTATCCAGTCATGAACAGCACTTGGGATTCAACTCTAAGACTCTTTATAAGAGCCTTTAAGTCCCCTTGACTAGTGAAGAGCATGTAAGGGGGAGTGGTAAAAGACACCTTGTAAAACAAAACTAATATGGGGGAAGCATAATAAATGTTGATATATGGATGTTGATGCTCAGGTATTTGATGAACTACAAAAACATGCAGAATATGTAAATGTAGACACATGTGGCTCATCTGCATCCATAATTATATCTATTTTCAGTGATTAGCCTCACATTAAAATGGTAAGCATGCTGTATACCTTAATAGAAAACAGTGAGAGTTTAAAAATAAATGAAACAGCTGGAAGTAGTACCTAACAACTGTAATCCTAGGATCAGAAGGCTGAGGCAGGAGGATCAGCCATCAGTCTGAGGTCAGCCTGAGTGATATCATGAGGTTCTGTCTAAGATCAAACAAACAACAACAACAAAATAATAAATGAAACAAGACCACTTATTTGTTTAACTTTCATTTATAATAATAAGATTTATATAAACAATCTGAGGGGACAGAAGTACTCTCAGATAGATGTTTATATTTTCAATTTTAATTTCATTTATTACCAGAGCTGTTCAAAAGTTATGTGTGCAATAATACATACAACACATGAACAAGAACAGAATTAGAAAAAGACAGAAATTTATTTATAAATTCATCCAGAGGATTGTCAGTGATCCTTGGCCCTTTTGAGATGCTAGTTATGAAAACATGGTTTATAAATTCAAAAATGGGTCTGTAGGTTAATGTAAAAATACATCAATCTTTCAAGACAGTCCTTGTTTAAGATTACTTTTACATTTTAAGCCTTCAGTAGGCATGTTGAATCATATAAACACAGAAATTAGGTACAGAATAAGGGGTGAATGGTGAGGAAGCAGACTGAAGGTAGGGAGACAAGGAGGGATGGCTAACATTAAGGGCTGTTTGAGGAGGCATATGAAAACTTATTACTATAGAAGTTTCTTGAAATATATACATATATGAAAGAAATATAACTGGAAACCTCAAACTACAAAAAAATGGGTAATGTATAATTGAGTCATTAGCTAAAGGGATCCAGTGAAAACTCCCAAACATGCCAAACTATTGCCAAGGTTATTAGTTTATCTCCACAAACTGATGGTGAGGTCCTTTTGTTTAAGATAACACATATCTTATTGGACACATAGAAATCAAATTGTATCCTTACTAGAGGCTTTGCCCCTACTGATTAGTGTTCATGGTATTGAAAGACACTCTGTATGCTGCCAAGAAGAAATGTAACCATCAACCTAGCTATAAACACTGTGATCTGGATGACCAGGTGGATGATGAATTGGTGCAATATTGTCACAAAATTTGTGGAAGCAACCATCTACTCTCTGATTGGACTCAATGTCCACTCAATAAGACAGAACCCATGTCTGACACTGCTAGGACAGCCATGAACCTGAGATTAGATAGGCCATGGACATTAGGGAAAACAAAATACTATTATTCTGCTAAAGATACATAGCAATGATTCCTAACAAAGTTTTGTTATTCTGATAGATGAATGCCTCGCTCAGCCATGTTAAGAGATTTTTTTTTGAGATGCACAACTTGAAAATATGAATGGAATGAGAGACTTTGGAATATTTAGTTCTAAATAGGATGCCTTTATAAAAAAACTTTCCCTTCAGGGCTCAAGGAGCTATGCAGAAGATGAGGGGATGGGTGACACCAGGGAAATAGTGCCTTCCAGACACAAGAGGACTGGTGTACATATGAACTCATAGAGATTATAGCAGCATGCACACAGTGTGAACAGGTTTATGCTAGATGGGATCCTAATACTGAGAGGGCAGAGGGGACATATACTTCCTTAGAAAACCAAAAGGCTGTCTCCTATTGACATCCAGTTGCAACAGAATGATTGGTTTTCTCCAATGAAATCTCACTGAGTATATTAACCACATTTAAGGGTAGACCTCATGGCCAGCAGTACATGGCTAACAAAAACCAAACTCAATGGTGTTTTTGCAGATATTTTTTGTCTCATATTGCTTTGTTTGGGCATTTTTGTTATACTTATCTTTTGCTAGTATATTATGTTTCCCAGTTTTGTGTTTTTATGGTTTTGATAGTGACTATGTGTGTGTTTCTTCTATTTGCTTTCTTTACTTTTATTGATTTTTGGTTTTCTTTGCCAATTTTGTTTGTTTTCCAGAGGGGGGGCGATTTGATGAGGGGTTGGAGAGGATTTGGGAAGAATAGCAGTATGGGAAATTATGATCAGAAATATTATATAAAATTTTTCAATAAAATATTTTTAAAAGAAAAGAAAAGAAAGCTCTACCAACCATGGCATTTGGAAGATGAGGCTTAGTTTTGTTGAAAACTACAATCCGGTTCTCCTAAATAGCTGTACTATAAAAGATAAATTAAGAAAAAACCACAAAAAGACTTTTATTTATATATTGTATTAGTCAAAAATAATATACTAATAATCATAAAACTGAGGATGAAAACCAGAAAATTTGACTAACTTTCTTAAGTGATCTAAAATCCCTTGATTTATATCTAAATTATCAAGATGCAATAGGTACACATATGTTTATTGATACTTACAGAAAATTATCTACTGTTTGCCTAGGAGACATCCAGTTGCTGGTGATTGATTCTCCATTTCATACTTCAAAAACATTGGTGTTGAAAGTTATTGCATTAGTGCAGTCACCACTTTTTCTTATATGTAATACAATTGTCAAAGTTCTTTCCACCCACATCTCCCTTCCCTTATGCCACTGTTTACTAAGTTGGATGATCTTTAAATCTTTATTTTAATAGCCACTTATTTTATTTTCATGTGTATGTATGTATGCATGTATGTACTGCATATGTATGCAAGAGTCTGAAGGGGTCAGAAGAAGGAGGGCATCCGATTACCTGGAACTGGAAAAAGAGATGGTTGTTAGCTGACACACAGGTGTTCTGCAAAAGCAGCAAGTGCTCTTAACTACCGAGCCACCTCTCCAGCCCCAAACTTGAAATTTTTAAACTGAGAAATTTTTTCACCAGTCTTCTGCTGAGAACTTTCAGAAGAAAAATCTCTAATTGGGAGCAGAATTTTGTCCATCTATTTCAACTGGTCTGTGATGTCCTATGTGTTCTGTTTGTGCCTTGGTTGTCTTCGCAATCCCCTGCACTATGATTTTTACCACTATGTTATTTCAAACACTGTGAACTCCTTTCTGTTCTCAAACAATATCTAGACCTTTCGAGCTTTCCATTTCTGTTTCCTTCAGATAACCTCATGCTCAGGAATGATTCACTTGAGCATCTTAGATGCTTGTGTTTCTATGGCATCACTCTTAGATATATTTAGAGCATTGTTCATTTCCAAAAATTGCCTGACTCTCTTCTCCTAGTCCTCATTGCTGAGACGCTAATAACCATTTGAGCGCCCACTATAGAGGGATTTAATAAATATGTATACAAGCATTAAAGAAGAATACAAAATGGAATACCTGCTCTCTTTACTCTGATAGAACACATCATGAATGAAAAACAAACATGAAGCTCATTCCCTTTATTTCTCTCCATTACAGCTTAATTATCAACAAGGATCTCATGATTTATTTCTCATTCCCTACAACTAGTCCCTTTAAGTTTCTACAATCAAATATGCCCTGCATGCATTCTTGTCCAAACATTTACTTCTATTTAAAAAAATGCTACAACTTTAGCCCCATATGAAATTCAGGCAAAATGCTATTTGTTAATCTGTTTTCTTAGTACCTGCATCTCCCTAATACTTCTATTTCTAGACTTCTTATTGCCTCTGGGACTCTGTTCAAATGATCTTAAGGTACAATTTAAAACTGAATTCACATAGGGAACTGTTAAATGAGGTCAAATCATTTTATCTCCACTTATGACAACCTCATTTTACTCTTTAAAACATCGGCTCTGTTATTATTTCTCATTCATAATTCATCAATTATCCATTTCCCTATTATCACCTCGTGTGAGTTCCTTTACCCTGAGTTCACCAGTATAATATGCTCCTCATTTTCCTTCAAACTGTTTTTGTCATTTATTTCAATATCACAGAATTGTTAAATCATATCAGCACTGCCTTTTGACATAAGCAGTAGAGTAAGAATGACAGCATATATTAAGTATATGTTTTCATTATCTATTTTAAGTAAGATTCTCATCATTGTCACTTCCTGGCATCTCCTCAATTCCAAAGGCTGTCTTCATTGGCTTTCTTGTACCATTTCTCATTTTTCATCCCTTGGGTAATTGTTTAGAAACCATGCTACCTATTGAGACAGCTGAAATAATAAAAATCACATTAAGGGAAAACATAACTAGTGGCAGTTCTGAAAGGGAAGTCACAATTCATCATGTAGTTTCCACACTCTCCCTTCTGAAAATTCCTTTACTCTCAGGAGACAAAGTGTTATGAATTTACATCTCTGATTAAGACCTAAATTTCTAAAAATCTCTTGCAATTAAAGATTTTTTTCAAAGACTACAACATTACAAATGCTTCAAAATATTCACTTCCTGTGTACTTATCACGGGACTGGAGTTCAGATACCAACCATCCATAGTAAAGGCTAAGCATGGTGGAACATCTCTAAACCAAGTAACAGGAGCCTGGGTAGAGTCATAGTCTTTCTGCAACTTGCTGACCCCTCATTCATAGTAATTAATACGGTAAGATCCAGGAGCCTGGGTAGAGTCATAGTCTTTCTGTAACTTACTGACCCCTTATAGTAATTAATATGGCAAGATCCAGGTGAGCATGAGATCTGGTCTCAAAAGTCAGATAGGGAGTAGTAAGGGAAGACAAGTGATGTCCATCTCTGGACTCCACACACAGGTATATACATGCTTATACTAGCTCACCTAACCTTCAACAACAATAACAACAACAGCAAAGCAATAAATATATGGAGAATATGCAATGGAAACTGCAGTATGAATCAGAGTATGGAGAAGATAAGGTTTTGAGGTTATTGACACCTGGTCTAGAAGGAAAAGTGGATTTCTATACACATTCACATAGCCATAAGGTTTATATGAAAGAAGAAGCTGAGCTGAATTACGCATTCCATTACTTCAAAAACTTTCCTACTGAAAGTGTTATGAGTGAGCGTAATGGGCAATTAAAGGAAAGAATTAAGAGGAATAGCTTATGGAGGCAAAATGAACAAGTTTCACCAATGAACACATCAGCTGAATATGTTTCACAAACAGGAGAGTTAATAAGAAAAAGTCACTTTGGTAGCATCTTCCTTCGAAGAGTATGGCTTTTTTTTTCTGACATCAAATAATTAAATCTCAAAGTATGTACAGTTGTACAATCAATTCTTACCATCCTTCTGAGACTCATCTTAGAAAACAGACTTTTTTTGAGTATTTATTTTAGTCTACTTACTTTCTCTGTATGGGGCAGAAATTAGACATCATTATTTTGTGTGGCTGTTTCTCACTTCCATATTTCCAGCCTGTCTGTGTGTTGGTGTGGATGATTCTCTGCAACTGAACTTTAACGACCTTAGGTCAAGTGTGAAATGGCAGCCCATCACATGTGTGATGACAGCCATTGTTCACTCTTCCCAGGTTGGTGAAGTTCATTTGAACATTTATAATGACGGATTGAAATGTCACACATTCCACTGTTTCCTGAATGAAGGCACGGTGTACTGGCAAAGGTTACAGAGATGTTTTCCTAGAGTTCCCAGTGTTGTCCTGGCTGTTATAATATGTATCTATCATGTAATCAAGGGGTGACAGAGAGCAGCAAGAATATACTAAATTCTATAAACATAAGTATTACCAAGGAAGACACATAATTCACTGATAATGGTAATTTTGTGAAATATGCCAATCAGACAAGAGCAGATTTATTATATGCTCAGAGTTTAAAGCATAATGATTAACCTAGCCGTCCTAAAATAATCACACAGCCTAGAAAGTGGGGCATTAACAATAACTTTGGATACTTCTACTTCTCTAGAATGTTACTGAATTTTATAATTAATCATTCCTGCAGTTTTCTCAGTATTTTCATTTCTGGTACTGTAGCTATGCCTAAAATTGTATGCATATGGTGTTGCCAGTGTTGGCATCACTGCAAGAATACCTCTACTTTTTTGGTTTGTATTTTCACTCAATATTATTAGGCTTGTGTTATTTATCCATGTAGATATACATTTACTTATTTTGACTGAAGATTTTCTATGTGAATATAATACAGATTTTATTAAATCTAATGTGAACTACTTGTGTTGCTTTTCTGACCAAAGTTCAATACATATATTCATATACACATTCTTATATACATAAACAGAAGGATTTCTAAACCATGGAAGCTCAATTATTCTGTCACACACTATTCACAATATTATTTTCGAAAGTGATTTACCAACTTGCATTGCAGTACATGAAGTCCTATTCTCTAAATCTCCTTTAAAACTATAGATTGATAAATCTTTTTCAGTGTGTATCATTATGTAAGTACAAAGTCAAATGTAATTTAAATTTGAAGGTATTTATTTGAATATATTTAGTAATTGAATGACAAATAGAATTTATGACCTTCTTTTCTATTTATCTTGTCTCAAAGGTAGGTCTATACATTCTTTTTCTCTACTAGTGAATTAGTTTTTTAATTTATTTGTTAGATTTCTTTAGATAGTGTATAGACAGGCTGTATACTAATATTTCTGTTTTGAATGCATCTATTGCAGTTATGTACTATCTGTATTCTAATAAAGTTGAGTCTTTTCTCATGAGGCTGGCTCTTAGGTTGTTTATTAGTTTCGGGGTCAGTTTTATAAGGGATTATTAAAATATCTTCCAGATAATACATAATAATTTATATTCTTACAAGCAATTTTTAACCTTCATTACAACTTTGTGATGTTGCATTAGCTTTATTTTCACATTGAGTAACATCATAGTAATGTACTAATCTGCAGTCTCCTCATAGTTAACAATGTTCAACACTTTTCATTTGTCATCTGAACACTCTCTTTGTTGAAATGTGTGGCTGATTTCCTCAATGGGTTTGCAGCACACCAAATCTGTCAGGTGCTATTGTACATTCTTAAACCAGCAGTGGAAGGCCAATACCTCTTGGCAAAGGTCAAGAGGAGACATTTCATCTTTCAGAAATGACTCTGAAGCAGCTTCAACCTGGTGTCCAGCTGGCCAACAGCTGGGCCCAGCTCTTCACAAGGAGACATGCTGGGTCTTAATGGCCTTAGACTGGATATCCTTTGTTGATAGCAGCTGGGCTTTTAGGGCAGTGACGTTGGGAAGCCCTTCTGCTGGAAGGTCTGCTAGCCAGTATCAAAGATTTCCTGTATTGTGAGCAGTAAGCACAGAAGAGAGATCTTGGCCATAACCATTGGACTTCAGGCTGTTCTCCATTTAAACAATTAGGACCCAACCATAGCTCTTTTCAGTTGAATTTAAGTGAGATCAAGTTCTCAACTATCTTTGATTTCTGGGGGCACACAGCTTTTTCCAAGACAGACATTTTCCCATTTGGGCTCTTCATCTGTGTAGAGAGGTTGTCTTCCTGATGATTGCTCAGGCCAGGAAGAAATATGTTTTCTGATACTGACTTACACAAGCTTGTCAAGCTGGACACCCATATCAAGAGTGACCTCTGACCACTATATCTGCTTCAATGCTGAGATCTTGAAGGAGGCTGCAAAAAAAAACTCATTAAGAAGAGGCAGCTGAAGTTGCAGAAGTAGCAGCATTGACAGAAGGAGAAATCAAGCTCTTATACAGTATGTCAATGCCATCCACCAGTAGATTTAGCAGACCAGAATATGTTTTCTCAATGACTAAGTTTGTCATTGGGTACTTCATGTTTATGAGTATGAAATTGGGGGTGATCTGTCTGGAAGGTTCTGCATGATGGGAGAATCAGAAACTTGAATTTCAACTTGAAGCTACTAAACAGAATCACTGTAAGAAGGTCTAAACCACAATAAGTCAGGTGAAGATTAAAGACCTGCTGGTGGCCATAGAAGTTGTTTCTTGGGTAAGGACATGGAACATGGCTCTGTGGGCCTGGCCTAGCAGTGGAACCAGATGGAGAAGATTGCCATGCACATACAATTTGAAACTGTAGATCAAGGCCAGGAACACAATGAAAGTAATCAACAAAGCACTCAAGGAATCAGGCCTGATATTTGTTCAGTTTGACAAGAATGAGTCTAGCCAGATAAATCACCAGGATTACCACCTTCACTCACATGGCTATGACTTCCCCATAGTACAGAAAGGAGAAACCAACCTGAGTTCAAGGTGACCCTGGGAACTTTGGATTCCAACAGATATATGCATATCTCCTTGCAAACATGCACGGCTTTCATTCTCAGCTAGGGAATAGAAAACATCAAGTACAGACAGGAAACCAGGAACATTTTCCTGGAGTTCCACAACCAGGGCAAGTCTCTTATCAAGGAGGAACACTGGTAATAACTGATCAGGGAACAAGCCTACCACTATGTTTCTCACATAAAGCCTTACATAGATGACGCAGGCTGAGAACACCCCACGGTCTTCATCTATGTCAAGTTCACCTGCTCCATCTTTGTGAATCTATCTTTGACTCTTACTGTTCTCCCTTTGTGAATTTACGATTAGCTCATGAATTAGACTGACTCATGTTGCTTGCACTATTGTTGCCTTGCTTCATGTTATCTCCTCTTTACACACATATACACACACACACTCACACACATACACACTCACACACACACACAAACACACACACACACTGGATTTTCTAGAATCTTTCTTTTCTCTACAATGAATTGTTTTGGTATCTTAATTGTAAAAAGAAAAAAATTAGTACATCTTGCTCATGTCTTGGATTGATTTTGTCCCATCTCCCGTTAATACTAACATTAATGTGTTTGAGGGAAAAGAATTCAGTTAAACCATCAATCTTTTCAAAGTTTTTGTTATTGTTGTCTTCCTATAGAAGAAGCTAATATTCCAATACCATAAGGTTTTATTTTCTATATTTTGGCCTTGTATTTTTAAGTATTTAATGCATATGCATTCAAGTATCATGTTTAACACTGTTGCTTTCATATGGGGTAGATCCCTAGGTGCTTCTTGTTAGTTGCTGTCCTGGAACATTATAATGTTTAATAAGGCGAATTCTTGCAGAATCATCTTCTGTGCAAGTGCTTATAACAATTTGACCATGTTAACTTTTCACATAAGGTAAATATATCACCAAATCTCATGTAAAATTTTTTAGCAGAATTGTAAAGTATTTGCAGGTGAATTTGTACATAGTAGACAAATTGATTAACATAATCTTTTCCAAGTAAATGGCACATGTATGGAAACTGTTTAATAATTTCAGTAAAGACTCATAAACTTTAGCCTAACTATCCTCTTAATTATGTTAGATACAACCATAAGATTGTTTTATTGTGATTTTTCTTTAGTACTAGATTGTCTAAATTTAGTGCTAAAATTTCAATTTATTTGCTACTTTCAAATCTACATAAAATGTTCCATCACTTTGCCTTATACTTCATAAAAATCTATAAAATATGTTGAATAAATATAAAGTGGACATCATTTTTTTGTTTTTATGAGACAGGGTTTCTCTGTATTGCTTTGGAGGCTTTTCGGTCCACCCCGGCCTCAAACTCACAGAGATCTGCCTGCCTCTGCCTCCTGAGTGCTGGGATTAAAGGCGTGCACCACCACCGCCCGGCCATTTTATTTCTTATTTTTAACATATTATATTTATCTTTATGAATATTTTTAGGTATACAGGATTATTGACTTACAAAAATTTTGTTCTACTTCTAGTTTGCTCAGATTTTTTTCAAGTATCTCCTGTTGGTTAAACTTTAATAAAAATCAAAAACTGTGTTTTAGAGTCAAAATATATTTCTATGTCTACATGCTTAAGGCAAATGGAGGGTTTAAAATGTAAAGTTCTCTTGTTCTTATGATGTTTAAAATTTTTGTAATGAAATAAAATTAAGAAAGTTAACTCATTTTCTAGGGTTAAGCAGATAAGATTTGGAATTCAGAACCTGAATTTGGATCCACACTTTCTCAACTATCTATTACTTCTCTAACTCAACTGCTTCACCTTTTCTTTTAATTTTTTTCATTGAGGAATGTAAATTAACAATATTTTTCTGCTGTATATTGTTACTGGGATAATGCATAGAGAATGCAAAATAATTCAGAGAAAATTAATGCCATAAATGATGAGATGTTCTATAATTAGAATATAAAAATCCTTGAATTTATGACCTAATTATTTTTCTTACTTTCTTTAGGCATAATATAATAGATTTGGTTTCTGTTCTAGACAATAAAAACTATAAAATTCAATTTTTATGAAATTAAGCCACAAAGATACTATTTAAAAAACATTTATTGAATATGTAAATTCAACTGTAGAAGCATAATATTTTGATATCCAACTGTGAGAACTTTCTCTTTAATTTTTCTTGCTCTCCTCCACTTTCAATAAATAGTTGACACTCAGGAAGAGATGAAGTGAAAACAATAATCACACTCTTTGTTTTTCCTGTTTTCAAAAGTTTTAGTAGTTTTAGGAAAGCATTAGTAGAAGTATTCTTGAGCTCTTTGGATTTCAATAACAAGAAAAAGAACTTGAGTTGAGTGAAAAAAATGTTTTGTTTTACTTTTGAACTCATACGGATTAATATAAATGCCACAAAACAAAAGTTGTAATGTGAAAAGAAATTCATGATTATATTGAGCTGTTTTATTATGAAAAATAGATAAGAGACTTGCTAATTAAGAAGAAAAGAAAAATAAGGTTACAGGACACATGTGGCATCTAGTTGTGAATTCAAGGACCCTAGCCACCACGGAATGCCAATAGAGAGGTGTGTTCAAATTATGAAAATGTCATTCTATTTACAAGAAGAGGCATATAGCTATTCAAGATGCAGCCCATGATATTTTAACCTCTTGTAGAATACATAACTGCCATGGAACCTTGGTTTTGGCAAATTACATCTCCTCTGATGCAAGTGCTAAGAATGGTCTGAACACAGTTTCAAAATACTACAGGCAAACTAATGTACTTTAGAGAAAAACTATGAATACCTGATCTTTGAAGAAGCTAAAACTATAAAATGGAAAAAAGAAAACATCTTCAGCAAACGGTGCTTACATAACTGTGTGCCGACATGTAAATACATTGCAGATGAATCCATATCTGTCACCATGCACAAAACTTAAGTCCGAATGGATCAAAGACCTCACCATAAATCCAGCCACACTGAACCTCTTAGAAGAAATAGTGGGTGGTACCCTTGAATGAACTGGTACAGGAGACCACTTCCTGAACATAACACCAGTAGCACAGACACTGAGATCGACAGTTAATAAATGGGACCTCCTGAAACTGAGAAGTTTCTGTAAGGCAAAGGACACAGGACACAGAATGGGAAAAGATATTCATCAACCCCACATCTGACAGAGGGCTGATCTCCAAAACTTACCAAGAACTCAAAAAGCAAATATCCAAAACACAAAATAGTTCAATTAAAAAGTGGGGTACGGAACTAAATATAAAATTCTCTATAGGGGAGTCTAAAATGGCTGAAAGGCACTTATGAGAAAATTGAAACATCAGCTCCGTCGCTTGTCTTGGAAGCCAAAATCACCTACCAAAGCAATGAGGATGTACTCAGGAAGACCTGGCACATGTGTCTTGAGAGCTGGAGGATTGGGTAAGGAACAGACACCATCAAAAATAGAAGCAAACATTCCTGATACGAAACCAAGAGTCACACCTCAGCAGAAGCCAGCAAGGAGAAAAGATGTCAGAGATTCCAGTACAAGCTTAGGGGCTGTGCCTTCATCATTGCAGAGGATGAAAAATAGGAAAGAAAGCAGGATATTAACCAACTGCGCTAATCATAAACTGATAAGTTTAAAGTAGAAGCAAATAAATTATCATGAATAATGCAATTAAGCTTTTTTTTCCACTGCGAAAACACTCAAACCCACCTATGAGATACCCTGAGAGTCAGTTGCTAGTATCTTATATTTTGTTTGTGTTTAAGGTTTTAGAAGTATATAACAACCATTACTATAGAAATGTGATAAGCACTTATGGAGATATTTTTGTGCTGCTGAAACTAAATGAAACTCTGTTTCTGAACTACATCTTGGAATTGAATGAAATTTATTTTATTTTTTGAGACTATAATAAAATTCCATCACTCCTAGCTTTCCTTCCTTTCCTCTAAATTCTCCCACATATCCTTCTTGGCTATTTTTTTTCAAATTCATGGCCTCACTTTTCATTAGTTGTTGCTATATACATTTATTAATATGCATACATTCATATTCTTTTTTATCACGAATCAATTCGTGGGTTTTTATTTGGCTCTAATATCATTGTAACCAGTCTCAGAGTCTTGGGCCTTGCCTCCTGCACACATGGGTACTGAGCCCCAACAAGCCTCAAGCATTCTTGGAAGCCTCATTGGGGCACAGGATTTGGGCAACTCCCTTCATGTTCTTGAAGTCTGGACCTTTTCAGTTCTGGAAGTTTGTCCTGGGGCAATCTAGGCATCACACATATATACTTTAAACACATAAATAAAATAATCTCAATCAGTATAGTGTTTCTTGCATGTATGTTTCATGGTTGTTCATATTATATTGAATGAAATATTTTTAGTTCACAAGTCTTTAGAGCAGAAAATTTGCTATATTTTGAATCTTCCAAAATAGGCATAGACAATCTTCAATATCCCAGGAAACCGAGGTCAGACATCTTACTCTTTTCTCCACTTCAGCAAGAAAGTTAACTGCTTCTCCATATTTTTGAGTGAGAAATGGTTAAGACTTGATGGTTTCCTGAATGGCTAAACTTCAACAACACTTTGCAACATCAACTCAGTGAAACAGAGGCAGCAATCTCCTGCATCAGGGGACACCACGGATTTTGTGGTAACTGGATACATTCTAATGTTTTCATGTTTGGTGAGGCCTTATTATCCTCAGTATATCTTAAAGTTGAACTTCCAAAGTCTGTCTCCATGCTCCTGAAAGTGGTAATAGTGACTGCATTTGGAGAACTGGATTAATCGGAGAAATGTTTGATGATAGGGTGCCAAGCTAGAAGGTTAAGGACAGAATCAAAACCTTGCATATCAAAGAAATAAAACCAAAGAGCCTCTGCCCTTTTTCAGATTTTATTTTAGTGTCTATTTTTCTACTGTGAATGTGCATCATTTAGGCAATAAGTAATATATAGGAACAATCACTTTTAAGAAAAAATACAAAGAACTTTAAGAGTCCGGCATTTGATATTTTTATTTGACTTTAACATCATTGTAGAGGTCAATAATTAAGATCTAGAGAGTGTCTTGGCAAGGAGTCATCCCACTGATCACTGCACGGCGGGGGGGGGATGGCGGGGAGGGGGAATGGGGACTGATACCCAAATGTTCTTACCATTAGCCCATTCCAGAGAAAAAGTGGTAGAGTGAAAAAAATGATTCACTGAAACATTGTTGAAACAAAACCTCTGCCAGTGAGCTCATATAGTCTACTGCATGGACTATGCCTTTCTAACGGTATATCTGTATCTTTTTTATCTGCTAATGGGCAGCAAATAGTCTCATACCAAGAGGATTTCAATAACTTTCCAAATGATGAATAAATACGATTTATATTGAGAATTCATGCTTTCCAGTCACTCAGAGAACTGTCATTAACTTTGAAGTCTACATATAATACATTTTGCATAATTCTTGATGGCAAAATAAAAATATTCTATTTGAAACCATAGCAACGTTTTGTATTATGCAAAAGGGAAATCTCAAGGGTAAAGATTGCTGCCTAAAGCTAACTCAAGACGCTTTGCTGTTTAATCATTCCAGTGGTGGATGAGAACTACATTCAGTTTAAACAAGCTTGGTATTGCTGGTTTCCATCTGAAGTTTGCATTGTTAATGCAATGGCTTTAACTTTTGTTGGCTGAAGTCCAGAGTCAGTGTTCTCTCAGACTCAGGTCTCTAGCAAATAAAGTGAAATTGAGGGTGTGGGCATAACTTCTGTAACTATGTAAGGTTGTGAATCAAGGATTTTAATATTTAGCCTCCTTTGGTTGTAAAATTTTTATCTTAATAAAATTTGTATGGAGCTTTAACATTTATTTTACAGGAGAGGAAAGTACACAGAAATATTCAGCTTCTCTAAGGTGTGAATGTCCTTAGACCATCTGTTATAGTTAGTATGATCATGGGAGAACAAAATTAAAATACTTTAAGGTAATATTAAGGAAAAAGAATTGAAACCTTCAATAGTTGATGAAAATCATAAAGAAGTTTTTAATGAAATTTCATAAACTTTGGTTTTGTATTAATTTATTTTTATACATTTTATTAACTGTAATGTAAACATTTTATTACCCAAATTAAATACCTTACCCACTTTACTAAGGACACTCTTTTATGTACCCCAGTCAATGTCTGAGAATAATAAATCACTTGAATCTGTACACAAAGGATATGAGAAACATAAATTAGTTTTCAGTAAATGCTTTTTTTTTCCTCACACAACTATCTTTAACAACTGGTAGAATATCAGATTTTAACAGATAGCTTTGTTAAATGCTTTTCATCTAACAGTAAAGGCAATGCAACTATTCTCCAAATCATGTAAAATAATAACATACTTATGATGCCCTTGTCAGTAATATTGACTTTATGAAAAATTAAATAGGACAATGATAGACAGCAGTCCATAGCAGATTGGCTCTATCATTTAAGGATGTATGCATCTTGTTCCTTGAACCTTGAACCAGCAGCTTGATTTAGCAATTTGGTTTCATTGGAATATTACTGACTGTACATTTCAGATGGGTTCACATTCATCAGTTTTCTCTCCACCATTGTCTGTATCCTATAAATATTAAATATGTGTACTTGGATGGTCCTTTAATAGATTTCATTCAAAATAATAACACACACACACACCTATACCCCACCCCCACACACCCCACCCCCTCCCCCACACACATACATATGTGTCTTGCTAATATTGGATATTAATTAAAGGTAGACTTTTTTGCACTCTGGACAATTATGACAAAAAGAGCTGGGTTATCTACCCCAGTCCTTTTTTGACCTGTTTGTTTTCTGGTGCTAGGGACTGAAGACAATATTCCTGAATGTTAGACAAACAGTATACCATTGGACTATTCTACAACCCTATCAAGTAAAAATTATGCACATAAACAATTAAGATCCACACAAAAAGAAAGTAAAATAGACATTGCTGTTGATCTTAATTGTTACATTCCCACACTGAAATCAACTGGGTAAAAATGATGCCAAAAATTTGATTTACTTTTATCCTGAACAATTCCGTAAAACCATTCCTATGTACACAAACATGGAAATATAGTAGAATAAAAATTAAAAATTATCAAATATAAATTTTTAACATTGAGCATGGGGTTACACTCCTGTAATCTCAGTACTTGGGGTTTGGAGACAGCATGATGAGTAATTCAAGGTTATTATTGGCAATATCATAAAAACAAGTCCAGCTGAGACTACAAGAAATCCCATATTAAATCAAAACTAAGTTTCAAGAAGTTGATGGATATTTTACCAAAATGTTACAATAGTTATAGTTAGTAAACAGGGATACATAAGTGTTCATGGATGAGGGGTTTATGTTTCATCATTAATGAGAACTGTTTTATCCTATAAGATAAACACATGGCAACTGTGTCTTAGATGAAAGAGTAACGTTAGTAAAGTTACAACTTCCTTTTAAGTTTGCATGTTACACTACAGAATGGATCCCAGTGATTTTTAAAGCTGTAGTCCAGCTTCCCCCGTATGGGTAACAGAATCTTAGTTCCACTTTGGTACTCTACTTTCTTATATTTTTCTTCTAGGGACTTGTTCCTTCCCATTCTCAAGAGGGGAGCCCATAATTAAAGCTGCGACAACTGGAAATAGTCTTGAGATTCTGCTGTCTCTACTGGGTAAACTATGTCCGTTTCATTTGAGACTGCGGTAACTAACAGTCATGTAAGCCATAAGGAAAGTATATAAACTCTAATGATATAATTTGCTATAGAGAAAGAGACAACGCCTATAAAATGATCAAGGTCTGAGGCCATTTTGGTTGCTGTTCCATGTTCAGTGCAGCAGACTCAGAAGGCTTCCATTGACTTGAAGGTGGTATAAAGTCTACAACAATTAACTTGCCTGGTAGCAAATTCTTGCAAGGTGGTTTGGAGGAATGGGTTTCAAGGTAAGGCCCTCAAACCAGCCAACAGCAGCAGCAAATCTCCAGGATCTACTTTGAGCCTCCTGTCTGAAAAATGGCTCCATGAGTTCCAGATGACGCTCGTAATCTGAAGTTTTGGAATCACTGGCTTCCAGGGATAGGCTAGCATGCTCATTGTCACTCACGTATTGTACAAACATGTACTGTGTGATTAACAGCAGTTAGGGAGAAAGCAGAAAGTACAACACTAAGAAATGCCTACTTCCCTGCACCTCACCTGGGCAGCACAATAGAGCTGACCCTCTTGGTGGGGATGCAGGTGAGCCATGCCTGTGCCTGTGAGAGCAGGATATTTGGCCCTACTCCTTGCTGCTTGCTGCAGTGGGTGAGCTAGCCTAGGCAGTGCTAGAGAGCTTTCCTGGGTGGTGATGAGAGAAAGGTGTCGGACTGACTAACCCAGATTCCACCTATGCCCGTAATCAGGACTACAAGGTAGCCCGCTCCAACACCCACCTCATCTATGAACTGCTGGAGAATGTGAAGGGGCTTGACCTGCACATCCAAAACTACAGGATCTTCATGTCATAAGGCAAGAACAGGATATCTAAGAGGAGACCTGGTGAGGACATAGTATTGAGGCACAAGCCAGAGGACTCAAACAAGATCAATGGCTCGTTGCAATGAACATATTATACAAGTGAACATGTATGGACTAAAGGGTATACTGTGTGACTCACTAGGCCACAATACAGTTTCCATGCCAAGATTATTTTTGGTTTCCTTTGGTGTTTTTTTTTGTTTTATTTTTAATTTTTTTGTTTTTGTTTTTGGTGGGGGAGGTTGCTAGGGCAGACGGTAGAAGTGAGGCGACAGGGAGATGAGTTAGATTGAGATGCATGATGTGAAATCCATAAAGAACCAATATAAGTTCAAACAGAATGAAATAAAAAAAAAGAAAGAGTCAAAGAAAGGAAAGAAAGAAGAAAAAAAAGAAAGAAGGAGGGAAGGAAGGAAGGCAGAAAGGCCTTCTTCATAGATACACATATATCCTAACATACAAATTATATGCTACCCTGTTTTCAGTCCCAATTATTACATTTTATCCCTATGTTAATTTTCCTCTTCCTCACTTTCTCACTTTTAGTATAAGGGAATGTTCATTTTTATTCCTTGTGATTCTTATGAAGAATCAGTAAGTACATATGAATTTTATAGTTCCTAGTTAAGGCAAGATATATCACACACATTCAATAAGATTAGGCAACAGATAGTTTTCAATTGTCTTATTAAATTCACTAAATGACACCTATGCATAGCTAGGTTTAAAATGAAATGACTCTTTTCTCTATTGCAGTAGCCATATTTACATGATCAAATTCCATCTATGTTAAAGACTTTCAGAGGAATATGACTGAATCTCCATGCTCTAGGCTGTGAGAATAATATGTTAGAGAGAGGGTCTGAGAATTTAGAAGAAGACTTGGTCTGTTATTCCTCACCTTAACAGACCTACTACCTTCAGATGGTACCGTTGCCTCTCATTGATGCTCTTGAACATAGGAAAGTTGACTTGAAGGAACCCCTTGCCAGACTAGGAATATCCCTAATATTTCTTACTTAATGAGTGTGAACAACTTTGAATGCACCCAGATTTCTCTCCATTGCTTACCACTGTCAATATCACAGATAACAATGTATATTATTTCTTCAGGAATTAAATATGGCACATATAGATAAAACCAAACGAAGATTGAAGCTAAGGGTATTATTCTGTTATCCAACACCAGCTCAAAAAGGTGTCATTTCAGCATGGAATTAATAGCTGAATAAGAAACTTCCCTTCCTTTCCTGACATCTAAAGTTATTATTCTACTTAAGATTTTTGCTTGTGTGGTTGGTTAATTTTGCTTTGTTGGCTAGTTTTGCTTTGCTTGTTTTATGTATCTGACCATGTACAGCAATGCCACTACACACTTCTGGGTTGTCTTGATTATAATTGTTATTTAATTTCTCTTCTTATATTAAAATCCCTCAACCCATAAACATCTGCTTAAAGTAAATTCTCAGTTTCTCTTATATCAAAGCTCTAAAAATATGTGTTTTAAGAAATAATTCAGAACTTATTTATATAATTTATTCTTACATATATTAAAGACATATGATATATGTCTGCAAAACAGGGATTATTGTAACTCAAAGGCACACTAGATTTCCTTGACCATTTGGAGCATTCAAGCTGATCTATAATTGTAGAAATAAAGTGATCAAGTCTGCTATATTGTATCTGGTTACTCTACTAGGTGGCATGGGATATTTGATTGATAGAACAGTGTGCTCTAGTACAGTGGAAGGATTCTAGTACAAACTGGTGGCCTTTGTTAAGAGTGTGCATATCTCACCCAAACTATGCAGAGTTTAATTGCAGCTACATATTTAAATGTAGTGAATAGTGCTTCTGGAAGTTTGTGACACGTTCAGTTTTCTCAGTGGGGCAAGAACCAGCCTACCAAGGAGGACTAAATAACAGAAGATCAAAGTCTGAGTAACAATAAAAAGATATGCAAGTTAAGGAATCATCAAGGGACACAATGGATTACTGAACTATTGCAATTCAACCAGAAAGTAACAAGAGGAAGTTTAGAAGTAGGGTCTTAGTTAAGACCGCTGGTGTTTCTGAGGTACTTTGGAGACAGGATTAGAATGTAACTCAGGTAGTGGCTTGGCAGTCCAAGATGGAATACTTGTAGGTCCTGATCATGAAGGAGGGGCCTGAAGTAGGATGGAAGACAGGACCACCGCTGGTAAGTTAGCAAAGCTCACTTGTGAAGCTCAGGATTTAGATGAATTATCTACCAGAATGCAGAGCTCACCCACAATGAGGGCCAGAGGTGCTCTAAAGAGAGGGACTCATGCTGGAGTGGCTCAAGAGCCAAACCTCTCAAGGACCATGTGGAAGTGAAACCTCTAATGCAGGCCAAATGACATAATACATACCCATGGTGTGTACTCATTCATTCGTGTATGCCTGGACACACTGGATAAGGGAGAGAGGGGACACAAGCTGTGATTGACTTGTATAAAGTTGTTATAAATAAGTACATTTTATACATGTGTCTATTAGTAAAAAAGACAATTTTTTTGGTTTTACGAGACAGGGTTTCTCTGTATTGTTTTGGAGGCTGTTGGTCCAGCCTGGCCTTGAACTCACAGAGATACGCTTGCCTCTTCCTCCCGAGTGCTGGGATTAAAGGCATGCGCTACCACCGCCCTGCTAAAAAAGACATTTTCCTGTATCTTATTTAGCCATTGTTATTTATACATATTTGGAATTTACAATGGAGTAAGTAAAACATGGCTAGTTAAAAGACAGAATGCTTCTCTTTAGCTGATGTTCACATAAATATTGTCTCCCTTTGCTCAAATACAGATCTAAATTTAAGAATGCTTTAGCCACATAACGAAAGGGATTCAAAGGTGCCCATTACATGTTATTTGAATAAATGCAGAAATAGACACTACATAAAGCTAGTTGAAATAATGACAGGAGTGTAGAGAGAAAGGAGACGGTGCTAACGGTGAACAGAATAGCAAAGTATAGATAATGATGAGAAGCTTATGAACATCAACCACTACCCTCAGAACGTTTCCAAAGTAAACAGCACCTGCCTGTCTTGACTCTGGAAAGCAATGATGTATAAGGGAACAAAAGAAGAAAAACTACAATGGGAAGATCAACAAGAAACTAATCACTTATATCAGCCATACTTTTTTTATGGTTCGCAAGGCGAGAGATGAGCTGATATAAAAGGAGTGGAAGGCAATGTTGAAAGCCTATATTTCTGGCATCCTAGCATTGTTTCCTCCCTACTGTGCAAGGATCTGGGATGACTGACTAGCATCTTGTTTTAAAGCGTGACTACATTGACCATCAGGATAATTATCCATAATGAATAATAGATTTGTCAATGCAATCCATTAACACTTTCCCATCAATGCACTATAACTAGAAATGAAATAATTGATACAGTCCGCGCAAATGACACTACATAGGTAATCTATTGAAGTGGATACTGGAAACCAAGTAAGGACAATGGAACTCTGTACTGATAGATAAATGGAGAAGTGACAAGCTACCTCTGCCACTAAACTAATGATAAATCACCTTTCCTCCTATAACATGCCAGTGAAACATCATTTTTGTATTATTAGCTGCAAGTGGAGAATTAAATTAATGGCTGTATTTGTTTTGTAAGATGAACATTTGCAAACAGAGCAGATAAGCAGATAAAATAAAACCAAGTCTTACTCCTCAATGGGAAAATGAGGAAAACAGTACCACACAGGGAGGACATTGGCAGGTCATACTGAATGACCAGAGGTATTGATGAACCCATATCCTGCATTGTGAGGACAACTGGGCAGTGCAATTTAGCAAAGTCACAACTGAGATTTCTCTCTTGTATGTCTCTTAATATTGATTAGATAATGAAGTGGATTTAAAATGCCAAGGCATCTCCTTACAGCTTTGCAATGGTCTGAGTTAACCATGCATTCATACATAGGGATGGTTAGCACAAGTCTGACAATTTCTTCTCTGGTGTGTTAACATTTTTTAAATCCCAGGAAAAGAATCTCATTATCACAGACTAAGGTCCACAGAGATCACCGTTTTCAGTTCTCAGGCAAGTGTTTTTTCTCAGTTGTGTAAACTCCTACAACATGCCTATACTAAGAAAATGACCATATTGTTATGCAATTGACTTTGCATTCACTAGAAAGGTACCATAAAGGCTGTATTGAACCTCTTCACATGTCTTCCTATGAGAGTTGCGTATCTAGAATCAGAATGATGCGTATCTCCTCTTTGACAAATTGTTACCATTGATCACATGACTACTCCAGTCTTATAATGATTTGTTTTCTTTAGTATTTAGAAACTAGAAAACTTAAATGTGAGCCATACTTCTCACTTATTTTGTGGAGCATTCTTAATAAATTTATATTTGACTCCATTTTAGTTTGCTAGTGCCATTTCTTTGCTCCTGATTTGAACATTGTATAGTATAATAAATATTACTGTGGTATATGCATTTTGAGTCATACTTCATCTTTTTTAAATTAAAATGATATAAATAAAGATATATCAATTATATAGAAAAAGACCTGAAAGAAAACATACTTGAACTTCTACCCCTGTCACTGGAAGCTTTTGCTGTGATTCCATTTTATCTTGTCCTCAGGGTTTGGTTAAAACCACTAGAAAATAAGAAGGAAAGAAAATACTCTGGCCACACGAAGACTTCAAATGAAAAAAAATCGAAGCTATCATCAATAAGTCTGTATCTTGCCAGGAGACGCATATTTGTTTAGTGTGGGAATTCTCCCTGCCGTACTCTGACATCAGCCCAAGAGCTTTGGATCAAATGAGGTGAGGGTAGTGTACATTTTAACACGGCGGTATGTGGTAAGCAACGCGGAGTGAAAGTGCTGTTGCTGAAATAGGATCTCGCTGTGCTAGTGAAATCAGACCAAAGGAGAACACAGACACACTGCCAGACCAACTTTCTATCTTACTTCAATTAAAAGTATGCAGGGTCATTCTGACAATTCTGTACTGGTGTTTGCTTCCAGGATAATCCAGAGAATTGAGAAAGATGCATTCAAATGTCTCCGATACGTCACCCTGGAGCTACTGCTCTGTCATGTATTTAGTTAGGTTGAGTTAGTGCACTGGAGAACTTCAGCTGGCAATTCTAAGGATGGTGGGCAAACACAATATTTTCTATATCCCACTGTACCTATATGTAGACTATTTCTATGAAATAATTTTATTCTCTCTAACCAAAAGCACTTTTCATTTGTTAGCTGAAAAAATATTCTCGGTAAGGAAGGCTTTGTTAATTATTTATAGAAGCCTATATCCAAATATTACTTAATGATTTTGCATTTGTTTTTGCTCCACATGTAATAAGTAATGATTAAATAAATTGACAAAAGTACTTATACCTATACCATATCCTCTTAGTCTAGTCTTTATTCTAGCTATGTAATGGCATGGCTACAAACCTTGGTGTTTTGAAATAGGACAAGCTTCTTAAAGATACGTCATGAAGTGCTATGACACAGCCACTTTGATATCTATATTTGATTAAATTCAAGTCTTCCTTTCTATCAAAGTTTCACGTGAAAGACAACATGCTTCCCTCAGAAACTTTTACAAATTATTTTCAATAGTCTTCAAAATATTACTTGAAGTAGAAACATCTTGGATTCAATTGCTTGTACAGATGCAAAGCATTTTCACCTCATAAGTTACCACATGGTGTCACATCACTGAACACTGCATAAATACCTCCTATCCCTGAGATATTCTAATATGAGCTCAATAAACATCTCATCATAATAAAGACAGTAGACACTAACAAAACCACCCATAAACCATAAGGAAGGGGAAGTGCAGAGATAGAGGGACTTTTTGGAGAAGCTGTCAAAGGCACCCCAGATGGAATACTAAGGCTATGTGATCTCAGCCACATTTTCTTTATATATACACTTCCCCTTTGCTAGAAATATCCCAAAGAAACATCAAAAGTGCCACAAATGAAGTATAACTTATTGCCTAGAAAATTGTAATCTGTCCAAGAAGAATTTTTTGACTCTTCTCCAAAAGCTAAGCATGCTTTGGGAAATTATTTAGTGAAATTAAACAGCAATCATTGTAAATGTAACAAAATACAAATATAAACTTTGCACTGAAAATATATTTAGTAAAAGTCTACTTCTAAAAATACACTTCATGAAGATTTATAAAATTTGAAATATATGTATATAAAATCTGAAACATAAGCTTTATTAAGAACAAGTTGTTAAAGTATGGATTGTAATCACTGTATAATCAATAGAAAGTAAAATTTTGCTGAAATGAATAAGTCTCAACAGTGAAGGTCCCACATGACTTCTAGTGGGTCACTCTCCATATAAAACATTAAGTACTTTATTTGTTGGTGTCATAGAAACCATAAAATATGAGAAAACTTTTCCATTTAGTTACAGTTTAAAATTTACACAGTTAAAACTTTTTAGGGATAATTTTGCTAATGGTGTATTTTGCCACCCATTATTCAAATGCACTTTCAGAAAGGCAGCAGATTATAAAACCAACATGTAAAAAGTCAGTAGTCTTTTTAATTAATTCATTCATATGATCATACACAATAGATTGAGAGAATAAACACAGTGAAGGAAGTCAAAGACCTCTACAATGAAAACTAAAGCTACTGAAGTGACATTGAAGATGACACTAGAATTTGGAAAGGCCTCCCATGCTTGTAGGTAGGCAGAGTCAGTATTTTGAAGATGGTTATATTACCCAAAGCAATCTACAGATTCAATGCAACCCTCATTTCAAAACCAATTACACTCTTTACAGAAGTAGAAAGAAAACAGTCATATAATTCATATTAAAAGCACAAACAGCTCTAAATAGCCAAACCAACCCTAATGTTGCAAAGAGCAATGTTTGCACTATCATGATATTTTATTTCAAACAGCAATTAAAAGATGTAGAGAAAAAGCCATGGTACTGTGTCAAAAACAGACTTTTTAGACCTATGGAATATGACCCAGAAGAAGCCCACAAAGCTACAGCATTTTTGACAAAAGTATGAAAAGGACCCATATCAAAAAAGACAGGCTATATAGTAAAGGGTTCTGGAAAAACTGGATGTACTCATGTAGAAGAGTAAAACTACTTTTAATTTTTCCAATCCTGTACAAAGGTGAATTAAAATGGATCAAAGACCATAATTTAAGACTTACTATAGGAAAAGATAGGCAAAACACTTCAAGATACAGCAGCATGGACTTCTGAAGAAAACTCTCCAATTACACAGGAAAAATAACCACAGAAATTGAAAAATGGGATTTGGTTAAATTAAGCTTTCTCACAGCAGAGAAAAAAATCAGAGTGAAGAGACAGTTTAGAGAAGGGGAGGACATAGTCACCAATGATTTAATTGCTAGAGGATTTGTATCCTGAATCCAAAAAAAAATAGCCTCCAAAACATAAGCAACTCAAATCAATAAAACCATAGTTAAGTGGACAGTGCTCAAGGGAAGACATAAAAGTGGTCAATACAAATTCGAAAGATGTGTGGCTGTCAGGATTGCTCCATAGTTAAGTGCATTTGCTATTCTTATAGAGGATCCTCAGTTGTAACACCCACCTGGTGGCTTATAGTCCTCTGAAGCTCCATAGTGCTTACACACTATAAGGGGAGAAAAGTCATAAACAGTTTTACCAGCCACGAATCATAAGAGCTCTAATAAAATTTTATTTGGTAAAAGATATCCACTGATGTAATATGATGTGAATGCAATGGGTGTAACTAAACACTTTATGATTACAGTTGGGTCCCCCACCACACACACAAGACAGAACTCATATCTGGTGCAATTAAGTGGCCCAAGAACTCATGTTTGGGTGGTCTTAAGCCTACCTCAGCTCTAAGGGAGAACCTAATACTATTTTTCTGCATAATAAATATAGTAATAAAATGCAACCTAAAGTCTTTGTACCTTAAATTAGTGCATCTCAATAGCGTCTTTTTGCTATTAGATGCTACAGATGCTATTAACACAGAGACCCACAATTCATCAATATACAGAGAATAAGAGAACAGGATCTCCTGAGCAAGCTGATTGGGAGCATGGGAGAGGAGAGAGGGAGCTGAGAGAAAGAGAGCCTGAGAATAGGAGGAGAGAGGAGGATATAGGGAAGCAGGAAGTTTGAGTCAGGGGAAGAACAGAAGAGAACAGGGTGAGAGATACCATAATAGAGTCATTATAGGTTTGTGGAGAGATCTAGCACTAGGGAGATTTCCAGAGACTTACAAAGATGACACCAACTGGCAATCTAAGCAAGAGTGGAAAGGCTACCTTAAATGCCCTTTCCCAATATTGAGATTGTTGACCACCTTATATACCATCCAAGAGCCTTCTTCCAGTGGCTGATGGAAGCAGAGTCAGATACCCACAACTAAACACTGAACTGTACTCCTGGACCCCAGTTGCAGAGAGGGAGGAGTAATGAGCAAAGGGGTCAAGACCAGTTTGGTGAAACCCACAGAAACAGCTGACCTGAACAAGGGGGAGCTCATGGACCCCAGACTGATGGTTGAGAGGCCAGCATAAAGGGGTCAAGACCAGTCTGGTGAAACCCACAGAAACAGCTGACCTGAACAAGGGGGAGTTCATGGACCCCAGACTGATGGTTGAGAGGCCAGCATAGGACTGATTCAGACCTCCTGAATGTGGGTGTCATTGAGAAGGCCTCGGCAATCTATGGGGCCTCGGGTAGTAGATCAATAATTATCCCTGGCATCAGAATGGACTTTGGGAACCCTTCCCACATGGAGGGATGCTCTCTTAGTCTGGACACATGGGGGAGGGCATAGGCCCTGCCCTAGATGATATGACAGACTTTGGGGAATCCCCATGGAGGGCCTCACACTTCCCGAGGAATAAGAGACTGGATATTTAGCCTTAAATGGAATATCTATATCACACCAAACTTGGCATCAATAATATTGCAAGTGTCAAAGGGAGCGAACAAGCCTGAGGTGCTTTTCTAAGTTGATGATTGATCTGGAAGGACCCATATACCTGTGGGTGGTGTTACTCCATAGCTGGTGATCCTGGGTGCTGTAAGAAAGCAGACTGAGTAAACTTTGGGGGACATGTCAGCAGGCAGTATTCCTCCACATCTGCTCTTGCTTCCAGGTTCCTTCCCCGTTTAAGCTGCTGCTCTGACTTCAGTGGTAGACTTGAATGTAGGACCTTAAAAGGAAATGAAGACTTTCCTCCCTAAGCGGTTTTTGGTCATTATGTTTTCTCACAGTAGTAGAAAATCTAACCAAAACACTACCTGATTTCACTTACATGAAGATCTAAAAATTGAGTCAAATATATAAGAGAATAATCATTACACTAGTTTGGCTATATAAGACAATGAGGAATCATCCATTGTACACTTGTAAATCTGTTAAGAGGTGGATTGGTGCTGAACTCTCCATAATAAAATAGTTATTGTAGATATAATGAAGGAAATATAATGTCATCCTTCATAATGTTTTCTTCCATGTAATATGCTCTGATATAGATACTAATTAAAGCCAATCATGATACAAATACAACCACTTCTATATTAAAGGAAAAACTTAACTCATTAAAAAATGTACAACTATTTCTACACTGTATGTGGTGATTCTTGATGGCCTTACCACTGGGGATGCTGAAGCGGGATCATCAAAAGTTTAACCGCAGCCTGGACTAAACAGTAAGGCTGTCTCAGCGAAGAACGAGCAACAAAAGAAAACAAAGTGTGTGTAGCAGTCTTATCAATAATCAAGATAAACATGGCATCATCTAAATGACACAAACAGGAAAATAAATGACAATTTTGGTGTCTATATCTGTGAATACTATTCCATAATAAGAAAGGTAAGCCCAATAATCACAACAGCACAGATATACCTCAAAAAGCATGATGTTGAGAGAATGGAATCAGACACAGTAGACATTTCATGATCACTTTTTAAGATACATGTTAGAGTAGGTGATCCGTGAGGACAGAAATCGTGACATTTCTTTATAATGCTGCCCCATTGGACAGGGAAACAGAATGTGGTCATTCTACATGTTTGTAAATTATGGGTCGCTGTTGGCATGACTGCATATACTTGCTGAGTTTTACCAATTTGTAAAATTGAGATTAGTGAGTTTCACTGTATGGAAATGTTACTCCGAAATCCAGAACCTGAGCAGGATTGGATCCCAACCTCCATTAGTTCTTGTGTGAGTCCTTGTACTGTCACCCCATGCCTTCAAAATGTTTCATTCCAATAGTCTGTTTTCTTATTACTAACTTCAAATCAAATGAAATCAAGTAGCACATTGCTCTGAACACTCCACTGACTCACACAGAGAAGCGAAGCCCATATTTGCCGGTAATTTGCAAAGTCTATAAGATCCAGGCCTACACAGCCCCCTCTTTGATCTCACATCTCTCTGCTTCACTTGTTACTTAGTCCAGGCTACTTTGTGCTTCAGGCCTTGATCCTGATGCTATCCCCAAATATACCTGAAGAATATTCTCCATCACTTGGGGGGCTCTATAAAATGTCCTCTGTTGAAATACTCTTTATAAACTGTGACCCTTAGCATTCTCTTTCTTCCCCATTTCCTGCCTTTTATTTTTTGTAGTTCTGATAATATAGTCTGCCATTTATTGGTTTCTTTTGAGTGTGAGTGTGTCTTTTCTCATATTTTAGTATAAAATTCTTTGTGGGCAATGGTGTGTGTGTGTGTGTGTGTGTGTGTATGTGTGTGTATATGTGACTTCATTGATGCTGTACTTTAGGACTTAAAATACTGCTTAGCACATAGAAGGAAATATATTTATACTTACATCAATATATGATGCATATATGGACTATATATCAATGTAAATGAATGACAATATGAATCTCTTTATATGTATACTTTCCTCAGTTTATATTTATTAAAATGCTGAGGTGAACAGAAGCAAGAAAGTCATAAAGAGCATCACAACAGGGATGACTTCAACATTGTCTGATTGAATCATCAGGATTAATTTGGGAACACTGAAAATTTTAAATAATTCTGATTTCCTTTCAAGTGTATCAAAATAGGATAAACATCATCATAAAAAGTTATAGCATTTAACAATTTCTGTGACTAAAATTAAATTAATTTAGCTTAATATATTAAAAATATAGGCATGTAACTCATTTGGCCTTTTCTTTAAAGGCATACTCTAGCTGGGTTGTGGTGGGACATGCCTTCAACCACAGCACTCAGGAAGCTGAAGCCGACAGACATCTGTGAGTTCGAGGCCTACCTGGTCTACAGAGCAAGTTCCAGGACAGTCATGGCTACAAAGAGATACCCTGATTAAAAAGCTTAAGAAACAGGCAAAATACTATGATAATACCCGAAATATCTCTGTCTGAAACAAAATAAAAATCACAGGCCTTTAAGAAAGATTTCCTGCTTTTGGCCACTGTTCTACTCACACCAGGTTCTCATGGGAAATCTACAGGTGGAAGCTGCCCCCAAAGCCAACATGTTGACCAGCGCTACTGCAATTCTCCATCAGCAGAATATATCAAGGAAAGTCATAGTCTTAACATAAGCAAAGCACTGAAGCTATACAATATGCTCTACAATAAAACTAGAAGGAACACTCCTGTTATGTCATGCTGCATGTTCCATTATGGTGTATTGCTCACAGGGATGACTTCTGTTTCTGCTCCTGGGCCATTTAAGTGCATATTTCTAAGATCATACATGCTGTCAATCCATCCTGGATGAAAAATACCTCTTTTGGGGAAAGAGCAAAGCACAATTGACAACCAGGGTTATACACGAGCTCACACCCAGAAGCTGAGTTTTGTTGTTTTTGTTGTCAAATATTGACATCTGTCTGGTTTACTGTTACCTAGTGGTATCATTCTGATGACCATGCCCACTTTCTTTCTTTATGATGAATCTTTTCCTGGTCTACACACTCACTTGTTTCATAGTGCCTCCCTAGTCTATGGAACATATATGTGCACATACAAACCATGAGTCTAGATGGAGCAGTGTCCCCTCTGCTCTCAGAATGCTTCACAGCACCATGTGGAACAAAGCTTCATTGTACACTTTTTAACCCTATAAGTTGTTTCACATGTTATAACTTAGGAATACTGGAACATTTTGTTTCAGAGAAACAAATGTCAGAGATCTTCCTTGGCTATTGCAGATCAGTGCTGTGTAACAATCATGATAGTGATTATGCGATTATGCATTATGAAACCTCATTTAGGTTAATATTAATTTATTTATTGATACATTCACTTCCATTTATATTTCACTGCTTTGATTGCTTTAAATTTTTTTAAATTATGCATGTACATGTATAGATCCGTGCATGTGAGTGCAGGGGCCCAAAGAGGCCAACAGAGGGCATCAGATAACCTGCATCTGTAGTTACTGGAAGAGTAGCAAGTGTTCTTAACTACTGAGCCATCTTCTCAGCCCCAGGTGCTATAGTTTTAAAAATGTTTTTAAAATAAATTTTACTTTGTATAACATTAATGCAGAACAGAATACATACATTTAATTTACAAGTATTTAAACATTGTGGAAATCTAATAGTGTATTTAAATATAGAATATGAAAGCTCATGTTTCATATAAAACAAATAGAAAATATGACATTTTGGATGACATAAAAATTCCAGAAATGTAAAAACATGCCACCTTTACAGAAAAATCCAGATGTGTACTTTGTTTTAATTTTCACACACTTTTACCATTGTTACTAAGAAGTAGAGCAAGTGAAAAAAATCTCAGAGAGAGCTCGGACAAGGTAAACCATCAACTGAAAGTTAACCTCAAACTTCCAATGAAGATATTCATTCTAAATTTAGATGAGAGAAAACAAGAGAAAGAAATGAACAGAAGACTTTTTTTAGTGTCTCATGTTGCTATTTCTGAATGAAAGAGGTCAGCGAAGACAGAACAGGTTAGGGACAAAGTTTAGAATGGTTAAGAAAAACAAAGTGTCTGAGGTCCATTTTACTTTTCTAGTACTCATTATTTTTTTTAAATAAGGAAAAACCTTCTATTCATTTCATTCAATGCACAGTTGTTTTAAAGGATAATATAATGATTTATCTAATTCTCAGATTATTCCATTAATAACTGCTACTCAAATAGATATGAAGGCATTATTAGAAAAAAATACTGTGAATTACAGGGTCAGATATTCTTTTTCTCTATAACACTCTTGGTTCTAGTTAGATCATAAAGCTAAATATACCGGCAGTGAAATGTTTTGCAGATAAAATTATTACATACTAAAAGGTGTAGATATATTTTTCAAAGTGCCCAAGACTGGAGTCTGCCTAACTATTTCACTGGGTTTGTAGATAAGAAAATAGAAAAGTTTATAAACTCTCTAAGCTAAATACCCATGTTTATATCAAAGACAGTCATTTTGTCACAAATATTGTCATGGAATCAAATTATAACATGTATTCTACACCATCACACAAGAAGCAAAATCATGTCTCATTTATTTCAGTCTATTTAGATACCTGAACATTTTCTCTACCATATGTGACTAAGCTTTTAATTTTTGTGAATTTCATACATGAATGTTGTATTTACATTATTTCTTTCTCCATCACCCTGAACAACTCCTTACATGTTCCACAAACTCCATATATGTGGGTATTCAATACTATCTCTCTATCTATCTACCTATCATCTATCTATCTATTATCTCTATATATCTATCTATCATCTATTTATATATATGTGTGTGTGTGTGTGTGTGTGTGTGTGTGTGTGTGTGTGTAGTCCATTTAGTGTTATTGTGTGTACATGTGTTTACGGCTGACAACTTAGAATTGGATCACAAATCCTACAAAGGGTATTTGATTTACAAATAAGTAGCATAATTATCATTGCTATGGTCATATAAAATATATATTTAGGATTATGAATCCTCTATACTCCATCTGAATTGAACACCACCTTAGAAGTGTTTTAGGCAATGACTAGAATTGCAATCTGTACAGATAACATGTTTGGATGGCAGGTGTAGAAGCACTGGGTTATATATCTCCCTTAAGGAACAACAGAGGCCAGTGAGTTCCTTCCTTCATTAAGCTTTTAGAAAGAATGAGTCATGTACTTGATAGCACTAGAAACTAATCAGTAATAATTATTTCAAATGTTCAATTGTGGTTCTATGGGTGTGTTGTGGGATGTATTTATGGGAGGGATTTGGTGTGATCTGGAAGAATTATGCTCTTTGAAGCAGTTGATGCATTCACAGAAAAGGATCTGCTCCAGGGAAATGTTCCACACACAGCTCATGTGGTCCACTGAGCAATGCTACAGACCAATAAGAGGACTCAGACAGAAGCATGAGCCCACCAACAAACATCCAAAATCGTATTCTCTTATAATCACAACCTCCCCCCACTGTCAAATGGAGAGCTATCCTCCCTTCAAACTCTGACTCCCCTAGTACCTCAAAGTAATTCACATTTTGGATTAGGCCATTACCAGCTTCCAAGAAAGATAAACCTGTCCTAAAACCTTTTGTATCCAAACCCTTGCCCCTTCGTTGTTCTTGGAAACTGAAGCCTATGATGCCTTCTAAAAAAGGGTGTGTTCACCTGAACTAAGGTTAGGCCAGTGTTCGTAATGGCTAAAGAATAGTGGAAGGTGATTCAGACAGTCTGTCCCACTGAGGCAACACCACTATAAATTACTACTCTGTGCATGAACACCTATATATCCTAATTACAGGAAGCTCAGTTCTTTTTGTGTTCCATCTACTTTCTCCTCTCAAGAGAGGCTTTGTCTTGCTTGTCCTTGAATTGAATACTATACCAAAATTATCAAGTTTCTAAGAACAAGCCAGGTCTTTTGCCTGGTGATTATTTTGTTATGCTCACTATGTCTTCTAGCATCTTGGTATTGACCACTCCTAGAATTAAAGCTCTGAATGTTTAGTTGTGCAGAAGACTAAGCCTGCATAGACTGTCAAACACTTAAATGTAGCTTCTGTGGTCACATTGTCTTTCTACTGTCATGTCTCTCCTCTAGTTTCTGTGTGGGAACTAATTTTGCCTGACATCCATGTCTTCCTGAGTAACCTAAGTCACGAACATGTTTTGGTTACCAGCACATCACTGCCCCACTTAACAGGTCATTGTCACCAAGTACTGAACTGCAGCTGAGTTGACTTCACTTCCCAGTGCTCTCTCTGTCTCTGTCTCTGTCTCTCTCTGTCTCTCTGTCTCTCTCTCTCTCTCTCGCTCTCTCTCTCTCATGACCCTCATACAGCATACAGATCATAATAAACTAAAAGGTAGGCAAGTACTCAGACATAATAGGAAAAACAAAAGCACGCCCCCCAAAGACTGCATTGTCTCAAGAGGCATACTAAGACAGGTACAATAATGATGGACCTTGACACTCTGTTGTCCAGTATGATGTAGCTTACTAGTGTCTTGAGTTCCTAGAGGATTTACTCTGGAAGCCCTTATGCTTAAACAATAGGTTTTACTCCAGCCAGCTTGCTTGCTCCTTAAAATGGGGCAGTGACTTATACATTCTTATACGCTCTATGCTCCAAAACTTTTGCTCCATTATTTGTCAGGTTTTGAGGGACAGCCATCCCTTTTTCAACCATCCTGGATATTATAATGTCTAGGCATTCATCTTAGGCCACCTAAAATGCAAATTTCAGAAGACTAGCTCTTTTAAAACTTTATGCTGTCTAATTAATTTTAGAAATAGAGAAATACATTTTTAACATGGATTTTTAGGACTTAAAATTAATCACATTGCATTCATTATAGGTGTCGAATCAATGGGGCAAACTTTAAAATCTCATCAAACAAATTGATCAATTCCTTCACATCAACAAATAAATCATTATGGAAAGATGAATCACTCTAATATGAAATTGTTAACATGTTGTCTCCAGTCAGAATTTGAAAAAAAATTTTCAATCAGCCCCCTGTGTTCTTTGACCACAGGGACTGTGTGTGTATCTGTGTCAAGACAAGAAGCTTCATGTAATCAATATTCTAGAGAACAATATTTGGGTGAACTGTCTGTGGGTTGATAGTAGGAATGACTGAAATTAGAAAGAGAAGGTTCTAGAAGACAAAATAGGTAGCTAGACATAGAGAGACTCATAACTATCAGAAACCTGCACCTCAGTCTATTTCTTCATCAGGAGGCAGAACAAATTTAAATTGGTATGTTGTAGATTCAGTTCCCATGTACCAATGTGAGGTTTTCATTTCTTCTTTTCAACTTGAGGATATAGGGAAAGTACCTGACAGAAAACTTTGTCTTTTATATTGACATTGAGACAATTGACTCCTAAAAGGAACTATGTCTCTCTTTACAAGTTTATATTAACATTAAATACTCACTACACCCCACATTTTAGGGCTGAGTATCTAGAGACACTGAGAAATGTCTGTCTGTTTGCACACTAAATAAATGTTCAATACATTACAATGTAGGGATTCCACATATTTGGAAGGCAAACATAAATTCCATGTTTCTGTATCTACTTTTCAGACATGATGGAACTAATTTTTCTAAAGAATATTATCTTCTCAGACATTTCCCTTCTACATAAACTTTATTAATAGAATTCTTTTTAGATTCAAATTACATTCTAACTTCATTACTTTTCTCACATACATTCTTAAAAACCTGCTAATTCAAAGAAGGCACTCAAGCATTCTTTTGTGTCTTGAGGATAAGAAAAATCTCAGAAGTTATAAGTGCCTTTGTCAAGTTGTAAGGAATGAAGCGTGTTCTGTTTAAAAAATGTGAGTGAACACTTCTTTAACTTGTATATGATTTGAAATGGAAAGACAAAGTAACACCAGGGAAACAAACCTGTGATTTTCTTTTCTGCTGAAGGTTTCACACTAGACATTAGCCAAGTTTTTGGCCTTTACATTTGAGTTAGATACTGTTTTGTAGTTATGGACTGTCTAAGCATTGTACATGTCTGGCAGCATCACTGGCTCTTTTTAAAAGATACTGATCCAGTCACACTTCTATTCTCACCCCACTAGCTGTACACCTGTGACTGGCCATAATACTTCCTAATTCGCCAAACATCTTCTGGCAGCCACCCTTTCTGATGACCATAGTTTGAGCCTCATTCCCTCATAGTACCATAAGGCCATTCCTTCTCTACGTGTATATAGCTATTTTTTTCTATCACTGGCCATTTTGGATTTTGAAATAAGTTTTCAAATGTAGCTGGAAGCTTTCGTATCCTGCCCCATCCCACAGCTCCTTATAAAATAATCACTCAGAGGCTTAATATTAATTATAGTTGTTCGGCTGATTGCTCAGGCTTATTTCTGACTGTCTCTTACATTTAAATTAACCCATTTCTATTAATCTGTGAACCACTTCAAGACCGGTGGCTTGCTGGTGATCCTCGGACATCTTTCTCCTTTGGAGTATGGATGGCGTCGCCTCAACTTTACTTTCTTTCTCCTTGTATCTCTGCTTGGATTTCCCACCTTGCTATAATCTGCCTTGCCTTGCCAACGCATCTTTGTTCATCAACCAATAATAGCAACACATTGTTTAGCTTGACCTTGCTGTCCTTTGAAGATCTGACTGGTGACAAAATTCTGATCCTCTTGCCTCTGTCTTTCTCCCTAGTGTGTTGACACTAAAGTCATGCACATACCTGACCCAGTCCATTAATACAACTTTTGAGCAAGAAATAATTTAACTTCTAGCATTTATTCAAAGAGAAAAGTGTAAAGGCTGGCCAATATAATGAAATTATTATCTATATAACCAAGGAGTATTTCAAATTTAGTGCCTTGTGGGTAATATTTCAGTTTCTTTGTTCAGGATCAATTGCTATATGGTGATTATGGTCAGGAAACATGAATTCAAATGGTATTTTTCACATGTATAAAATGTGTGACCATTATTAAGTTAGTTAAATTCTAACACATCTGGTCTTCATGTTAAAAAGATTAATATTGTAAAATTCACACTGAAGTTTATAAAAACAGCACTTCCTAATGCTATGTCATGTATTATATAATAAATAAATTATATTATAACAATCAAAGTATAAAATATAATTGATCATATGCAATTTTGGGTCAAAATGGATATTTTCTATCTTTCAAAAATGGAAATAGAAGTACATCATTTAGAGTATCTTCTGGTTCTCTAGAAAGTCAAGTTTACATTGATTTCAACATAATTTATGAAAGAACAAGTTAATACATCTGTGATAGTTAATGGTGTCAACTTGAAAGGACCTGGGTTCATCCAGGACATAAGCCTCTTCGAATACATTTGAGTGATTTTAGTTAAGGCATGAAGACCACCCAAAATGTGGGTGATGCTATTACTATGAGATAGGGTCATGAACTGAAGAAAAAAGACAAAGTGAAATGAGAACAAATGGGAATAGTTTCCTGCTTCTTGATTATGGATGTATTATGATCAGCTGTCTTCTGCTTCTGTTGCCAAGACTTTACTACCATGGTGGACTATAAGCTTGAGCTGTGAGCCAAAAGAAGCCCTTTCTTCCTCAAGTTGCTTTTGTCTAGCGTTTTATCTCAGTGAAAGAAAACATAACCAAGACAAATGTGAATACACTTTTTCATTTGTTGTATCTTTCCCTTTTAAAAATCTGGCATGGTTTTCTCAAATATAAAGATCAAGGGTTAAAAGAGAAAAATACATTTTCATATATTGTTATAATAGCTCAACCTCTTTAACCTTACTAAAGAACTCATTTAAAACATTATTTCCAAAGTAATACACATTTTTTAAATTACACTTATTTCTGTGCAGTGGCACAGAACAGAACTCCTACGTGGACTTCAGAGGAAAACTATAGGAATCTGGGTTCTATTATCATCATCCAGCAGATGGAAGTCAGGTCATTGGTCTTGGCAGCAAGTACTTTTACCTACTGAGCTAGATCAATAGTACTTGAACAACCATTTTTTTTCAAAATCATCTCCAAAACCATTTCTCCTAACCAAATGTATAGCAATGAGATGTATATATTGGAGACAAAGTAGACTATACACTATTTCATTACTTGGTACACACCCATTGTGTACATACTAAAAAGGGATATGCTGTGAAATCCATCACAAAGAAATTCAAATAATGCAAGGTCTATATCCCCCAGGACATTCCACCCATAGTGTAGTAACGAATATAGAAATATTTGCTCTGTTATTCTTAAATTGCATGATCACTATGAAAATCTAACAAAATGATCATAGTCTTCATCTCAGGATACAGATATCCTGTGTTTTACTAAAGCATCATGTCCTCCCTTTTACCTACTAACATTTTGCAGAATCTCCCTCTCAATTACTCCTGGAACAATTCAATAGGCCATCACTTCAAGATGACTAACTCATTAAGAAAATGAAAACGTAGTCCATCTGTTAGCCAGAAGAGGATATTAGTAAATAATATCTAAGATAGCAGGTTTCCACTGAAATGTTAACTTATCAGAGGTCTTCCCTAACTCTAACAGTTAGATATACTTTCTACAGCAAGCTAATTTTCACTCTATAATTTTAACACACATTCTTTCCACAAAAGAAATACAAGATATTAAGACATTAAGCTGAACATGGTGGCACACACCTATAGTTGCAGAATTCTGGAGGCAGGCATGGAAAGATCACACAAGTAAGGCCTGTTTCCTCGAGCAGCAAGTTGCCAGCCAGCCAGGGCTACCAAGGATGATTCTGTTGCAAGTAACAATAATAATGATATGAGAGTATCTTGATGTCTGGTAAAGCTAGCTATAGACAATTTGTGGGTCAGCATACCAGGTATAATGTTTTAAGGTCTTCATTTATTCTGGTTTAGTCAGGATGTGGCCTCATTCAACAGTAATAAACTCTAGAGATAAGTTTGCCAATTACCAGAGGTTAAGAAGTAACTGGAGATTCAGGTCACTTATGCACAAACCTAAATTATAGCAAATAGCATAACTCACAGGCTGACCAGTATGTAATAGGCCTGTCTAATTTGGAAATGTCTTCTTTATTATAGGTGAATATTAAATTGGGTTTATTTCAGCTTGTATTTAAACTTAATTATTTATTGTTTCTATGAGGAAGGTCCATGCATTTTTTCTCAAATTTCATATCATTTTCTTCATCCTGAAAGTTTCCGTGTCTCAAACATAATTATCATTGACAAACCACATTGGTGATCTTTCTTAGTTGTCTTGTAAATGGCTTTGAACTAGTTCCCTAAGTCATTTTAATTTCAAAAGTATTCTTGTAGTGGATAAATGTGAGTAAGATATTAATCTGCAGTCTTGGCCTAAAGAATTTATTAAGAAAACACACACCAGGCAATTCTATGATATAACTTCAGTGTATATTTCAGTAAGCATACCTGCAGAAGATGAATATGGAGGATACCTTAAAGGATTGATAAGGATTTTGCAGTAGAAAAACATAAGGATTTCAGAAATAACATGATCATAGCTAAAGAGCTGCAAAGTATTGAACAGTAACTAAAACCAATTTAGAATCTGAACCTAAGGATAAGGAGCATGGGTCTCAGAATTGACAGGACTGGAGAACTGCCATAAAACTGATCATTAGAAAAATCAAAGTGTCATGATTTCCAGAAGTGTAATATGGAATGCAGTAACTTTTCTAATTAAGGCCGCAGAACAGTCAGGCAGATGTCAACAAGCCAGAGAACTAAATGGCAATCCATTATTTTTTATGATGCTAAAAATGTCTTTGGTCCGTTAGTTTCTCGTTACTGTGATCAAATACCAGACCAGAAGTAACGAAGGAGGAAGCTTTCTTTGGCTTACCATTGAAGTGATGCAGTCCATTGTGGCCAGGAAGCCATGGTAGCTGGGGTGTCATGCAACTGGTCTCTTTGCACCCACAGTATGTAGAAGAGTGGATAGGAAACAGGGCTGGGGGATAAAATCCCAGGCTGTTCCCCAGTGACCAACTAATTCAAGTAAGGTCCCACTTTCTGAAGTTTCTACAAGCAGTCAAAACAGCATCACCACTCTTGAATATTGACCAATATTGAATATATTGATCAAATATTCAAATGAAAGATATTATAGGGGACATTTAACATTCAAACTAAACATCCCTGTGTTATACAGTATCAAAATATAGAAATAACAATGAAAATCCTGGAGTTGTAATATTTCACCTCAGTGTTTCCAATCAAGCAGAGTCAAGAATGGATGCTACAATTACTCACTCATGTGAAAACTACTATTTACGTCAGCAAGTAAAGGCTGCTAGTGTTCCAAGACTTTCCTGCCAGGTTGCTTTCCAGCTTCTACTTTTGTCCACAAAGGAGTAACTTCCCAGTCTCCCTAAGTTAATGAGATATTCTTCCAAATTACAGTCGTGAAATCTCTAGGCCCAGGAATTCATACCTGCGTGGGATCAAATGCATTCATGGACACAAATAGAGCATAACTTCAGATTTGACTTTCAACCAATAGTCTGGCTGCTATAACAGTGTATTTAACGGTACCCAGGAGAATGAGTAAGTGTGATATTTAATGCAAACTAGCTTGTGGAAAAATATGATCACTTCCTATTATATTACAAAGCAATAAAACATTAAAAAGAAGTCCTTGGGGAGATAGCTAATGTATATTGATAAAGTTGATAGCCTGGGGAGTTGTATCCTAACATAAGTAGAATGCAGCATCAGAAAAAATTTTGGCCAGCTATTTCCATCAAAATTATGAGGAATGGGAAACACATATTTGAGCATAACTAGAATACACAATGACACTAGGCAACTCTAAGGAGCAAACTCTCTATTCTGCCTCACTTATTCCAACTATGTAGTTTTTATTTTTCCTTTTTGTATTTATTTATTCTATTTTGTGTATATGAGTGTTCTGCTTGAATACATTCAGTGTACCATGTGCCTGCCCTAGGCGCCTGTGAGCCATCACATGAGTGCTGGGTACTGAAATCTGATCCTCTGAAAGAGCAGGAAGCACTCTTCAGCATTGAGCAGTCTCTCCAAGCATTTCCATGCAGATTCTTAAAGTGACATGTATATCACTTATACATAGTTTACATGTTGGCAAATGTGAATAGTTAATACAAATAAGTGATGGACAAAATTGTTCTGTGCTGGCAATAAACCTGATGTGGGTTCCAAATCCATCACAGGATTCTATGATGGCTTCTGTCTCAACTCTAACCTGCATGGATCTTGTTAGCAAGGATGAAACAGAGAAACATGTAATATCTTTTTCAAAAAGATTAAATGAAGATTTAGAAAAAGTGTGGTGGTTTGAATGACAATGCCCACTGTAGGGCCATATGCTTGAATGTTTGGTCTCCAGGTAGTGGAATTGTTTGGTAAGGACTAGCAGGTATGGCATTGTCTAAGTAAGTATGGCCTTCTCAGAAAAGGTATGCCACAGTGTGTGAGAGTTGAGGTCTCTAAAGCTTGTGGTAGGTCCAGTGTGTCTCTCTCTGCCTGTGGCATTCAGATTAGGATGCCCAGCTCTTAGCTACTTCTCCAGAATCGTGCCTGCCAGGCTGCCTCCACATACTCTGATCATGATGATAATTAATTAACCCTCTGACACTGCAAGCAAGTTCCTAAGTTTTCTCTTCTAAGTTGCCTTGGTAATGGTATCTCCCCTCAGCAATACAGCAGTGACTAAAACAGTGTGAAGATTATCTGAGAAGCTGAAAAATACAAAGTTATACAGCAGGTAAATACTTCTTCACTATTTTGTGACTCATATTCCCACAGACCTGCTGAGATGAACTGACATTCATATAGTTTAGCAATATTGCATCAGGATGATGACCAAAGAAAATCCCTAAAGAATGTTCTGGAAAATGTTATGAACACTTAACAATTAATCTTTCAACTAGCTTTTTTAATTGCTTAATTTTATAGATAAATGAATTGAAACTTATGTAAATAACTTGTTATAATTGCATTGCTAATGATTCATGAGCAGAACACTAAGTACACATATTTAGATAAATAAAATAGTCAATTATTGTGTAACAGCTCTCATGTAGCAGATGAAACAATACTTCTAGATATGAGAAGTTGAAAGAACTTCTTTGTTGTTGAATCTCAGACAGCATCGTACTCTGTGACCCTCATTGGCCTAGAACTCACTATCTAGCACAGGATGACTTGGCATCTGTGGTGATCACAGTATTAGTGTGTTAGTAGATTTAAAAGTGATGTAAATATTCACAGTGATACTCATTCCTTAAGTCTGTGTTAGTTTTGGGCACTGCATGGCAGATTTGCATCACGGTGTTCCTATGTTCAATGACAGACTAAAATCATCTCCATGTGTTACCAGAGAATGTTAAGGTGCAAAAACAGGTTGCAAAAGTCAAATGGATTACTTGTCTATTAAAAGTGAGTCCTTCAAAGCTCATAAATGTTCACATATATAAATTTTTTCACCACTGGATCTGAAAATATATGAACGCAATAGATGATGCTAACAATAGTTTTTTCTTAAATTCATTTACTTATTTGGAAGCATTGAGGAGACGGCTCAGGTCCTCTAGCATCTAGATTAGGGAATCGTAACATTTTCTTCAACTATTTACTTAGATTACACTGAAAATGTCTTTGATCATGTTAACAATAACAATAATAATATAATATAAACTAACAATTCTTTGAGGTTGACTTTATACCTACAACATTATTCAATAGTCATAATCATCTTATAAAATAGACGTTTAGCATATTTTTCAAGGTACATAGCTAGAAATATGGCTCATGGATATGGCCTTATACTGAGAAGATTTAGAGCTAATTCTTGTAACTATTGCACTATTATGTTTATTTCAATTATCTCAGTAGCTTGACTATAACAAAGGGGTTATCATCTATAGCTACAGAAAACAAAAATCCTTCTCACCCGGGACTACATGTTCATATACTTATATTTTAATACCCTTCAGATAGATATGCAATAGAGAGACAAGCAGGCAGGCAGGAAGACAGTTGGATAGACAGAAAGAATATTAAATCAAACATGAATTAGTGAATTTAGTCAGGGAGTGGGGGGACATTCAATGGCATTAAGTGAGTTCTAAAAAGTGCCAGGGGGAATCCTGCAGCTAGGATCTCTACAACATTTATAACATTTAAGCAGATGAGAATTGGGGACTTTAAGACTTCAGAATTCATACTGGCAGGAAGCCTCAAGCAGTGATGATAAAAGAAAACAAAATGATACCAATTTAAGTGGGTTAAACAGAGAGAAAAATCAGTGTGTGGGGGGAATCTTTAATCAAGCCAAACTGGTGAGGAGAATAGAGGCTGATGATGTGTAAATGGTTAACAATTTTATATCTACTGTGATCAGCTCTATTCAGGTGAGTTTTTTCCTCTGTTTTTAAATCCTTGGTAGCTTAATCTGTTAAATAAAGAATACATAGGGTTGTAGGAATCATATGATCTCCACAGGAAGAAATAAGTTGATTTCAACGAATTAAAATTTAAAAGCTAAAAGAAAATGTAAATACCATCATCAATCCACACCAAAGGAAAATATAAGAAGAACAAAAAGAGGTTAATTAAGCTCACTTTTATCACTCTAAATGTCATTGACATGAGCTTGAATAAGACAATTGTTTAGTGGCAGAATATGCTATGGAACACAAAAGCCTAATTTGCAATGTCCCACAGAGGAAAGGACTTCAGAAAGAAAAGATGTGTCTCTAGGTTTTCCTTTTAAAGAAGCAAACACAAAAGAGATCATTAAAGATGATGAACTATGTTTCTCACTAAAATAGTTTAGAGAAAATAATTTCTTATATACTTTCTAAAACTCTGATCACCTCTGTGTGTTCTCATTAGATTTGGAGATAAGGCCAACCAGACACATAATCTTGTCAATTTAGCACCCTGTGAGAAAGATACAAAATAAGGTTAATCAGAATTTTAAGTTTTTAAAAATTGTTTTGACATCTAGCAAGAACACTAGTTTCACAGACTTTGTGGGAAGGTACATTGGTTGTAGCAGCTTACAAATTCTGTGGGAATACAAAGTAGAAGGAATTTATTTCGATCTTTAGGAAACATCCTAAACTTGAAAGTCACATGGCATACAAACCTGGTGAAGATTAAACTGTGTTAAATTTCATAAAGTGAAATTTAGGCTGAAAATGAGTGCTGGGAAAAATGTAAAAATATGGAGTATTAAGTGAACATGAATGAGAGATCCTGTAAGATGACTGAATGATGGAGACAGTCTAGGAGGAGAAGGGATGGAGATGTGGTTGGTGTGGGAATGGTGAAGTCAAAGTTAAGCAACTTCAAAAGGGTTTAGTTTCCCAGACCAACTTAAAAGCAAGAAGGAGTCTCAACATACATGGCAAAGGGAACTACTGAAGGTAAGCGACCTAACTGTAAAATGGTGTTTATGACAGGTGTTTGATAGTGAACAGTTACTAAACTGAATCTCAAGTGGGAGATTTAGGCAGACGAAAACCACACATGGGTCTTATACTCCAGAGTAACACAGGGTGTACTGGGTTGCACTGAGTGATTTAGGAGTTGGCAAAACCATTCCAAACAATCAATGTGCAAGAAAAATATATTTTTATGATCTTTGCTGTGGAATGAAAGTCAGTTTTAGAGACTAAATATGTACTTACCCCTTTATTTAAATACCCATGCTTTTGTTATAAGGATATAAATATATGTGTGTTCTAGATTCTGTCTCAAAGAAGATTCTTGTCGTTGTACGTGACACTTTACAATCAGTACATCAAGCATATGATCAGAGTTGACTTTGCGAATTTTCCTGACTTTTAGCCTTGGATTAGTCCTTAGATATAGTTAACTCTACTATAATCTCAGTACATGGTGTGGTATGTAAGTTCCTCACATCACACAATGCTTTGCCTAGGTTTCATATAAATGAACTCATTTAACAGTCATCCAGCTTGAGACCATTTTTACATTGTCTCAACGATATCAACATTCAGAAACGTACTATGCTAATTTCCATTAATATTTTCCTAATAGTACAAAAGACTAGGCCTAGGACATAGCTTCGCTATTAGAGTGGTTATAGATAGCACCTGGTTTTGATCCCCAGAACTCATGCTTAGAAAAAGGCAGGCATGCTGGCATGCCCTTGTACTCTCATCACTGGGGAGGCAGAGACAGGACGATTCTTAAGGCTGTCTAGTCAACTAGTCTTTAAATAGGTAAGTTCTAGGCTACATCCCAAAAGTGAAAACACACAAGATGTCATCTAGCCTCACAACCATCTATGCTGGGCTGACTTGATCTTAGGGAGGTTTTGTGAATGAAGTCATAGCTACTAAAAGTTCACATGTGTAATGCCCCTGACATATCCAATAAATCATTTTTCATTGCAAAAACAAAGTCTCATTGTTGGAAGCCCTGATCCTCAGCACTATGGCAATCATCATTTAATCTGAACACTGTTGAATGACAACTTTCTCATCACTTGGAGGAGTTAAATATACACTAGTGATTTGGAGAGTAGATATTATAGATTCCTAAAAGTATTACCCTATTATTTACAAATTATTGAATTCAGAAAGTTTGTGCCCCACCACAAACACAACCTAGTGTTTATATTTCGAATTTAATATATTCTTCTCATTTCCTTCCTTATTTTCTCACTGAAAATATGATCCATACTTATCACCCTGCACTGAACCTGATAGAGGAGAAAGTGGAGAAAAGCCTTGAATAAATTGACAGAAAAGATAGAACAGAGCACCATTAGTGTAAGCACTAAGATTCAACAATTAATAAGTGGATCTTATGAAACTGAAAGCTTCTGTAAAGCAAAGAACACTATCATTTGGACAAATAGGAAGCCTCTAGAATGGAATAACATTTTTAGCAACTTCATATCTGATAGCAAACTAATTCCAAAATATACATAAACAACTCAAAAACAAGATTTCAAAATAATATCCAATTAAAATGGCATATATATCTAAATAGAAAATTCTCAATAAAGGAAACTCAAATGGCTGAGAAACACTTAAAGAAATGTTCAATATCCCTAGCCATCAGGGACATGCAAATCAAAACTACTTCAAGATTCCATCTTGTACCAGTCAGAATGGCTAAGATCAATAATACAAGTGACAGCTCATGCTGGCAAGGATGTGGAGCAAGGGGAACACTCTTCCATAGCAGGTACAAACTTGTATAGTCATCATGGAAATCAGTATAGTGGTTACTGAGAAAGTTGGAAATCGATCTATCTCAAGACCCAGCTATACCACTCTTGTGCATACACCCAAAGGATGCTCCATCCTATCACAAGGATGTTTGTTCAACCAAGTTCATTGTGCTTTATTCATAATAGCCAGGAACTGGAAACAACCTAGATGTTCCTCAACTGAAGAATGATAAAGAAAATGTGGTACATTTACACAATGGAAAAATTACACAACTATTAAAAAATGGCATCACCATAAAAGCTACCTCTGCCCCCCACCAGCTGCAACACTCAGGAGAACAGGCCCTCACATCGCCTGGGCAACACAATAGACCTAATCCTGTTGACAGAGGTGTGGGTGAGCAATCCCCAAAGTTGTGAGCATGGGAAAGTACCATTACTCATCTATCATGTGGCAGCATAGGTTGTGGAGAGGTGCTCGCTCCCGACCCCCACCCATGCCCATCATCTCTGAGGTTGATGGGAGAGCTGAGGACATAAGAGTCAGAGAGCTGTCCCTGCCCTTCATCAACTGCAGCATTTGGTGGAGTGGGCAACACAGTTGATATGGCCCTGAATGTATAGGTGTGGGAGAATAGACCCTAAGGGTATAAATGAGAGCAGTAGAACTGACCCTGTCCCTCACTCATAACTGCAAGGAGGTAACAACTAGCCAGAGCAATGCGGAAGAGCTCACCCTGGTGGTGAGGACAAGGGAGAGCTGGCAGGCTGACCAACCCTGCAAATTTCCAGGCCCAGAACCACAGTTATGAGTTGGCCCACCCAAACTTCCACCCTATCTGTGATCCTGCTGAAGCACTTGAAGGGACCAGTCCTGCAGAACCTAAGCTGCAGCATCTCTATGACACAGAGCAACAACAGAATAACCAAGAGAAGTTCCAATGAGGATCCAGCACTGATAGTGTAGCAGAAGCCCTAGGCCTTGAAACAGAGTCTTGGCAATGAACACTTGCAAGTCAAGATACATGAATAAAAATGTTTACTGTGGACTCATTGTGTCACACTACAGCTTCCATGATGAGATCAATTTTTCTTTTTTTCTTTCTCTCTTTTTTATTACTTTCTTTCCTCTCTTTCTCCCTCTCCTTCTTCTTCTTCTTCTTTCCTTCAATTTTTATTTTAATTTATTTGGGGGAGGTTTAGAGGGCAGAGGGCAGATATAAAGAGATGGAAAAAATAAATGGGATGGAGATACATGATGTGAAATACACAAAGAATAAATAAAAAGGAAAATTTTAAATATGACGTCACAAAATTTTCACACAAATTGACCTAACTAGGAAAAATCATTCTGAGGGAGGTAACCCAAACCCTGAAGACAAACATAATATGTATTCACTTGTAAGTGAATATAATCTGTTAAGTAGATGATAACCAAGCTCCAACCTACAGACCCAGAAAGGTTAGGCAAAAAGGAAGTGTTTGGGAAAAATATATGTGTCTCCCTGGGAGGGAAAAACACAATAGATTTTATGGAGAACTTAGGGTAGGTCTGGAAGAGAGCAAGGGATCAGGTGGATCAGGAGATAGGGTAGAGGGAGAGAGTGCTGGGAGAAATGGCTGGAATTGGGGGCATTTAGGAGATGGAGTGGAAACCTCATATGTAGAAACTTTCTGGAACATATGAAGGCTATCCTAATGAGGACTCCTAGTAATGAGTGATACAGTCTCAACTGACCATATCTTGTCAACACATGAAGCTTCTAGTGATGAGACAGGGTTGCATTCAATTGAGTTCTTGGCTAAGGGGATCCCATGGAAATTCTCAAACCACCCAGGCTGTTGCTAAGACAAAGGGAAGCTCTCTCCAAAGTGACAGCAGAGCCCCATTGCTGAGAACAATACCTGCACAACTCATATAACTTGCAGAAGTCATGCTGGTGCCTACATGGAGACTTCACCTCAAACATTCTAGTCTCTTTGGTACAGGAAGGTACTCTGCCTGCTATCAAAAGAGAAATATGGATACCAACTCAGCCACAAGACTTTTGATCTACAATCTGTCCTTCCTTCAAAATATGGTGAGCAATGGTAGCACAGAACTTGTGGAAATAGCCAACCAATATTGACTTAAGTTTCACTCCACAAAAGGGAATCCATCACCAACACTGCTTGGGTAACCAAGAACCAGAGATTACATAGTCCAGAGACCAAACATTACTGATCATTGTTTAAAAAGTATCAACCAAATGATTCCTAATGATATTCTGCTATACTCATAGATTAGTACCTTATCCAGTTATCATTTGAGAGGTTTCCTCAAGCAACAGATGGGAACAGATTCAGAAAACACTGCCAGACATTATGTAGAGAGAATCTAAATGGCATGTCTCCATCAAATCTCTCCCTGAAGAATTCAGAGATTCCCATGGAAGAGGAAATAAAAAGATTGCTAGGAGCCAGAGAAGATAGATAGAGGTACCAGGAGTACACGGCCCTCTGAATCAACTAAGCAAGACACAGATAAGATCACAGAGACTGAATTTGCAAGGACAGAGCCTACATGGGCTTACAGCAGGTCCTCTGAGTATATATCATAGTCATTAGCTTAGTATTTTTAAGGGAATCCTGACCATGAGAAAGAATGGGTCTCTGACTCTTGAAACTGCTCTAAGGACTCTTCTCCTATTGGGTTGCTTTCTCCAACATCAATATGATAGGTTTTGCTTCATCTTATTATATTTGATTTTGTCATGTTTTCTTTTTATCTCCTAGAAGCCTGTTCTTTTATAGTGAGAGAAAGAAAAGGAGTGGACATGGAGAAGAGGGGACATGAGGAGAAACTGGGAGAAGCAGAGGAAGAAGAAACTGTAATCATGATTTTGTATGAGAAAATAACATATTTTAAATAAAAGAAAAAATGACAAAAGATGGAGAGAAGACAGATGGCATGTTATACATGCAACATACAAGTGGCAATACATATGTATGTATATGTGTGTTTCTGTATGTATGTATGATGTATCCCTATGGGTGTGTGGGTATGTGTGTATGTCTATATATGTGTTATAGGTGTGTGCATGTGTTTGGGTGTTTATTGTGTATTTGGGTGTATATGTGTTTGTGTGGGGGGGGATATGAATATTACTACCTAAGGTCATATTGAGAAGTAGTTTAAAATGCTAATGCCTACCAATTAGTCATGTACTGGAGTGTTTGACTAATTTTCATGAATTTTGCTTGATATGTATGAATAAATTTGTGTGAACCCAGACAATGGCCAATCCCTTCTTTCTAGACAAGAAACAAATGCAGCAACTGTCATGTACTATTTTGAAGAGCTTCTCATTAGCTCTTCAGCTCAATTTGGTTTATGGGGAAGGAGAAAGAAAGATACTCTGAAGAGCTGCTGAGCTGGCATGCACTTGGACTGTTGAGGTTACATGACCTCTACAGACCAGAAATACAAGAACAGCCTTTGCAGCATACCCTGTTGAAGGAGGAAGACACGGGAAAGGAAGAGGATCCAGAAGATCAGGAGACAGGAAACCAAAGAAGCCAAGGAGGAGGAGCAGAAATGAAAAGAGAAAAAGAAATTTTCCAGAAGCTAACTGGAATGTAATAAGGGCACAGTGAACTGGATATGTGTGGCAATATTCTGTTTCTACGTTTTTGTCTAATAGTCCTGCATGTTACCTAACTTGCTTTTTGATTGGCCTGAAACTTTTGATCCTCCTGACTCAGCTTATCAAGTGCTGGGATTAAATGCAAGCAACTGCATTCACTGCTTGTATCCAAGTTATAATGATAGATTTGCAATTCTACAGTGAGCACATGAATTAATGCTGCCTTCAAACTATCATAGAATGGTTCTGGGGACGTTTGTCTGCTTGTCTTCAAATCAGTACATTTGAGGATTTGAGAGGGAGTCAGGTAGACAGCATTGGAAAAGTTGGAAGGGACATGAAAATATTTGGAAGTGGGAGAGGGAAAGAGGAAATGATGTAAATACAGTGCTCATGCATGAAATTCCCCCAAATAATAAAATTACAATTTAAAATGTTATATTCCTTATTCAATACAGGTGGTTTATCACCACCAATTTACTGTGTCTAATAACACTGATCTCTCCAGAAGATCAGGGGACCATTCCAGAAATATAGATCCAGAAACTGCCATCTCACCTGAGGCTAAAATTTACCTCCTTGATATTGTGAAATGATTCTATCACAAACTGTTTAATTATACATCCAAGTGAAGTTCAGTTTATTGTCTCATCAACAGCTTTTATGTGAACCAGTGCCAGAGATCAACGCAACAGAACTTGGAAGCAACCTAGATGCCCCTCAACCGAAGAGTGGATAGAGAAAATGTGGTATATGTACACAATGGAGTACTATTCAGCAGAAAAAAACAATGGAATCCTGAGATTTGCAGGCAAATGGATGACACTAGAAGAAACCATCCTGAGTGAGGTAACACAGTCACAAAAAGAGAAACATGGCATGTACTCTCTCATATATGGATTTTAGACATAAATCTGAGGAGTGCCAGTCTACAATCCCATGGCCAGAGAGTCTGGGAAACAGAAACTTCATTCAATGGCTGATGGAAGAAGAGGCACACTCCCATGGCTAAGCACTGAGCTGAACTCACAAAAGCCAGTAACAGAGAGGGAAGACTGATAACCAAAGGGATTAAGACTGGGCTGGTTTAACCCCCAGAAACAGCTGACCTGACAAAGGTTAACTCTTGAATTCCAGGCATCAGCCTGAGAATCCAGCATGGGACTGATCAAGACCCCATGAATGTGGTGTCAGTGAGGAGGCCTAGGTAATCTGTTGAGCCTTGGGCAGTAGATCAGTATTCAGCCCAAGTGTACACATGGACTTTGGACTCCCATCCAACAATGTGAGATGCACTCTCACCCTGAACTCTTGGGGGAGGGTCTAGGCACTGCCCTGTATGAAATGACAGACTATGGACACCCCCTTGGAGGGCCTCACCCTCCCTGGGGAAATGAGGGGTAATGGGGGGGTTGGAGGGAGGGCACGGGAGGAAGGGAGGGAAAGGGAGAGGGACATGGAAATGACTTGTGAAGCAACCTCATTTCTAATCTAAATTTAAACTTAAAAATAAATAATAATAATAAAATATTGACTGTAGTGATGGAAATGTTTAAGGTAAATGGTAGTTATGTCAAATCTGAGCCTTTTTTATTTAAATCTATAGTAGTCCATAAAATGATAATGGCCTATGAGAATTGAAATCCCAATATGTAAAAGTGATGAGATCTGGAATTTCAATCTACAGTTCACAAACAATGGAACTGAGTCTATTGAGTGAGTGAAGATGACCAAGGAAGAAGATGGTAGTTACATTTAACTTTGTATATGAATCTAGGATGAAGTAGGTTAGTTAAAAAGACACATGAAAAATGAGATTTTAAAATAACTGTTTCCTTCCTTATGAGTAGTGGCAGATTTTCTAGACTATATTAAATCCTATTCACAATTAATATCTATTAAGATCAAATAACAGAAACTTTATTGAGGTCTTAACATTAAAGATTTCAAGGAAGGAACGCATTTTTGCTAATTCTTGCTATTTCAAATGTTTCCTGGCCCCAATTTGTCCCTCAGTTTACGGATTTTGCATGAATAAACATTTTATTACACTTGGAGAACCACATAAAGAAATATCATCTTTAGTTTACACATGAAGAAATGGAAGCCAATAAAAGTGTTCCACATGCCAAGAAAACAAGCCAGACATCCCCTGATCTGGGAATTGAGCTTGGGTCTTTGTCTGCCAATGAAGAAGGTCACCCCTTGGTTATTTTTCAAACTTGCCTATGTTCTCGAGAGTCAGATCTGCAATAGAGACAGTCACTCTGCCTATGACATGTGACAATAATGATTCTTATGTTGTTGTGAAATGTATTTTCGTTAAATACCAAATTCAGGGTCATTTCAACAGACATTACAGGTCTCATAATCTTTCAAAAATAAATCAGTGAGAAATTTGTAGATTTTCAGTTCAGTACTTACACTGGAAAAAAATCCCTATTGCCACAAAAATGTGAATCCCAACTGATGAGCACAAAATAATTTCCTGAAATGTAATCATAATCTATCTTAACAAAACAAAATCTTCCCTGAGTTTTCTTTCATATCACTTACTATAACACCATGTCAGTTTCTCCCTACAAAATACACTATTTACAGCATTTGTAATTTTCTTTTTTTTTTTTTAGCATTTGTAATTTTCTAACAAAATACATGCAGAAAATTGACAAGTAACAGCCTGGTGTGAGCCACCCTGTAACAAATTTTCAAATTCTTGAGTGAATATCATAACTTTTTTTTTTCCCTGTGGTGTTCTGCTTCTTGATGGAGACGCTTATCATGATTAGCAGAAATTTAAGCCCAGCAATTTTTTAAGTTGTTTTGTTCCATGTAGATGAAAGTCAGTGTTTGTAAATTCTGCTACATTCTTCTCACACAAGCTATCTTTAACAATCAAAAATCATCTGTGTGGTTACAGCACAATTACCTTGACTTCAGTTCTAAATATGCCAATTCTTATTTGATATCTGTCCCTTGATTTCTGTAAGTAGATAGAGTGCTTACTCCTTGCTTTACAGAACCCACTGGGTGAGATAAGACAGCACATAGAAAAACACTTATGAAGCTCTCAGGTATTATTAAAATATAAGAATAAGACTACCTACACAATTTTGACAGGAGAATAAACTGTTTGGGTCTAAGATATGAGAAATAAATGTCTAAAATTGAGAAAGTTAATTTCCATAATCCTTTCTTACTACTTTCCCTCTTTTGCAAAGAAATACCCCATAGTTTCTCAAATTTGACTATGAAATAACCTAAAAATCACTAACTCCATTTTACCCCAAATATGGGAAACTTAACATAATAGCCAACTTCTACCTTCCTCTGTGCTCACTGTTAGTTAATGCTGCTTCTAAGACCAAAATCAAATTTAGTTCTGTGAGGTTCGGGTTACTTTCTCTGTGACCCCTCTTTACTTCTTAAGATCTACTTTACTTTCTAGGATCTACTCATTAGAATTTATACTTTCATGAACCGTAAACATATTTATTTTTCTTCTTATTGTTGTTGTTTTGGGGGCTGACGACTGAATCCAGGGCTTGGGCTTCCAGACAAGCATTTTGCCACAGAGCTAATTTCATAACCCTAACACACATGCACACACAGGCATGTGCACATGCTGATTGTGGGTCTTTATGTGTTGTCACAGTGTCTCTTAGAATGAGGGTCTATTATGTCTTCTTCACAGCCACTTTAATTGAAGAGAGCAAGCCAAATAGCTGTACATAATTGTGATCCGGTTTTAATGTCATTTTGGGATCCAATGGAAATAACAAAATTCTAATAAACAGGAGAAGTTTAAACTGGATCAACTAATATAAATTCTGGCTCCATTTCACATTCTAATTTAGCCTTTAAAAAGCCAGAATTTTGACTCTCATTAATTTCAATAACCATCATCATATATTTTATTTTTAATCTAGGTTATTCTTACTAGATAAGGCAATACAAGCTTACTAAATTATAACATGCTTTACTCAAAGTAAAACATCTTACAAAAAGTAAAATATGATAGTCTTTTTGTGTCACTTATGAGTTTCTTTTGTAAAACATATAAACAGAATCTATGGATTATTAATAAGTTCTATATGTAAGGATTTTATTTACGTACTCAATTCAACAAAAAAGTGGAACAGAGTGTCACATAAAAACAAACACATATTTTATATAAAATCAAAGTAAATTAAATATGAACATTTTGGTTAGCTAGTAATATAGCCTTCTTTGAAAATTGCTTGTTTGGTTTTTTCAATCATATGTAAAACCGATTGCATTATCATGCAGAACTACAATACATTATTTCTTCTAGTTATCTTGGTAAGTATAATAATCTATCCAAAGACTGTGCACAGGGCATGCACTATGGAATGCAGATATTGCAACATCATATCAAATTGTTTATTAAGATTCACAAATTTATTTTGTTAACTATAGTATTATAAGAATGCTATAAGTAAACCTTTGAAAACAGTTGTGGTAAAATTCTGTTTTATTACAATAATAATTGTAGGTAATTTTGATTTATTACTAACAATTTATTCCATCATAACTCTTTATTTTAAATTTCTAGTAAATTAACAATGTATTAGGTCAAATACTAAGAATTCAGATTCCTGAGTATGTTTATTAAGTGGGGATAGGGTATAGCACTGTGGTAAACTGCAGACTTTGTACATGTCAGGCTTGATATCAAGACAGGGAAGAAAGGGAAAAAAGGATGGAGAGAAGGAAGGACCTAGATAATGGGGAGAGAGGGGAGTGAGAAAGAACAGGAAGGAAAAGAAGAACAAGACATGACTTGTCTCTGGTGTGACAAAACACACAAGACAAAAACAGCCTTGAAAAGGAAGGATTTCTTCTGCCTCACAGTTCCAAGGTGCAATCAATCAGAGCAATGAAACAGTGACAGCAGGAATCTGAGGCAACAGATCACATGGCATGCATAGCTTGAAGCACAGAGTATGGATATTGATGATAAACTTGAGTTCTCTTTTTAATTAAGTTCAGGACCCTAGTCCATGAAACTGTTGCTAACAGTGAGGGTATGTCTTCCCACCTCAATTTCCCTAGTAGAAAACTCAAGAGACATAAGCCAAGAGGCTTGTCTCCTTGGGTTCTAGAATCCTGTGAAGTTGCCAATTAAGAACTATCATACAAGGAAAGGGAGAGAAGGAAGGAAAGAAAAGAAGGAAGGAAGGGGATTTTTTTCATAAAGTATAGAAAATAGTTTTCTTAGTAGTTACATTTGTATATACAGCTAGATTCAATTAATAAAGGACATTCAATTAAAGCACTAATTATTCTGTTAATTTTTCCCACTTTGCTTTCATTTTCATCAATGAATTAGTTGTTATAATGTTTTTGGTAATATAAACTTAATGATAATAATTTAACAGCTATTTGAAGATTATCACAAAAGATATTGCAACATCCCCCCTTCATACTAAAGAAAGCTGAGAAATTAATAAACTATTGGAAGTATTTATGAAAACTTGAAAGTATAAGACAGGTGTTTTCAACTGAAAGAGCTAGAGGGATTTCCAAAGGACCAACGGATGGAGCCCCTCCCTAAGAACAATGCTGGCTTTAGTATAAGATCAGGAAAAATTCAGCAAATACAACTGCAAGTCTCAGATATCTTCACTTTACAGGAGAGCCCCAAGGAAAGATGAGACAATCCATAAGTCTAGGCTGACCAAGTAATACTCCAGAGTGAAACCTCCCGAGAGCCCAGATGCTCAGCCTGGCCCCACATTTCTTTCATGGGCTGCCACTGGCCATCAATTGCTATTTCACTCTTCAGGAGTCCTTGGGAGTCATGCTTCCTTCCCCAAGCCTGTTATCTAGTTCCTTCCATTGTTTTCGAGGACAAGGTTTGACTCATACAAACATTAATTTTTTTTCACTCCTCTGGACAGTTCTTTCATTCAGTGACACAAGAAAGGCAGCTCTCCTGTCTCTCTGGAGATAGTCGCTGTAGGGCAAATTAGGTTTTTGGCAAAGCTTCCTAGTGCTATAGGCTTAGCAAAATAAATGGCATGCCCAGATCAAAAAGTTGTAAATGGGCCCAGCCTGCTATCTGTTGACACGCCAACTTAGTGGAATTGCTAAGCAGAGAACCCAAAATGGAGGATAGCTGAGGCCCTCAGCCAGTACAAACCTAGAGGGCTGCCCATTTCTTCCAGTTATTGCATTAGTGTCTGGGCTTATTCATACTGTCAAAACTAGAACCAAACCTCTTAACCTCTTTCTCACTTATATACAAACATACTGATACACGTATTTGATAAATGAACTTGTGTTTCATATGGAGGGCAGGGGAGACTGCAATTTAAAAGCCAACAATCGTTTTGCTGATGTTTTCAGTTATTTCAACAGCATACTGAAGGATTTTTCTTCCATCCTTTCTCTACTAAGCTTAATCAGAACTGAGAATTTAAAATTCGGTCATTGTCTGTGCTCTGAGTGGCACACTGGTTTAAGACATGTATCAGTATTGCAGAAAAAATGACATGGTACAAACATGGAGAAAAATAACAACTGTAAGATTCATTTAAACTGCTGGTACAAATGATTTTAGTATATCATTAAAAATTGGTGTAAGCATTAGGAATATCATATTTTAGTCTTTAATTTACTTCAAATAAATAAATACTCATTTTACTTGTAAACTGGATGTAAAAACACAAAAATGGCATGGTATGCATTTTTGTTTAGTTATTTCTTAAGTAAAATAATATCTGCTTTCAAAACTGGTGAAAATATTCACGATCATGACAATTAAAAAAGATAATCAAAGATGGTCTTAACATTGAGATCACCATGTTTGGAAACTTCAATTTGCTATTACATAAAGACAATTCAACAGTTTCTTTCTTTTTTATTTTGTCCACTTATTTGGTCTAAACTCACAATTTTCATCCCAAATCTCAACCTCCAAGTGCAGAGATTGTTAGACTGAACCATTATACCTCCTGGTTTTCTTTTGAATTTTTCACAATGCCAGGTTTACTTTTGAATTTCTTTTTAAAAAATTTTAAATTAGAAACAAGCTTATTTTACATATCAATACCAGTTCCCTCTCTCTCCTTCCTCCCCTGTCCCCCACAGACCCATATCCCATCCCTTTCTGCTTCCCAGGGAGGGTGAGACCTTCCTTCGGGGATCTTCAAAATCTATCACATCATTTGTAGCAGGTCCTAGACCCTTCCCCATGTATCTAGGCTGAGAGAGTATACCTCTGTGTGGAGAGGGCTCCCAAAGTATTTATGTACTAGGGATAAATGCTGATATACTATCAGAGGCCCCATAGATTAACCAGACCTCCAAAGTAAAATCCTCATTCAGGGGGTCAGGGGGTCTGGAACAGCCCTATGCTGGTTTCCCAGCTATCAGCCTAGGATACATGAGCAACACCTTGTTCAGGCCAGCTGTTTATGTATGTTTCTACACGTGGTCTTGACCCCTTTGCTCATCACTCCTCCCTCTCTGCAACTGTATTCCAGAGTTCAGTTCAGGGTTTAGCCATGGGTGTCTGCTTCTGATTCCATTAGCCACTGGATGAAGGCTCTAAGACGGCATATAAGACAGCCATATATCTCATTACCAGAGAAGGGCATTTAAGGTAGCTTCTCAACTATTCCTTAGATTGTTAGTTGGAGTAACTTGTAGATCTCTGGACATTATCCTATTTCCACATTTCTCTTTAAACCTATAATGGTTCCCTCTATTATGTCATCTCTTTTCTTGCTCTCCTCTATTCTTCCCCTGACTACATCTTCCTGCCCTTTCATGTCCTCTTCTCTCCTCCTCTTCTCCCCTTCTATTTTTCACGTCTTCTCCCCTCCCCTCATGCTCCCAATTGGCTCAGAAGATCTTGTCCCTTTCCCCTTCTCCTGGGGACTATGTGTGTCCCTCTTAGGGTCCTCATTGTTTCCTAGTTTCTCTGGTGTTGTGTACTGTAGGCTGGTATCCTTTGCTCTATGTCTAAAATCCATATATGAGTGAGTACATACCATGTTTGTCTTTTTGTGACTGGGTCACCTCACTCAGGATGGTTTCTTCTAGTTCCATTCATTTGCCTTGAATTTCAAGATTCCATTGTATTTTTTCTGCTGAATAGTACTCCATTGTGAAATGCACCGCATTTTCTCAAACCATTCTTCAGTTGAGGGGCATCTAGGTTGCTCCCAGGTTCTGGCTATTACAAATAATGCTGCTATGATCATAGTGGAACAGATATCCTTGTTGTATGGATGTGCATCTTTTGGGTATAGGCCTAAGAAGAGTGGATTGCTGGATCTTGTTGTAGACTGATTCCCATTTTCCTGAAGAATCTCCATACTGATTTCCAAAGTGGCTGTATGAGTTTGCACTCCCATCAGAAATGGAGGAATGTTCCCCTTTCTCCATATCCTCTCTAGCATAAACTGTCATTGATGTTTTTGATTTTAGTCATTCTGACAGAAGTGAGATGGTATCTCAGAGTTGATTTGCATTTCCCTAATGGCTAAGAATGTTAAGCACTTTCTTATGTGTCTTTCAGCCATTTTAGATTCCTCTATTGAGAATTCTCTGTACAGGTCTGTACCTCACTTTTTAATTGGATTATTTGGTGTTTTGGTGACTAGCTTCTTGAGTTTTTTGTGTATTTTGGAAATCAGCTGTCTGTCAGATGTGGGGTTGGTGAATATCTTTTCCCATTCTGTGGGCTGCCGCTTAGTCTTCTTGACTGAGTTCTTTGCCTTAAAGAAGCTTCTCAGTTTCAGAGGTTCCTGTTTATTAATTGTTGATCTCAGTGTCTGTGCTACTGGTGTAATGTTCAGGAAGCTGCCTCCTGTACCAAGTCGTTCAAGGGTACCTCTTACTTTCTCTTCTAAGAGGTTCAGTGAGACTGGATTTATGTTGAGGTCTTTGATCCATTTGGACTTAAGTTTTGTGCATGGTAATAGATATGAATCTATCTGCAGTTTTCTAGACACCAGCATTCAATTATGCCAGCACCATTTGTTGAAGATGCTTTCTTTTTTCCATTGTATAATTTTAGCTTCTCTGTCAAAAATCAGGTGTTCATAGGTGTGTGGGTCCATATCAGGGTTTTCAATACGATTCCATTGGTATACCTTTCTATTTTTGTGCCAATACCAAGCTGTTGTCCGGACTATAACTCTATAATAGAGCTTGAAGTCAGAGATGATGATGCCTCCAGACGTTCCTTTATTGTACATGTTTGTTTTGGCTATCCTGGGTCTTTTGTTTTTCCATATAAATTTGAAAATTGTTCTTTCAAGGTCTGTGAAGAATTGTGCTGGGATTTTGATAGAGATTGCATTGAATCTGTAGATTGCTTTTGGAAAGATTGCCATTTTTACTATGTTGATCCTACCTATACAAGAGACTGGAAGATTTTTTTTCTATTTTCTGGTATCTACTTTCTTTCTTTAAAGACTCAAAACAGTCAACAGTGTCCTTAAGAATGTAAACTATGGTCTTCTCTTACCACAATTCAAATTAATTTTTGCCATTTATTAATTCTGTGACTGTGATCAAATTATTTAACATTTCCTTGCCATTTCCTGATCAATAACATGAACTAAGTAACAAACTATCTTTCACAGAGTTATTGTAATTGTAAGATCCAGTGAGCTAAATTTCATAAAGTATTAGACGCAACATAAAGTATATAGTTCTCTTACTATTTATTAGTGCTGCTATTATTATTATATTGCATGTAATTTTGAGACAAAATCTACCTAGTCCAGGTTACCCTCAAACACACACTCCTCCTGGCAAGCCTCTAGAGTGCTGAGATTACAGGTGATAGCACCTTCTAAGACTTCACAGTAAATACTGGTTAATATAAACATATGAACTTGGAAGAGTGGTACATGCCTATGAGTCCATGATTAAGAAAAGATGACATCACGTTTGAAAGCATTGAATTTACATGGAGTATATACTAAGTCCTTATCTCACAATAAAACAAAACTGACTTAATTAACACTACAGCAGTGAAGATCTTGAGAATATTTTCAGGTACTGTACCTCTTACTAGGTCAATATGTATAAAAGACTAAGATTGTAGAAAGAAGTCTATTCATGCATAAAACATAGTATAGTCATATTTCTATGGGAATACTTGGTTAATTCAAACCTCTGATGTCTGCTTCATATCCTCCTTTAAACTTCTGATACTCCACAGACCTGGCTAATTAACAAATTTTATTTCATCAGCAGTATCCTAAGTGAAAATAAAATGATGAGGACTGAAACAAAATGGAATTCATGGTAATATGAAATAAAATGTAACATGAAAGAAGAGTCAACCTCAGTACTAAGATATCCACAATGCATTAAGTTTTCATCTTTCATAAACAATGTGTTACTTATATTTTTGGACTCCCATAGAACAATGTGAGGTGCACCCTCACCCTGAACTCTTGGGGAAGGGTCTAGGCCCTGCCCTATATGAAATGACAGACTATGGACACCCCCATGGAGGGCCTCACCCTCCCTGGGGGAATGAGGGGATAACGGGGGGGTTGGGGGAGGGCACGGGAGGAGGGGAGGGAAAGGGAGAGGGACCTGGAACTGACTTGTGAAGCAACCTTGTTTCTTATCTAAATTTAAACTGGAAAATAAAATAAAATAAAAAGAAAAACAACAAAAAAAGAATCTAAGACTTTGATATACTCACTGCATTGCATTGCCCCCTAAAAATGTATTACATTTCGCATTGTCTCTTTCAATGATGAATCTTTCTGAAACCTCCAAATCACTAGTTTCATGAGGCTTCAGAGAAGATCAAGTAGGCATACCATGGGTACTGTATAGCATTCCATTCTCTTCGAGTGAAATTAAATTGCTAATTCAACTTTTTGTTAAGTCTTGTTTTCTTTCTTAGCTAATGAAAGTTTATATACATCCCAATAGAGGGATAATAAAAATATGCTAAGTAAAATACATATCTGGAACAGAGTAACCAATGAATTGCTTAAAGATTCAAAGCCACTAGGTATATGTACAGGCAAGTGTCTTTTGCATGCTTATCTACAAAATGCTCTAATGTATCCAAATTATGAAGAATAATCCTAACAGGCTTTCAGTCCACACCAGTGACTGATACTCAAATCTTATACTAAAGATCTTAAAGTATAAGGAAAATTCAAGAAGTTGCAAGTATATTTTACTTAGTAAGTCAACGTGAGAATTACTGGAACTTACTACTTACTAAGCATGCTGTATGGAAAGCATTTCATATTCATTCATATAATGAATAGCCGTAACACTTCCTCTGTACTTATTGCCTCTATTCCTTGCACGCACTATCTGAAAGTATCTAACCCACTATTAATGAGGAGAAAACCTGGGTGAGGTAAAGGCAACTGAGGGGAGATGACAAAACCAGCAGTCCACAGAAATTTAGCATGACTCTAAATCCACAAAGTATCAATTTGTGTGCTTAATAATTCCTGAAGGCTCAGTTTTGTTGGCCACTACTGAAAGAAATACTGTAAATATAAGGACAATCCCATGTGACTGGAAGGTTTTCATGAATTCGAGAAAATTTTATGAAGGAAAACAAATCCTTCTGTACCTATATCACCACCATCAACTCCACACACTGACTCACTATGCACTTCAGACCCTCTGTGTGTAGCTCATAGACAGGCCCAGTACATTACTTTCCTCCATACTCTCTTGCCTTGTGTGTACTAATCGGTTCATAAACAGCCTAGTAAGACAGAGACCACGAATTCAATAATTATTGATGCCACCAGAGAAAGCCATTGAAGCGAACACAAATGAAGAGGGCTCTTGAAGAATATCAATCACCTAAGCTCCCTCTCCGACTCCTCTTATGTCCGGCAGCTTATTACCCACTAATTGTCAGACTATTTCCAGCTCAAACATTTGATAACTTGCCTGTCCTTTTTGTTCCTTTTTCTCCTGGGGATCTTTCTTGCCAATTTTTTTTGTGACATCCTCCTCCTACCATCTCCTCAGTTAGTATACCTCAGATTGTACCCTTCTCAAAGAAGTATAATCATGAGACTTGATAAGTATGTACACTTTTTAATAACTGTTGGCAGCACATGGTAGGAGTTACAGACACTAGATTTGAGAATGACTTTAATGTGAGTCCATGGAAAGCAAGACTGTAGGTACATGATCAATATGTTACCCATCTCTTCTCTTCCATCTTTGCAAATATGAATGAACATAGAAAAACAGAGGTGTGTATATTTCCCTCATATCAAGACTGGCAGTTTCACAAATACCTAATATTTCCCAGAACACGCATGCATGAAGCCAGATGCTGATGAGGGTAATGGCTAGTGCTACAGCAGAAACTGAGCCCTGCATTGCTTTTACTTGAAAACATAGCAGGTACTGAAATGAATTTTCCCATCAGAACCACCAAATCAACAAGTCTGTCTTATTAGCAGGTTTGAGTGACTTCTCAGATTAATATGAATTTAACTCTAATGTCAATTAAGCTACCATGCTAATATGCACAAACATGAGTCATGATGTTAATTACTATTTCAAAGAAAGAGAGAGAAAACAAGTGGTTCCTTTTCTATAACACAGAGAGATATGAGGCCATCTCCCTAGTCTTCCAATGGGCAGTTCATATGGTTAGTACAACTACTGCGAGCCTGATTTACTAGTTTTAAAAGCTATTAATTGAGTAAAATCACTTTCTAGGAGTTTTCTAATAGGTTTAAAGTATTATGAATGATCATGCACATTTTAAAGATAACAATAAATTTTCAATACTGATAATATACCTCAAATTTTAAGTAAAAATAGTTAAAATAGCCACTATCGGAGAAATAATTGTTTTGTCATATTAAACCTCTTTAATTTTAATTATTTCCCTTATTCTTCAGTATTCAAGATCATTAATGCAATTTCATATTCCAGGTAAAAAGAAAAAGAAAGGAATAAATATGTGAAGAATAAATGAGTTTTGTTCTCAAGGAACGAAATATCATGGGGCATAGACAGGAGTGAACCTGTAATTGTAACACCTTATCTAAAGTCCCTTGAAGGAATATTGTTCACTTTGGGGTTCAGAGTTGAAGAAGAACTAAGTCACTGAATCTAGGTCCAGGGACATCCAAGAAGATCACTCCTAAGCTGGTGGCTGAAAAGGGAATATTTGGCGAGGAATGACGTTGGATGAGAGAACCGTGGACATACAAAATCTGGAAGTTCATGGTTCTGTTACAGGCTCAGTGCAGCCAGAACCAGGAAGCACTGATCACTGAAGCTAAAAAACTTCAGCTCTGGGCATTTCTTATACCAGCTCCTCCCAAGCTCTGAAAGGAGCCCTGGCTTTGTCTCCAGATGTTTATCTGTGTGAAATGACAAATTTAGCAATTATTTATCTATATCAAAATAGCTTAGCAGGCCTAAGACTTAGTACCTTTGGGGGGGAAATGGATTAAAATGCTGGCCCTGATGTGTATCTGGTCTCATTCCACCATCCTCACATGCTAAATCAGACTAATTGTGATACACACACACACACACACACACAGAGAGAGAGAGAGAGAGAGAGAGAGACAGAGACAGAGACAGAGACAGAGACAGAGAGACAGAGAGGGAGGGAGGGAGGGAGAAAAGGAGGGAGGGAGGAAGAGAGAGAGAGAGAGAATGAGAGAGAGAGAGAGAATTTCTGATGAATGCTGAATACCTAATTTCCTATTGAGGGTTGAGAACTCGGTATAAGTTAGACAGTTCCTCAAACAAACAAAAAGTCAGGACTCTTAAATATCTTTGTTGTGTACACGTGTTGGTTTGTGGGGGGGGGGGGAGTTGGGGAGTGAGGGTTTGGGCATCCACTGATGCCTGTATATGCAGAGGTCATAGGAAGTCATAGGTGTCATTTCCTATCAGCTTTCCACCCTAATCACTTGAATCTAGGGCTTGCTGTTTCAGTTATACTGGCTATCCCAAACTCACAAGAAATGCCACTGTCTTTTCCCCACAGCACCGACCATAGATGGTGGTGCTTGGAAATCAGGTCTGCAGGCTTACACAGGCTCTTAACTACTGAGACATCTCCCCTGCCTAGCACCAAGTATCATAATGAGGTTTTCTAGTTGGCACTATTTCCAAACACTACAGTTAGGGGCTTGAAGAACTGAAGAGACCACATTCCATAAGACACCCCAGACTGAGCACCCAGGAGCTGCTGCCTAGTCCTGCTGGGCTTTCCTTTTGATGACGGTTCCTGGTATCATTTCACCTTGGAAAAATTAACAGCTGAGATGCAGGTACAACTAAATCCTGACTCGTTCGTGTCTTTCTACCATTATCACCAGCGCTAGGGCCTCCGAAGACACCCATCCTTGTATAATTCACAGAATGTTCAAAAGTATTTTTCCTTTGTTGAAGTAGGATCCCTAATTTTCTGTTCCCTTACCACCACAAAATCTACATCCTTTTTCTAGGAAGGGAAAAGGAAATTATAGGAAGGACGCTGGTTTCTGTAATGTGTGTTCCAACGCATTCAGTGGGAGAGACACTTGAAATATAAGTGATATAGGTAATGTTAATGATGTTAACTTACAAAATACAGGCACTAGAATGCCTGTTGTGGGAAGATTAAAACTTAGACTTCCTGGAATGGTGTTTAGTATGGCCCCCAGCTGCTAATGGAAACATGTAGGTCTATGGAAAACTCTCACTGAAAGCCACTGTGAGGAGTAAAGTTTTGACTAAAAAAATTGTTCCTTGTGTAAATTAGGTGTATTAACAATTATCCAATATTTTAGACATTCAGGGTACTTTATTAGACATTATAAGGTATACATGACTCACTTTATTAATAAATGAAGCAAAGAAAATATTTATTTGTCTTTCATTACGAATCAGTGTCTGCTCTCGTTTAATTAAAGCTGTAGTGTGCTCTGTCCTCCCTTTTCTGTGGTGATATACTGTTTATGATCTAACAACACTTGCCTGAAGATCAGAATGCAAAACTAGCCATGGCCATAGAGGCCGGACAGTGTTGGCCACACCTTTAGTCCCAGGACTCAGGAGACAGAGGCAGATGGATCTCTGTGAATTCAAGTTTAGAGTGAATCAGTCTAAAAGAGAAACAACTCATACCTTTAATCCCAGCACTAGGGAGATGGAGACAGGACTGACGACTGGGTATAGAGAGGAATATAAGGCAGAAGGAGACAGGAACGAATTACAGTCTCTGTGAGTCTGAGCAGCAGTGCAGATGGGAACAATCTGAGGTTCCGTGGATCACTCCTTTGGCCTGATCACTGATGAAGGTGAGAACTCTCTAGTGGCTGGCTGCTTTGCTTACCTGATCTTCAGCTTGAACCCCAATATCTGTGTCTGGGTTTTTCTTATTTGTACTACACTCTCCCCTTTTCAGGGAAAACATACCCGTGCGTTAGCTATAGGAGTATTGGCTGCTGACATCTGAGAGCTGAATCCTTGTGAGGCATTACCTGGGCCAGAGGGATCCACTTTCCCTAAGATTAATCCTCCATTGGATGCCTGTTGCATCAATGGTCCAGATTCGGGGAGAAAACTTCCACTTGGAGAATACAAGGTATCCTGCAAACTTCAGAGCTTCCTGTGAGAGCAGCTAAAGCTCAAATTCAAGTTCCTAACTGCTTACTTCTCCTTCCCTATCCTGCTTTCCACTCTCTCACAACTGATGCACTAAGTGATGACTATAGAATAAGAAATTTCTGCAAGACATCCTCTAAATAAGAGCCTATTTCTCAAGGTAAAAGCTAATGCAAGAATAACAAAATGACAAGGAGATTTCTCTAATTCTTGTGGATTCTTTAACTCGACTAGGGATTGAGTTAGAGAAAGAGCACACGTCCTGTGAAAGCAGAGTTCAAAGAAAAAAAAATAATTGAGGAACAAGGAAAAGGGTATTCTGTGGTTGTAGTAACAAGACGTACGCAGTGGGAAGAAATAAATTGGTTGGCTGAATAAAAAAAGATGTTTCAAAAAGAAAGTTAATTTTGAAATATTTCTTCAGACTCAAGAAACTGCTGACATTTTGGTTGCCAGTCAGGGTTGAGGGACAGCGGGAAGAGAGTAAAGTGCCTAGAGGTCTCATATGTGGAACAGATGGAGGGAAGAAAAGTTATGCGGCGGTCTCCCATACGGGAAGGACAGAAGAAGGCAAAGATCTGGCATGGCTAAGAAGGCAAGTAGTGACAAAATGCTGGCCTATGGACATCAGAGGGAAATGAGATTTCTAATGGGCAACTGGGGTCATTCAGACATGTCTGGACATCATTAGCGTGTTAGATTTGGATTAGGATGGAGAACGGAAATGGCATGGAGGCAAACCCTGGCCATCCAGTTCCTCAGCTTGATCCAGTTTGAATCCAGGCAGGGACAATCTCAGGGTAAGAAGTCAAGGGCCACCTGCCAAGGTTTCTTAGTATTCCCAACGCCAGCCTAAACTAAGGTATGAGGAAAGACCCCATCCAGAATAGGTGATAATGTTTATATCACTTTACAGCCAGATCCAGGCCAAAGAAATAAAAAGCAAGATTAAAAGACAAGTATAAGGGACTCGGTACGCTGGAAATCAATCACGATGTAAAGGACAATACATGGCCCGTGGCTTTGTCAGCAGCTTAACAAGTTCAGAATAGAAAAAAATGACTGAGAGAGACTGAAAGAGATGAAGGCCGCAACGCCGTGCTCTGGACAAACAGGTTTATTAGCGGTCTGAATGGTGTATGAGGTCAATAGTGGAGACCGTCACAAGTGGCCTAACTGAAGAAAAGCAGAGCACTGTGGCAGTGATGGGCAAAAAAAAATATAAAGGCGAACTTTCATCCACAAAGGAAAACCATGCTGACAGTGGGTTTGAAAGTCAAGTGTAAGTTCAGCCACCCAGTTACATTAAAACAGTAAGTCGATGTCAGCTTCCCCGGTTCCTAAACTAAGTCTAAATGCCATTTTGTACCAAGAAATTGACAGCCTCCACGCTGTACAAAAATGTCATAAATGACAGGCACAGTCATGACTAGTCACAGCTTACTCCAGCATGCAAACTGAGGTCAGTGTTTATAAGACCATCTGGAACTTGCTATGAGCTCCAGAAGGGAATGGCGTCTCTGGGGCTGGCTGCTGAGCTATGGCAGCCATCAGTGATGCCCTAGGTTGAGGCAGGTGGCGCCTGCTAGCAGGACTGAATGAGTAAAAATAGCGACGTTGCCTCTGTTTATTTCCCTCATTAATTCACCTATACCTGGGCCATGCTTCCACAGGAAAATTGGGGCAGAGCATGCCACGAACCTAATCTGAAAAGCACTGCAGGTCACCTGTCTAATCAGATACCAGGATCTGCCTCTGCACTCCAGCCAGCCTTCCTCCTGTGTTGCTCTGGACCACACAATTGAAAATTCACAGCCAATTATAAAAACTGAATGAGGCCGATTTAGCAAATGACTTGAACAAGACTGGCCCTATTTTACATGCTCTTGACTGGAGTAACTGCAATAGCCAGGATAACCGTCCAGTTGATCCAAATAGATGGCCCTCAGAACTGGAGCAACTACTATGCCAAATTCCTGTTCAGCGTTCTATAGTACCCTGGGATTTTAGCTGGCAACTGTTATGAAGAATTTAGCAGATTGTAAACAATTTGTAAGAGAAAATGTTAAAGAGGGATACTAAGTTTAACAGGATCTCAGGGATGAAGTTGAGATGCCATAGGCAATGAAATTCAGACACATGATGTAGATGTCAACTGTGTTTGGCAATGATACGTGGGATCCAAGAACTGACAGCAACAGACAACTGAGCATATTATAAATGGGGTACTATCTAACTAGAATTAAAGGAAATGAGTAGGAAAGGCATGAGGACAATAGCTAATATAGTAACGAGTCACTGACTACTAAAATTCTACTTTTCTAAAGTCAATAAGAAAAGATGGATTCAGGAGTCTACTACGTGTTTCTTGTCCCTCAGAAGGCTCCTTCTCAGGGACATCACTGACTGCATTTTGTGCCCAGAATGACAGGTATATTGTTCCTCAAAAAGCAATGGGTCAGTTATGGTAGTTTCTTGCCCAAGCTTTTTATACTTAAACCAAAGTATCCCTCAAAATAATGTCAGAAACATTGAGAAAGAAAATGTTTCTGCACCTGAAAAACTTTTTCCATACTGTCCGTATTCACCAAGTAATTGCATTGCCCACAGGCTTGGCTCCCCATAGGCTCCACCCAAAGGGAACTCAGGAGCATGCCCATGCTTAGAGCACATTAGTGAAACTTGAAATACACTCACTAAAGAGATGCAAAGTCAAACTGGTCCTAGGAATTGTTTCAATCACTGATAGGAAAAGACTTACCTAAAGTTTAGCTTATTTAATTAGCAATAAATGTTTCATGCAATATCCAATTCAGTCCCTGACATTTATTAAAAAAACATTCTGTTTCTTGTGAATGACACAATCCTTCTTAACTCAAGTACTGCCACAATGTATTTCATTTTTTGTCATTCACAAAATTATTGCAACAAAATTATTATTTGTACAATGGATGAAGATAGCTTAGGTTTTAATGCTAAATTTTCCACTTACTATGCAACTTCCTAAAACTTTATATGCCTATTTCCCTATGTATAAATTGAGGAAAATAATGCTTGTTTCAATATAATTTTATTATCAACCCCATGAGAGAGTATACATGAAGCTTTTAGGACCCACACTACTATAATCTTCATGTCCTCTTCTCTATTTTTATAGTTATTGTTCATCCTTTTATCTCTAGAAGTCATATGCCAGCCACAAATAGTTGTCCTGTAAATATGTGCTAGGTGGATGTATGTCATTTAATATACACACTAGTCCTATAGAGCAGGTACCATCTTTGCATTAGAACTGAGCAAGATGCATCTTTAGGAAGAACTTTAGGTAGTCAGTTGTAGAACAAAGATTTGAAATCAAGAGAAGGCGATGCACATAAATGCTTTCCCACTATCCCATACAGAAACGGAGTACAATGAAGGAATTTGCTATTCAAAAGACAACCACACGAAAGCTTCACTGAGAGAAATCTCAACAAAGACAGCGGAGCACAAAGTGTTTTTTTGTTCTGTTTCGTTTTTGGAGATTCTTATTGTAATTCAGTAATTAGGTATCTCATCCTCAGACTTCTATTTCTAGTATTTGTTCTGTAGCCATAATGAGAACATCTCAGTGAAGTGCAATAAGCATCTCAGTCTCTTATAATGGAATGTAGTCCAAAAAAATAAAAGGACCGTGGAATGAAAAGGAAGGGCAGGAACAAAGGAGGAATTAAATATAGACAGACTACTACTCACACCAACAATTTTTCTTAGAAAGGGTTGAGTGAGAGAGATGTGATTCTAAAATAATGTTATCCATGCTGGGTCTGTCCTAGGAAGAATGCCCAGCTGTCTCACTAATGTCCCACCTGCTCTGTAGGCCTGCTTCAGATTCCAGAGAAAAGAACTTGGAGGAGGCTGAAAGGAGCTGAATAGGTGACAAGAAAGCAGATTAGAACATTGAGGAGCAACCTGCCATATGATGTTCACAGAAAATGCCCATTACAAGACGCTGCTTTCACATTTTACACATTAGCCAAAGAGGAAATATTCTCCCTGTGTCTGAGAAAGCTGGCTTAGGTTGACAAACAAAAGTACAGTGCATTTAAGTGCATAAGCTGGGAGTTTGAGAACTTGGTGCTTTTAAAGCACGTGCAAAAAAATGCAGTGCTTTCGAAATATATTTTCAAGCTGTAATAGTGTGTTTGAGATAGCACACTTATAATATGATGGGTTCAAAAGGACCCCATGCTTTCATGGTAATTAAAGAGGTTGCAGGAGCACAGAAAGTGTATTCTAGATGACAAGGTTTTACACATAAACACATATGACTAAATCATGTTATCATTTATTTTTACAATCAAATCCTGCTGTTTCTAATTAGACAGTTTATAATGGTCCCAAGACCTGTTGATTGCGGAGAGGTCATTATTATGCTATTTATAAAAACTCGACTCTAAGTGTAATGTGTGTGCATATATAAGCTATGAGTCAAGATGCATAACTCTTTCCTAACAACCCTATAGCACCTGTGGGAAGTGTACTCTAGGTACATAAACATCACTGCACTGCCAAAACAATTAATTATCTAAAGCTGTGCATAGTTTTGCCAGTGCAATCAAGAGACACAGCCAGACACAGAGGGAAGACACAACAATGGCAGAGAATAAAACTGGTATCATACTTGACAATATGGCTCTGGAAATGGAAAGATAAACATGGTTTTCTATAAACTCAAACTATATCTGATGTTTGGTGAAATGTAATGGTAAACATTATACTAATGTGTTGGGGTTGGACTAAAAGGGATTACTTCCTGCAGTGGGACACAGAACTGTATATTCCCAAGCACTAGGGTGTTGGGGGAAGTCCTGTGCATTTGTCAATAAAGTACTGTTGAGCCTATAGGAAACCTAGATAGGAGGGACTAGGAGTCCAGGAGAACTCTGGGAAGGAAAAAGACAAGAGAGTTCGAGATGTAACCGCATGGGGTAGGAAGCCGGGAACTATTCACCGGTAAGAAACATACTCAGATTAACAATTATGGGGTAATTACTTAAGTCAGAGCTAGCCAGTAATAAACAAGCAAGGCCAACAGCTTCATAATTAATATAGCCTCCTGTGTGTTTATTTGGGACTCATGCGGATCTCGAAACAGGCTGGCGCGGCAGAGCCCAGGCGACTGGCGGGGGATAAACCAAAGCGGCTAGCAAGGAAAAAGCTTCTCTTAACACTAGGGTCTGAAGATGGAACTCTAACCATGAGCGTTTTAGGTACCTACCATACAGGCCTGAGCTTTCTGGGGATGGAGTTACAGTCCTTGCCACTTCTTATACATATTTCCTACCTGTATAGTTATACACACCTGAGGAATAAAATCACATATATACGAATTTGGCTGCATATCTCCTATCTCTGCAAACACATACATTCATATTTACAGTATTATATCCACAAAAACTATGCAAGTTGTTTCAATTATACATTTTTGATTTAAAAACTTTAAAAGTGTAAGAGTCTCAAAGGGATGAACATGTAGCTATATGTAATACCACTTAAGAATATATTGCATATGTAGCAGAGGAGACCAGTTATTTTGATCAATTTACAGTACTGTAAACAAAATACCTAAGTATTGTTAATTCATAAACAATAGAAACTTTATACAGGTTTTGAATCCTGGAATGTAAGATGAAGGCATACAACTTGATCTGTCCTACAGAAGGCTTTCATTCTGCAAGCCCACACAGTGGGCAAACACTGCCCTATCATAGCAGACAACAGAAGTGAGGGGAAATAATACTTTCACACCACATTTACATGAGAGTAAATTACATTCTTGAGACTCCACTGGGGTGAAGCAAACTCCAGAATGCTCTAACTCTTCATACTATCACATTAAACCTGGGAACGCATATAAAAACAATGTAGACTAAGAAATTGGTAGGCTGAGAAAAGTGAATCTGGCATGCATGCTTATAGAATGTGAGAAGGCAGGTAATGAGTTCATAGTCCCAATTACATGGAACTCAGAAAAGTTTCTTAGTTTCTTGAATGTCATACATACATGTTCACAAATTTGGGAGTATTTCTGTGATTGACAGGAATGGAGAAAAGACGTCAGTAATAACAGGTCTGGATAATAGAATAGAAGTGGAAGGTAATAGTGTAAAGATTTTTACCTCTTTGGACATAAGGTTCTTCATATAAAATTGTGATTAAAGGTACTCATGGCCTGACCTGGCATGAAGAAAAGAACCAATGAAAAGAGTTCTAGGTGGTTTTCATTGGTCACTTTTTTGTTCATTGAAAAGAACAAGTTTGTACCAACACCAGCAGTGGAGGTGTGTTCCTCTTTCTCCACATCCTCTCCAGCATATACTGTAGTTGGTGTTTTTTTTATATTTTATCCATTCTGATAGGTGGAAGATTGTATCTCAGAGTTGTTTTGATTTGCATTTCCCTGATGGCTAAGGATGTTGAATAATTTCTTAAGTGTCTTTTCACCATTTTAGATCCCTCTATTGAGAATCTTGTATAGCCACTTTGGATATTAGTATGGCTGTTTCTCAGGGAAATGAAAATCAGACTATCTCAAAATCCAGCAATACTACTCTTAGGCATATACCCAAAAGATGCACATTCATACAACAAGGGTATCTGTTCAACTATGTTCATAGCAGCCTTATTTGTAATAGCCAGAACTTGGAAGCAACCTAGATGCCCCTCAACCAAAGAATGGATTTTAAAAAATGTGGTACATTTATACAAAAGTACTACTCAGTGGGAAAAACCATTGAAATCTTGAAATTCCAAGGCAAATGGATGGCTCTAGAAGAAACAATCCTGAGTGAGGTTACCCAGTCACAAAAAGACAAGCATGGTATGTACTCACTCATATATGGATATAAGACATAGAGCAAAGGATTGCCACACCTCCAGAGAAGCTAGGAAACAAGGAGGAACCTAAAAGTGACATACATAGTCCCCCAGAAAAGAGGAAAGGGACAAGATCTCCTGAGCAAATTGGGAGCAGGAAAGGTGAAGGGGGATTAGAAGAAAGAGAAGGTAGAAAAGGAGGGGGGATGGGAACACAAGGGATCAGGAAGACTGAGTTGGGGGAAGAATAGAGGAGACAAGAAAAGTGATACTATAATAGATGGAGCCATTATAGGTTTAAAGAGCAATCTGGCACTAGGGAAATGTCCAGAGATCCACAAGGATAACCCCAACTAAGAATCTAAGCAATAGTGAAGAGGCTACCTTAAAAACCCTTCCCTTATAATGTGATTGATGATTACCTTAAATGCCATCCTAGAGCCTTCATCCAGTAGCTGATGGAAGCAGAAGCAGACACCCACAGCTAAACACTGAACTGAACACCTGGAACCCAGTTGTAGCGGGGAGAAGTGATGAGCAAAGGGGTCAAGACCATACTGGGGAAACCCACAGAAACAACTGACCTAACCAAGTGGGAGCTCACGAATGCCAGTCCTAAAACTGGGGATCCAGCATTGGACCAAACCAGTCCTTCTGAATTTGGTATCAGTTAGGAGGCCTGGGAAGTCTATGGGATCCCTAATAGTGGAACCAGTATTTATCCCTAGAGTACAAATGAAATTTGGGAGCCCATTCCCTATTGAGGGCTAGTCTCTTAGCCTAGATACACTGAGGAGGGTCTAGGCCTTGCCCCAAATGATATGATGGACTTGAAAATCCCCCATGGAAGGCCTCATCCTCCCTAGGGAGTGGATGAGGGATGTGATAGGGGGGCATGGGAGAATGGGAGGGAAAGGGCAACTGGGATTGATATGTAAATATCAATATGTAAATATATAAAATAAGATTGTTTCTAAAATGAATAAAAAATTTTTCAATAAAAAAAGGAAAAAAAAGAACAACTAAGTTAGGACTGGGCAGAAAGACTCTCATATTAAAATCTAGATGTTACTGCAAAGGACAACAAGAGATACATAATAAAGTATGATTAACCAGTGCGTGGTTGTCATGTACAAACGCAGGAATGTCGTTCTACAAAACAGAAAGGGAGACAAGAGCTAAGCTGCAACAACCTGAGAAGCAGACAAAAGTATATTCTTCTTCCGAGGTAATTGATACCAGATTTTATTGAAATAATAGTTAAAGCAATATTACTAATAGTAAACATGTGATGGCTACTTTGTGAGTGTTGCCCTTCTAAGCACACAAATATAGTATCCAACTGGATTTTCTTTTCCTAACATCCTTGTAAAATGAAAATCTTTATAATTATCATTGTATAGATGAATTATGGGATGGTTATGAGACACGTGTGTTAGAATGCATTTTTCTTGTTGAGGATAAGAAATGTTTTGAGCTTATAATGTTGTTCCATTTTAGGTAATGTATTCAGCTATATCTTGGTTTATCGTACATTAGGGAGAGAAGACACACAAACTAAATAGACTGAATAGGATTAACACCCTTTACAATTAGCAAGAGATGTACATAGAGAAAATGTTGTTTAATATACGCACTAGTTATGGTTACTACTGCTGTAATGAAACAGCAGAGAAACATAAGAAGAAAATGGTTTATTTGGCTTGCACTTCCATATCACTGCTCATCAGTAAAGAAAGTCTAGGCAGGAATTTAAACAAGGCAGGAATCTGGAGGCAGAAGATGATGCAGAGGCTATGGAGTAATGATAACTGACTTATTCTCCAGGGTGTGCTCAGATGCTTTCTTATAAAATACAGGACCACCAGCTTAGGATGGCACCATCCACAATCAGATGGGCCCTCCCACATCAGTCACTGACTAAGAAAATGCCCTATAGGCATGCCTACAGCTAGGGGTACAGTAGGCATTCCTCTCAAACAACTTTAGCTTGTGTCAAGTTGACATCTAGCCAGCACAATATATTGTTTTGAATTGCTGTCACAAGTATCTCCATAACTTGCTAAATTAGTAATATTAAAAGCTATCGTTTATTGAATATTAACAACAGGTTTGACACTAAGCTAATTTTTACATATATCAATTCTATTCAAACAAGAACTCCATGAGATAAGTGAGTTGTGAAATAAAAAAAAAAATCTAATCAGTGGCAAGAAATAATGTCAAAACAATAAAGAACTTCCATCTGTCCATTCGTTTTACAAGAGTAAAGTTTACATTGTCCAGAATTAGGGAAAAGACAGAAGCAAGTGTTCTCATTACACCTGGACTAGTGTTTAATTTCTTCAAATGCAATTCTTCAATTTCTTTTTCTACAATATGGACAATAATACTAGACATCTTATTGTGAAAATTAAATGTGATAACTTAAAAAAACTTCACATGACTGTCTGGTAGGCAATAACACAAGTGTTTACTGTTATATTCATTTAATGAGTACAATTTTGGAATACAAAATGGAATCATGCATGAAAGGCAAGATGGTTAAGATTTATTCTCCACTGGATCTATACCACAAGTAAGTATGTTACAGTTTGGAGAATTACACAAATATAGTCACAAAATTACTTATTGCTTCAAATTTTAATGACAATAATGTCATTTAATGTAATGACCTTATCCCATGGGAGATTATATACAATAAATGGTATTTTTCTTGCTAGAAATGTATGTAAACGCTAACAGTGATCTTGGTCTTGCATTTAACATCTTGCTTGGCTGTAAAGAATACAGAAAAGTCTGAGGAGGAATCTTAGTTGGACAGTACTGACTGAACGAGTTCTAAAAATTAATCCACAATAAAGGAAGTCATATAGGCAACTGAATAGAGAGAAATTTAGTGTGTCATCCTAGTTGAAAAATTTGTTTAAATCAACTTGCATGGTTATGTTTTTGCTAGTTTTAAATTCACACCACTGTATTGTAAGAGACAAAGCTATTTAATGAACAACAGAGGAGCAGTATTTGTTTAGTTGGCAGAAGTACATTTGTTTCTGCAACCAAATACATCCTAGCCTTTTCACTATCAGTATTGAAATCTACATAGAGGTAACACCTTTGTGTGATTTTCTCTACCTTCTTGTATTTATTAGTTTCATTTCGCTCTTGTGAAGGCTAATTTTCATTATCTAATAGATTCAGTTTAAAATGCAATAGACGGAACTTTCCAGACAGTTCAGTGATGATTGCTGCCTAGTTTGACAACCTGAGTTTAATCCTTAAAACCCCCATGGTGATAGGAGAGAAGCAACTCTAACAAGTTGTCCTAGGACGTTCACACATAGGCTAAGACAAGCCCCTTCCACTACCATCCACCAACCTGCCCCCAGAATAAACAAATTTTTTAAAAACTAAAAAAAGCAATCCCACTGGGCAGTGGTGGTGTACATCTTTAATCCAGCACTCAGGATGCAGAATCAGGTGGATCTTTTTTAGCTCAAGGCCAGCCTGGTCTGCAGAGTGAATTCCAGGACATCCAGAGATACACAGAAAATCCCTGTCTCAAAAAAACTGAAAAATAAAAAATGAAAAGAAAAGAAATCCCCTAGGAGCTGATGTTTTCAATCGATGAGAATGAGACCAGTTCATTAACTGAAGAGGAAAGACCCACTGTGAAATGGGAGCAGCATTCCACCTCTTGAGATCATAGTCTGAATAAGAGGGGGAATGATGAGAGCCAGATAGGATGGGAATTGCACTTCCTCTGTTTCTTGGTCAGCACTACAGTCTAGTATACTTATACTGCCATGATGTCTCTGAAATAATAGGCTATGTTCCTCTGAACTGTAATATAAAATATGCCCTTACTCCCTGATGTTTCCTTTTTCATGTTTGGTCACAGCAATGAAAAAAGCAACCAATATAGAACAAACACAGAACACATGCCACATCCCATTGGTACAAAACTGGATTCTTGTTTTCAGAACTCTGATCATTTGATTCCCAGGTCTTAAGAACAGATTGTCAGAAGAAATGTTAAAGAATTTGGTGCTGTAGGTGAGAGACATTCCTTTGAGTGCTATGAAGAGCTTAATGGGCCATTCCTGTGGGAATTGAGAATGCCAAATACTGTTATAAATGTGGATAGTAAAGATGTCTATTTGGGTATCAGAGAGGATAAAGGGCAGTACTGGGAATCAGCCTAGGGGAACATTTCTGGTGTCTGGCAAAGGAACTGGCTGTTTGGGGCCATGTCAGTAGTGTTTGGAAAAGAAATTTCAATATAGCATGACATTTGTGCTGTGGCATGGTTATTGCTCACTGTGTTTACTGGGGTTTATGATGAGAATTTTAAGCAGGAAAAACTTAGAACTATACAGTTTTCAAGGAACAGAAAATTAAGAGGTTAAAGTTGCAGATAAGGATGGAAAAAAAGCCAGCTGTGGTTACTACAAAGATTGGACACATTAAAGAGAAGCCATGTCTTTTTCATTGTGCTAAGTGGCAATGTGGTTTTATGGGAAGACCCCAAGGTTCTAGCTTAAAAGGAGAGAGCCTGAAGTGAAAATATGGTCACAAGGTTCCATGCTGGAAAAAGGCTGCCTAAGGAAGTAATTTTTTCAGTGTCATCCAGTAAGGCCCAAGGCTGTGGTCTCAGGGAAAAAGGCTACCTCTCAAACTGGCAGCTGATCATGGCACTGTCACCTAAGTGCTGCCTTTATAAGCATGCAAGATACAAGAGGGGAGGGGGCATGAGGCCCTACACCAAGGTTGCAGAAAGCTTCTAAAGCAATGCACAGCAGGCTCAGCCTCTCTGTGAGCTGAGAGCCAACTGTACAAAGCTACTGAGGTAAAGTCTAATTTGCACTGAAGACCCATGAACATTGAAGATGTCAGAAATGCAGGACATTTGTGAAGGAAAGCTGTGGGTTCCAAGTACAGCTGGTCCAACAAAAGAACCCAGAGGCACCAAGGGGCAAACAGGCTGTCAACTGAGGCTACTCAGGGTTTCTGGAACCTAGGTTTTGCCACCAAAAGCTATAGATACCTGACACAAAGACTCAAGATTTGGACTTTATTATGCTAAGATTCAGTCTTGCATTGATCTGATCCATCCCTGCCATGTCTCCATTGCCCCCTTTTGAAATGAAAGTGTTTTGTCTAGACCACTATATATTGTGTGATGGTTAATATAGAATCACCCAGAAGACAATTCTCTGTGCATATATGTAAGCGGTGTTTAGATTAGGTTAATGGATGTAGGAAGACACATCTTAACTGTGGCTCATCCCAAACTGGGTTCCTGGGTTGAATAGATGTGAGCTGAGCTCTACCTTGATTACTTCTTGACTAGGGGTGTAATGGGATTGGCTGCGTCCAGATGTTGCATGATTTCTCCACCATAATTAACTATAGACCCTTGAGCTGTAAGCCAAAATCAACCTTCACTTTATTAAGCTGCAAAAAAAAGGAAAATAACTAACACAAATTGGAAGTAAACTTATCTATTTTTCTTTTTTTTAATAGAGGTTCACAGGTACAAAATTGTTTGAGTCTTATCAGAAACTCTAAACTTAGATGTTTTATCAATTTAAATATAACTTTTGGAAGCTTTTAAAGATGGACACAATATGCCTGGAATTATGAAATGGACATGGTGGAATGTCATATTTAAAATAAATTTTTCAGTGTCAAGATGAGACTGGTAATGATTAATCTTCATTACCAAATTGACTACATATAGAATAACTTAGGAGACAAACCATGGGTAGTGCCATGCCAGGGGCTGGGGACCTAAACTGGGGGATAGAGGAGTTCATTACCATTATCTGTTTCCTGGTCAATGACCTGGACAAATCTGTTTCTGGATTTGCTTCCCATGCTATGGTGAATTTCATACCCCTGAACTATGAGTCAAATACATCCTTCCTCCATGAACTTATTTTTTCTCAAGTATTTGATCAAAGCTATAAGAAGACTAAATAGTCTACTCATCTTAACAATGATCATACATTAAAGAATATATCCTCAAAGGGTTGCAGATAACAAAAGAAACCAGTTCAAAGCTTTTGTTTCCTTAGTTCTTTCTTTGTCTTTTTCTTTCTTTGCTTTTTCTTTTCTCTCTTTCTTCTCGATTTGTGGAGTGGGTGAGGGCGGGGCAAGGTCTCTCTACATAGTACTGACTGCCATGCAACTTAGTTTGTAAACCAGGCTGCCCTTGAACTCAGAGATCTGTCTGCCTCTGCTTCCCAAGTGCTGGGTTTAAAGGCGTGTGCCACCTTGCCCAAGTAACATAAGTTTTCCTAACTGAAGAAGTATTATGTGGAATACCTTTGGAAATTTCTCTTCTATGTATACTGATTGGCTTGCTTCTAAGATTTTCCTAACTTTTCATCTAGCACTAAGTACTGTAATTACTGTGAGTAAAATAAATAGCTGATAATGTTTGGACAAAGTATAGCTCAAACTGTGGAAACAACCATTAAAATAGAACACATTGAGACATGAAAAGAGAAAAAGAAAAAGGGAGGAAAGAGTATTTGAACAATTCTTTGCTTGTTTCCTTTGAATGGAACATCTTCCTGCCTTTGGTAGAAGACACAAACAGTACAAGGAAGTTTCTATCATTTACAATGCTTCTTAAATAATGAAATCTTCTTGACAATATCACATGCAACATCTAATCTCTGACAAGAATAGGGAGAAGATTGCAGACTTTTTGAGAAAGTGTTGAAGACATACCACTCTCCTGAAATAGCTAAGAAGTCTAATGAAAAAGACCATGAAATAACACTTAAACAGTACAGAAGCCTACCAGAATAATGTTACTACTAAGATTATTTTCCCATCTCAGCTCAGATGCATTCTTGGCTTCCTACTCGTCTTCAAGACAAATGTGTCATTCATATTTGCTTTTTCCAAACTTAAAATGGGTGTCAATTTGTGAGTGATCTTAGCCAGTCGGAGAAATAAGCATTTAATGCAATTTTCTTAACACTGTGTTATTTACTATCTCTCAAAGAGCAGAGCTTTGATCAAATCATGGGAATAGCTTGTTTTCAGCATGTTATATGTAGTGAATGTCTTTCCTGAAAAAAAGTGTACTTGCCATAAAACAAAGCTTTCCCTCACCTATTTTTTTCAGTTTTATACTATTTTTCTGTTGCTGGGTGACATTTCATTTCTAATGCATGAGTATTGTTATTTCAAACATTTAGCAACAATCACCTTGGTGTATACATTTTCTAATTCTAATATTAAGTTTTGGTTTTTCAAAACAATGTCTTGAAGACTTTGTGATTAAACATTAAAATAGAATTGTTTTTCTTGCATGAATATCTGCTGAACTAAAATTAACTGGAATAGTATTTAAGTTAAAATAAATGAAGGTAAATGAAACTGGGTCTATAGAAAATGATATGTCACTTAAGGTAAATATATTTCCTGCCATGTAAATCACATTGTCACATTCTGGTGAATGATATCTCAGGTGTTTTTTGGTTTTTTTTTTAAGAAGATCTGAAGCTGAACATTTAAACACATATTAAACAGAACATAAGCTACCTTTTCCTCCTCCCTTAGTGCTGGAGAAGACTTTATTGTTCTAAATTTCATTTCTCTGCTCTGCCCATATTTTCATTTTATATGGCATCACTGCAGTTGGGATACGATAAGGTCGAGGGAGTATTGCCTTTCCTCTTTCTCAGAGCCAGAAATTCATTGCTAGCAACTGCATAAAGTCCCGAACAGTCAGAGGGGTTTCCAGGTTCCTCAAGAAGAGATCAATCAGCAGCCTAACAAAAACACAAATAAAGTATACTTGCAAATAGAACTAGCCCAGGTGATGGGAGACAGGACCAACTTCTGTGACTAAATGTCAAATGGTTTTAATGTTAAGACTTCTCCATTATGATTGTCTTTCTTGGTTTTTACTGAGTCCATTACCCAGAATAACAGACAGCTAACTCTATGCCATTCAGGATCATTTCTTCAAAAGGTATCTTTTCGTAAACCAATATCATTCTAGACTCAAAGCGACTTGGTTAAAAGCTATGGTCTTGCCTGACTTCCTTCAGCTTTCACTCTCCAGGATCTCCTGGCCTGGGGACTGCAGCCAGGTCGACTTGCCCCCTGCTCACCAAGCAACCTCGAGTCTTCTGATAGCACTGTGCTAATCCAGCTACCACCAACCAGGAGGAGTGTCTCAGACCCCCCTGCACCCATAGTGACACCCATCAGAGCATTGAACCTGCTTGCACCCACCAGAAGAGAACCTTAGACCTGTACCCACCAGGAAAAGAAGAGACCTTACCTGTACCCACTGGAAGAAGGGATGGGAAGATGACAATATAAGAACACATTCAACAACAGAAAAAAACAATGTGACGGCACCAGAATCTAGGGATTCTACACCGGTAAGACCTGAACATCCCAACACAGATGAAGCAGAAGAGAATGACCTTAAAAACAACTTCATGAAGGTGACAGAGACCCTAAAAGGGGAATGAGAAAATCCTTTAACAAAATGGAAGAAAAGACACACCAAAAATTGCATGAAACAATTCAAACGGGGCAAGGTTTGAAAGCTGAAATAGAGACAACAACAACAACATAACACAGTCCGTAAGATTGCTTGAATTATAAAAGGTGAGTAAATGATCAGGAACTACAGATGCAATCAACAGAATGCAAGAGTTAGAAGAGAGAATATAAGACACTGAAGATTCACTAGGAGAAATAGATTAATCAACCAAAGAAAATCTTAAGTCCAATAAATCCCTAACACAAAATATCCAGGAAATATGGGATACCATGAAAAGGCCAAATCTAAGAATAATAGGGATAGAAGGGGGAGAAACCTAACTCAAAGGTGTAGAAAACACATTCAACAAAATCATAGAAGAAAACATTCCTAACCTAAAGAAAGACATGCCAATGAAAGGACAAGAAGCCTACAGAACACCAAATAGAGTGGACCACAAAAGATGTCCCCTTGCCACATAATAATTAAAACCCCAAATACACAGAGTAAAGAACAAATATTAAGAGCAGCAAAGAAAAAAGGCCAAGTAACATATAAAGGCAAACCTATCAGAATCACACCTGACTTCTCCATGGAAAATTTGAAAGCCAGAAGGTCCTGGACAGATATTCTACCAACACTAAGAGATCATGTATGCCAGCCCAGACTACTATACCTAGCAAAGCTTTCAATAACTATAGATGGAGAAAATAAAATATTCTACAACAAAACCAGATTTAAACAATACATATCCACTATTCCAGCCATACAAAAAGTACTGGAAGGAAAACTTCAACCCATTGAAGGTAACTACCCTCACAAAAACATAGGCAATAGATAATCCAACATTACCAAAAGCCAAGAAAAAAAAGTGGGGTAAATCCACAAACAATAACACCAACAACAACAAATCAAAAACAAACAAGAAGTAACACTCAATGGTCCTTAATTTGCCAACGAAAAGATACAGGCTAACACAATGGATACAAAGACAGAATCCATCCTTCTGCTGTATACAAGAAACACATCTCAACTTCAAAGATGGACATTACCTGAGAGTAAGGGGTTGGGATAAGATTTTCTAATCAAATGAACCCAAGAAACAAGCTGGCGTAGCTATCCTAGTATCGAACAAATTAGACTTCAAACTAAAATCAATCAAAAGAGATGAAGAAGGCCATTTAATATTCATCACAGGAAAAATCCATCAGGATGAAATCTCAATTTTGAACATCTATGTCTCAAATACAAAGGCACCCACATTTGTAAAAGAAGCATTACTAAAACCCAAATCACACATAAGACCTCACACAGTTATAGTGGGAGACTTCAACACCCCACTTTCACCACCAGACAGGGCCAGAGACAGAAACTTAACAAACAAACAAAGGAACTAACAGAAGTTATGACCCAACTGGGGTTAGCAGACATCTATAGAACATACCATCCAAACAAAAAAGAATATATCTTCTTCTCACAAGGGACCTAATCTAAAATTGAATACATACTTGGCAAAATAGCAAAACTCAACAGATACAAAAAATTTGGAATACCCCCTGTATCTTATCAGACCACCATGCTTTAAAGTTAGAATTCAACAACAACACAAATTGCAGGAACCCTACAAACTCATGGAAATTGAACAACGTGCAATTGCACCATTCCTGTGAAGAATTAAAGAAAGAAATTAAAGACTTCAAAGAATTCAATGAAAATGAAGACACAACATACCCAAACTTATGGTACACTCTGAAATCAGTACTATGAGGAGAGTTCAAAGCACTAAGTGTGCATACGAAAAAAATGGAGAATAATCACACTAGAGAATTAATGGCACAACTGAAAGCTCTATAATAAAAAGAAGCAAACTCATCCTGGAGAAGTAGACTCCAGGAAATAACCAAACTGAGGGCTGAAATCAGTAAACTCTAAACAAAAGAAGCAATACAAAGAATCAATGTAGCAAAGAGTTGGTTCTTCCAGAAAATCAGCAAGATAGACAAACCTTTATCCAAAGTAACCAAAAGGCAGAGAGAGAACATGCATATTAACAAAATCAGAAATGAAAAGGGGAATATAACAATGGACACTGAGGAAATCCAGAGGATCTTCAGGTTATACTTGGAAAATTTGTACTCCACAAAATTTGAAAATTTAAAGAAAATGGACAATTTTCTGGATAGATATCACTTACCAAAACAGATAAGCAATTTAAACAGACCTATAAACCCTAATGAAATAGAAGCAGTCATCAAATCTCCCAACCAAAAAAAGCCGAATTCTACCAGAAATTCACAGAAGAGCTAGTTCCAGTACTCCTCAAAGTGTTTCACATGACACTAGACTACAATTACCTTGGTACCCACGCCACACAAAGACACAACTAAAAGAGAACTACAGACCAATATTGCTCATGAACATTGATGTAAAAATACTCAATAAAATACTAGCAAATCAAATCTAAGAACACATCAGAAAAGTCATCCACCATTAGCAAGTAGATGTCATCCCAGGGATGCAGGGATTGTTCAACATGTGAAAATCCATCAATGCAATCCACTATATAAGCAAACTGCAAAAGAAAAATCACATGATAATGCCACTAGATGCTGAAGAAAACTTTGACAAAATCCAACATCCTTTCATGATGAGAGATCAGGGATAACAAGAATATACATGAACATAATAAAAGCAATATACAATAAACCAACAGCCAACATCAAATAAATGGAGAGAAACTCAATGCAATTCCTCTAAAATTAAGAACAAGACAAGGCTGTCCACTCTATATCTCTCCTACAGCTGATAAACACCTCAGCAAAGTGACAGGATCCAAGATTAAATAAAAAAATCAGCAGTCCTATTATATACAGACGATAAATGGACTGAGAAAGAAATCAGAGAAACATCACCATTTACAATAACTGCAAACAACATAAAATACCTTGGGGTAACGCTAACCAAACAAGTGAAAGACCTGTATCGTAAGAACTTTGAATCTCTAAAGAAAGAAATTAAAGAAGCCCTCAGAAAATGGAAAGATCTCCCATGCTCTTGGATAGGTAGGATCAATGTAGTAAAAATGGCAATCTTGTCAAAAAGGAATCTACAGATTCAACACAATCCCCATCAAATGGGCGCCCATTCCACATGGAGGGATGCTCTCTCAGTCTAGCCACATGGGGGAGGGCCTAGGCCCTGCCCTGGATGATATAACAGACTTTGTAAATCCCCCATGAAGGGTCTCACCCTCCCTGGAGAGTGGAGTGGGGATTGGATGGGGGTTGGGGTAGTTGGTGGGTAGTGGGGGAGAATGGGAGGACGAGGGAGCTAGGATTGACATGTGAATCAATCTTGTTTCTAATTTAAATAAAAAAACCCTATGGTCTTGGCCTATAAGTAGCTAATATATTAATCTTGGAAGCATCTTCCAAGACAAAGGCTGAAAATAATCTACCATGGTGCTGGACTGCTTTCTGTTCTGTGACGAGTCTCAATACTAACCATCCTGATAGGAAATTGTAGTTTAGATATACACACAAACAAACATAGGTAATAAAAGCAAACTATTATATTGTAAGGAGCAGTTATTGAAGAATATTCTATGCCCAGCCAACCTATGCAAGTTGGAGACCAAGATTACAATTTATGTTTCTGCTCATCTAGAGACAAAGATAGGTTGGAAGTACAGAATAAGAATATTTAGGCCTTCGATACTTAAGCAGTGTTACTAGTACAGTAATCAGGAAGCTGCTCATTAGCTCTGTGCTTGGAAGCATGCTAGGCACCTAAGACACTATACCATGAGGGGAAGGAAATATTCCGTCAGGGATCTCATGTTCTAGACTTCTGAAATAGAATCGCTTTGAGGAAATAACATAATACTGGAATTCAGGATGATACTATGGGTAAGAGTTAGTTAGAGTGAAGGATCAAATTGAAGTCTGCTGTGGCAGTAACTTTTCCTGAGAAAATGTGGACAAATGTTTACTCACCAAACTAGGACAACAAGGACAGACAAAATAAATGATTCTAAGTCTAGCCTGGTGAATCAAGGAGTGAGGATGGTGGATCACCTACCAAGTATGTTTATCAGCTACACCCCTGATGAACAACCACTCCCCCAGCAAAGTTAACTACCTTTAATACCTTTGGAAGAGGTGGAGCATTCACTGTGCAGTGTGGTGTATGTCCTGAACGCTGTCCAGTAGGGAGCACTATCTCATCTGCTTCCTTTGTCCTTCCTTTCCCTCTCCTACAGCAAAGAGCATTAGTGAACACAATCTTGAATTATAACAGCCACTCTAACCAAAGATGAAAGCAGCCATGCCAAGCCCAAAGGTCAGTGATCTTTAACACCAGGTATAAGTGTTTTTCAAAGCTGTTGGGTAGCAGTGTACTCCGAGGTCAAAACCTCCCATGTTGGAAAGAAACTTCTGAAGACGTGAGATGTAAAGAAAAAAAAAATGAAGCTGCAAGATATTACAGACCAGGGTGTTTACAAGGAGCTCAAACAACAGGATGTTCTAGGGAAGGCAAAACATTCTCCATCCTGCAATGAAGCTCTATTAAGGCATAAAATAATACCTCAAAACAGTTTCAGGAAGTCCCTGAAACTGAGCATAGTCACTAAAACCCTCTCTTCAGAAAGATTATAAGCAACAAAGCTGGCTGAGAGTCTCTCTTGGGTGAGCCAAACTGCAAAGAAAGCTCTCAGATGGACCCAGACTCTTGGAAGAAGTAGTCACCAACTGAAGGGGAAAAAAACCGAAGCCAACTACCTGAAAGTGGCTCATATCAAATGAAGAGGACACTTTCCAGACTGTCAAGCTGCCTGCAGGCTGTGCTATGAGCTCTAGGTTTACAGCTTTTGAGAGCTGTCACCCATACTGGGTTTGCCTTTGGCAATGCAACTCTCTTTCTTGCTTACATTCCTGTAACAGTAATAAATCTCATTGGTTTGCCAAATTGAACTTTGATCTTTCTAATCGTGTGAGTAAAGCACAATTGATGAAGAAGAAAGCTGTCTTAGATGCCCAAAGGTACAAAGAAGCAAATCACAGAAGACCCATGTGGGATCAGTTTGTGTTTTGAACTAATCAGAAAGGAAAGAAGTGTTGTTATTTAAATAAATTACACTAGTTACAACCATTTGCACAGTTGTTTTCTTATTTCATAATATCTTCCCACTAATCACAATCTACTATATATTTTTTTGCACAATATAAGGATGACTTAACTTCCTGGACAGTATAAAATGTTCTCAGCTTATTCTTATTGTCCTGTCTTACTAACAGAACTATGATTTGAGTATATTTGGCTTACGGCTATAAAGTAGCCTCTGCTGTCCTTTTGGTGATTTTCATGTAATAGGAGGTGATTGTCTTTCAAACAAAGTTTACTGAAAGCCTATACTGTACATACTAGTCCTAGTTGTTTTTGCAGTGAAGCAACATAAATATATCTATGGAACTCATGTAAAGTCAAGCTAGTAATGGCAGAAAATCAATTCTAGAACCCATGTTTTTACTCTCTTTGCTAAAACATCTCACCACATACATTCATTCTCATTCTGTTGTTTCTTTTTTTGACAATATGTTTTATTTCCTAATCCTTACATAGTTTGGATCCCCCTATCCTCACACCTTCCTCTTGGTTTTGTTATAATAACCATCCTTCCCCACACTTGATGGGGGAAGTCCTTCTGTATATATGTTTCTGTTATTGGTTGATGAGTAAAACACTGTTGGCCAATGAGACAGGAAGATAGGGGAGGCTAAGACAAGAAGAATTCTGGGAAAAATGGGCATAGAATACCCGCCAGACATGGTCACTATGTAGGCTGCCAAAGGAGTAACAGGCCTGGACTCATCTCCGGTAAGATAAGACACTTTGGAAATACTTAGATTGACAGACATGGGTAAATAATTCAGACAGAGCTTACCAATAAGAAGCACTAGTCACGGCCAATAATTTTATTATTAATATAGTCTGTATGTTCATTTGGGGCTGAAAGGCAGCAGGACCAGCTGGGACAAAGAACCTCTTTCATTACACATACTCTGCAAAAATTTTATGCCTAGAACCAGATAAAAAAATTTCAAATGGCAATAATAATGACCCAGTGTTCTCAACCTTTATAATCCTCAAAAAATTCTAGCTATCTCCTATAAAAGTCTTAGTGGTAACTATTCCCTCAATGATCATTGAATGAAACCTGTAAAGGCCTTACTTATACACCTTCTGTTTAGAAATACATGTGTTGCCAACTTAACCATGTTCTTTTCCCAATTGTATTATAACAATTCTCTCCTTTACTATTGTGACTCTCAGTAAATTCACAGTTCTCTCACATCCCTTCTTTGTATGACAAATAGTATAAATTTATGAAAGAGGTAAGTTGTTCTACATTCCTAAAGCTTGGATACTCTCTAATGCTCGTGTGTTAAAAAGGAAAATTTCTCACAGTGGGTGGATTTTTAGGTTCTATATTTCAAACAATACTCTTGGAACACAGACTTTTTTTTAATTGTGAGCTTTCAGCATATTCTACCACAATCCTTCATGGTGACAAGTGTTTATTTAACAGTGTCTGTCTATTTTGATAGTACAGATGGATAAGAAAGGGAAAAAACAGGATATTCGATTCCAGGACCACCTCTACTACTGATGCATTTTGCCAGCAATAAGGCCTCAGGGAAGCACAAACAACTTATAAATGTCAGAAAAATCCTATGAGCAAGTCCCTGCCCACATTGTTTTATTAAGTGTCTTTTATTTACAAAAATAGATACTTTTAATGGAGGACAGAAAAGGATGCCATTTTATTGTTGGTGCGCACTGCCATTTTTTACTTAGGTATTGGTCATTTTTTAAAGCAAGCTGCTGACTTAAGTTGCTCATTCTCATCCTAATTTCTAAAAATGTTAGAATTGCATTAAAATCAAAGATGAATTTGGGGCAAAGCACAGATCAGAGGGATGAAAGAGAACAACCTGTTTGGCTTCCATTAAGCTTCCAGATTTATCAACATTGGGCACACGAGGGAACGACAGAGCAAGAGTTTATGAGCTCTATGAAAGGATTGATTTTTACAAGTATCTGATTTAGCTGGAAGCTGTGCCTATATATTTAGTTAGCAAAGGGGTTAATGGATCCAACCTTTTGAAAAATGTGCTTCTTTACATGCAGCCAGCATGATGGATAGTTAACTGAATGCACGTGGGTAAACATAGGTGAAAACAAATTAATTGAAAGGTACAGAGCTTATTGTTTATTTTTTCTTGATAGATGGCTCTCATTATTTTCCTTGGGCAGACAAAGCCATAACAGTTTCCACAGAAAAGGGGAGTGACAGCTCCAGGAAACTGCTTACAGATAGACAGCCAGCAGGCTAAAAATATTACTTGTGTCCACCTCATCAATAAGCGGGCTCCACAAGGAATTGCAATTATTCTTTTCTGCTTCTGCTGCCATTGGAGGATGGTTATTGATAACTGGGTCTGTAGAACAAAACATACGCAGTAACACAAACTCATTGCCTTTCGTGTCATTATTTAAAGCAGTAACGTGCGCCTGTCAGTGTCTTGGAGAGTTGTGTTGATGCCATGTTTTGTTATAATTCTATTATTCCTCCTTGTTATTAGTGATGCGTTTATTTTTCACCTACGTTTACAAAGTCCGTGTTATGTACTGCAAAGGGAGAAGTCACTGAGTTGGTAGGTAGCACAGGTTTTCAGTTTTGATGCATATAAATTCACAGGGAATTAGCCTTCCTCTTCTTTCACTTTGCTGTTGCTGTTGTTTTCCAAGACAAGCTTTCTCTGTGTAACAGCTCTGGTTGTCCTAGAACTCTTCTTGTAGACAGACTAAGCTGGCCTCAAACTCACGGAGCTCCACCTGCCACTGACCACCAAGTGCTGGGTTTAAAGGAATGTGCAACTAATGCCTTTCTTCTTTCACTTTTAGCTGTCCTAAAGTGGGGTTGTACTTTTCTAACAATAATACTAAGGTGAATGAATAAAAATAAAACTTTATGTAAACAAAACCTGTCAGTGCTTGACAAGTATCATAAAAAAATAGATCCATGGGTCTTTATTTTAAAATTTCTGAGGAAATTGTAGTAACAACTACTGTGCAGAATTTTTAAAAAGCCCTCTTTCAATTGAAGGCAGTACAAAACAAATGACAGTTTCCAGTGTCAGCATAATGCTAAAGGGACTTCAATGGCCTCATTACTTTCATTCTTTGTATTGCTCATCCAGCTCTAGTGCAAGGCTATATTTTGGCACAGGCTTGGTCCTGAGACTTACAGAAATGTGGGCAATGAATCTGCTGACTTCGAATGAGGACAGCACAGCAAATGCTGTGCTTCGGCTGTTATTCTGTCTGGTAGCGATAGATGGAGAGGGTTGGCCAGTGAGAGGGTGCTATGTAAAGTGAATGAGGACTTCAGTCAGAACAGTCGCACCTTCGCAGATCAGGCAGTTAAGAAGGCTGAGGCCAGTTCCAGCATCATGCTTTTGGTATAGCCTGTCCTCTGGGTTTCATGTTGTAAAACTGATGATAACACACATTTTTGTTAATTTCGCCAAATGACAGACTGGCAATATGATGTTTTGAACTTATGACTAAATGCAATAATGTGCTCCACATTCTGCTAAAATGTTCTCCTGGGCCTAGGAGTCACAGTGATTAACTGTGTTGCTGATTTCAGAGCGGGACAATTAGCCAATAACTAGGGATTACACCCAGAGCTGCAATGACTCTGCTAAAGAGCCCCTGGCTCCCCATTTTCCTAAATGTCTAATCTCCGAGGACAAAAGAAAAGAGTTCATTCAAAGGTGAACAGAGTTGCTGGAACATTGTTGCTGTTGTGTTTTATTTTAAGGTAATGGATAATTTAAAAAATTAAGGAACTAACCTCCATGTAATTCTCAGATCATGTGATCATTTAAAAAAATTCATCTTGGTGACCTACTGGATTTCTCAGGCCGTGATAAAAGTATCATTCATTTTACTTAAAAGATTCCAAAGGAACTATGATCTAAAAGAAAATGCTGCTCTTTTAACAGCACCATTGTTATTATAAATTATGCATTTTTATTTCATTTCCTTTGTAATGTCATGTGAAAGCAATTGCATGCAGCAGTGTTTATTGTCAGAGGGACCACCACTGAAACCCTCCAACAAATCAGAATATGAATTATATTTCTAAGTTCTCCACGATAAAGAGAAAAATGATAATTCAGTCCAGAAGAAATAATTTTATCATATGAGTGACATATAAGACAATCCAGATGAAATGTATTTGAAATTCATTTCACTTGGAGGCAAGTCAAAATCTTAAATTATTAATTTCAGTGAGAAACACAAAACCTATAGCAAATTAGTAAAAATTAAAAAAAATTCCTTCCTGTGGATGATATTGAAATATTTCACTCGAACATTCTTTTGTCATTATGTTAGTCAGGTCACTTTTGTACAGTAATAATTTTTTTCTAGGGAAATCATTGATGGTGAGTCCTTTACCGAGATATGGTGTTCATCCTTTAAAGTCTGTCCTTTCCATGCTAGGCTAGTCCTCTACCATTGACCTACATTCTCAACTCCCATTCATGCTTCTGAAAGAAGTGATCAAGCCAGAAAGGGGCACTATCAGTGTGAGCCACCTTATCTTCTCTGACACTCGAACCCTATGGTTGGAGGAGGGATTTGATTTCAATGTGACCTGAGTACCTATCTGGTCACCATACCCGGTGAAGGAATGGGCACTTTATTCTCAAAGGGCCCCTCTAGAAGCACACTAGAGGCTTTGTTTTCAGGCTGCTAGAGTCAGGATGGGAGTAGAGAGGACACGGTCTTCCATTCATTCCTGGGTTAGGTCCCTCACTTTTATGAATGGCTTGCTTATTTGCTATTTATTTTCATTGTCTGAGATTGTAATATAATTACAGAATTTTCATTCTTCCTTTTTTCTCCCCTCAAAGCCTCCCATGTACCCTCACTCCTTGCTTTCTTTCAAATCAGGATAAACTTTTGTTTTGTGTATGAATGTACTTGTGTTTGTGCATGTATGTGTGTGTCTGTGTATCTGTGTACTCCTAAACACATAAATGCAACTTGTTCAGCCCATATAAAATTACAAACCGTTTGGTATTCAATAGTCAATTGGAGTGTTCTTCCCAGGGAATACCATTTCTCCTGCTCTCAGCATTGCTTGCTTAACTGTGGTTCTTTGTTGTCGGGGCTTCAAGAAGAGTTTGTTTAGTAGAATCAAGATCTGCAGCTTGGTTAGAAGAATATACACGTGTGTATGTGTGTGTGTGTGTGTGTGTGTGTGTGTGTGTGTGTGTGTGTGTGACTTAGTTGGAGAAATCAGCACCTATAGTTTTCTTAGTGTATCACTGGAGCTTCTCTGCCACCAGTGCATTCTGATGTTTTATGTAAATAGTTCACCGCCTGACTTCAGTTTGGAGTTCCACTGTCAAGACAACATACACAAAAACCTACAATGTTCTGTAGAGCATGAACAGTGTTTGTTTCTCTTCATGCCGTCAATTTATTATCCATAGAATGCTACATATACCAATATAATCAATCTTACAAGGAGTCTCAGAGACTTTGGCAACTGCCAATTAGAGCACTAGGAATTTGCCATTGCTGAAATGTCACAATTGGCAGACTAATTCAGATGTAAAATTTTGAAATTAAGGAATATTATTTTTTGTCTTTAGCCCTTCATATATACTCTAATCCTCTCCTCTTTGGATGAATTTCAGACTCTGTCACACAGAAACACCATTCCTGGGTGGAGGGGTAATAATTCAGTGGACCAAATCTATTTTGGGTTTCATTACACACCAGGAACCCAGCAAGACTTACTCAGTGAGCATTGTTTAATTTAGAACAACACTAATTCTCCTTGCCAGGACAATAAATTCTCATTGTCAAGCATTTCAGGAGCTTAATCATGAAATGATTTCCCCCTGCACCTATCAAAGTGTAGCCAACAGCCAAGTTATAGATCAGGTGCTTTATATACCTGACAAATAACCTTAGATTTAGAACAAATTAAGATATATGACTAAGACTTCATGGTTCTTTGCTTGCAACTGTTTTTTAAAATAAACTTTTATTTAAATTTTTAAAAATCTTATTTTACATACCAATCTCAGTTCCCTTTCCCTCCGGTCCTCCCATGTCCCCCACAAAGCTCCCATCCCACCCCCCCATCCACTCCTCAGAGAGGGTGAGGCCTCCTGTAGGGGATTATCAAAATCTGTCACATCATTTGGGACAGGACTAGCTCCCCCGACCCTAGGTATATCTAGGCTGAGAGAGTATCCCTCCATAAGGAATAGGCTCTCAAAGTCCATTTGTGCACAAAGGATAAATACTGGTTCCACTTCCAGAGGCCCCATAGATTGCCCATGTCTCCCAAATGACACCCACATTCAGGGGGTTTGGTTCTGACCTATGCTGGTTCCCCAGCTGTCAAACTGGGGTCTGTGAACTTCCACTTGCTCAGGTCAGCTATTTCCCAGAATCAGGAAGATTGAGTAGGGGGAAGAATAGAGAAGGAGAGCAAGAAAAGAGTACCTTAATAGAGGGAGCTATTAAAGGTTTAAAGAGAAATCTGGCACTAGGGAAATGTCCAGAGATACACAAGGATGACCACAACTAAGAATTTAAGCAATCGTGGAGAGGCTACCTTAAATACCCTTCCCCTAACACAGTCAACAAGACAAAAAGGCAGCCCACAGAATGGGAAAAGATATTCACTAACCCCACATCTGACAGAGGACTGGTCTACAAAATTTCCAAAGAACTCAAGAAGCAAGTCTCCAAAACACCAAAGGATCCAATTAAAAACTGGGCTACAGAAAGAACTAAATAGAAAATTCTCAATAGAGGAGTCTAAAACGGCTGAGAGACACTTAAGAATGTGCACAACATCCTTAGCCATCAGGGAAATGCAAATCAAAACAACTCTGAGATATCTTCTTACTCCAGTCAGAATGACAAAAATCAAAAACACCAATGACAGCTTATTCTGGAGAAAGGGGAACACTCATCCATTACTGGTAGGAATGCATACTTGTATAGCCGCTTTGGAAATCAGTATGGAGATTCCTCAGGAAAATAGGACTCAGTCTACTACAAGACACAGCAAGTCCACTCTTAGGCATATACCTAAAAGATGCCCATTCATACAACAAGGATGTCTGTTCCTCTATGTTCATAGCAGCACTATTTATAATAGCCAGATCCTGGAAGCAACCTAGGTGCCCCACAACTGAAGAGTGGATAGAGATGATACTATAATAGAGGGAGTCATTATAGGTTTGAGGAGAGAGTAACACTAGTGGGATTTCCAGAGATTTACAAGGATGACACCAACTGGCAAACTAAGCAATAGTGGAGAGACTACCTTAATTGCCCCTCCCTGATAATAAGATTGACAGCTACCATGTATGCCATCCTAGAACCTTCATCCAGTAACTGATGGAAGCAGAGGCAGACACCCACAGCTAAATACTGAACTGAACTCCTGGAAACCAGTGACAGAGAGGGAGGAGTGATGAGCCAATGGATCAAGACCATGCTGGAGAAACCCACAGAGATAGGGAACCTAACAAGGGGGAGTTCTTAGACCCCAGACTGATGGCTGAGAGGCCAGCAGGGGACTGATCCAGACTCCCCTGAATGTGGTATCAGTGAGGAGGCCTCAGAAATCTCTGGGGCCTTGGGTAGTAAATCAATATTTACCATGGCATAGAATGAACTTTGGTAGCTCATTCCAATGAGAGGGAACCTCTCTCAGCCTGGACACAAGAGGGAGGGCCTAGGCACTGCCCCAAATGAAGTGACAGACTCTGGAGATACCCCCATGAAGGGCCTCACCTTCCCTGGGGAATGGTGTGGGGATTGGGGGGAGGTTGGGGAGACTGGTAGAGGGACAAGAGAGGAGAGGTGGGAGAGAGAGCTGGGATTGACATGTGAAGCAAGCATGCTTCTAATTTAAATAAAAAAATATATTGAGAAAAAATGCCCTTCCTCTATAATGAGATTGATGACTAGCTTAAGAGCCATCGTAGATCCTTCATCCAGCAGCTGAAGTAAGTAGAAAGAGAGATTCACAGCCAAGCATTGAGCCAAACTCCTGGAATGCAGTTGTAGAGAGGGAGGAGTGATGAGCAATGGGGTCAAGCCCATGCTAGGGAAACCTACAGAAACAGTGATCATTTTCTTTAACCTTTCTTGTTGAGCTACAAGTTTTCTCTTCCAGTGTCTGTATTTTAGATGTCAGTCTATAACTTCACTTCTTCTCCACCTCATCCACTTAGCTTCTCTCGCCTTTTCTCACGCCCCTCCTCACCTTGTTCACCATTTCTCCCTTTTCTCTGCCCACTCCTCCCACTTTCACTTCCCATCCCCCACCTCATTTCAATCTAACTCTTTCACCTGTCCTTTCCTGTGGCTTAAGTTCAAACCACAGGGGCACAGGGAAGCTGAGAAACTAACCCTTTTCCAAACCTTCCATCAATAGACCTGTTTTTCCGAATTTCCTCATCCTTGTGTTAAGTGAAAACTATCTTTGCCATTCTTTGAATATCATACATGCTTTTCTGTTGCTGTTGCTATGATAACTTAGGGTTCTTAACTAGATCCAGCCATCTGTTAAAGTTTCTTCTGCAAATACCTGATTCTTTCATACTGTTTATTTCAGAAAACTAACTTTGGAGCAAAAATGTTCAGTTAATTATTGTGTCTTATTAATTTTAAATATTATTAATTTGCAATTTTGACTTGGACTCTCCTTTATCAAATATTGTAACTGCTCATGAATACTGCAGCAATGAACATGATTGCACAAATACATCTGTGGTAGGAAATAGAGCCCTCTGAATATATGCCAAGGAGTTTAAAAACATGTCATATTACAAGTCCAGTCCTAAGCTGGGCGCTGGTGGCGTACGCCTTTAATCCCAGCACTTGGGAGGCAGAGGCAGGCGGATCTCTGTGAGTTCGAGGCCAGCCTGGTCTACAAGAGCTAGTTCCAGGACAGCCTCCAAAAGCCTCGGAGAAACCCTGCCTCAAAAAAAAAAAAGTCCAGTCCTAGAATTTTTAAGGAGTATCCACACTGATTTCTATAGTAGCAGGATCAGTGAGCACTCCCAGAAACAATAAATAAGTATACCTGTTTCTCTACATCCTCTCCAGAATTTGTTGTCATATGATTTCTTTATGGTAGACATTGTGACTGGGGTGAGATGGATTCATAATTTCAGTTCACATTTCCTTGATGACTACTGATGCTGAACACTTTTTAAAGTGTCTAGTAGTCATTCATAATTCTTCTTTTGAGAAGTCTGTGTTTATCTCTATGGTACTTTTTTGTTGAGCTGCTTTCTTGTTCCATTGCAGCTCTATTAGCAATCACTGGAAAATGGGATCAGCCTAGATGCTCCCTCAAATGACAGGTAATGAAAATATAGTACATATACACCATGGAATTTCATTAAGGTCTAAATAAAAGTGAAATTATGAAATCTTTGAAAACAGAAAAAATATATATTGAGTGAGGTAAAATAGGCACAGAAATTCAAACACTGATTATTTTCCATCATATGTGGTGACAGTTTTGAGTTTTTCATTTTGTGTGTTCAAATTAGAATCCTGGGAAAGACAGAAATCTAGAAAAGCCCATTGAGAGTGGCTTGCTTTCGGGAAGTGAGAATAGTAGGACATATCTGATATGAGGTAGAAGGGAAGGGTAGTTAAGAGTGGAGAGATTAAAGCAAGGAGGCAGTCAGCATGGCAGAGGAAATCAGAGCAGGGACATGTATCAAGCAAAATAAAAGACGTATGAAAAAAAACACACAGAAACCTATTATCTTATAATTAAATTTAAAAATGATTTTTAAAAGATTTTGAATGGAGATAAACCATACTACTTACAAAAGTTTCTCTAGTATTCATATGCTCTTGAGCAAAATTTCCAGAACCAGAAAATAGTGTGCATAATTTCTTCAGGGTTTCCTAGAGATTCCCTAAACAATAAACGTCTTTTCATTCCTATTGGTTTTTGAACTATATGATAAGACCCTGTTGCTAAAGAGCTCTCATGTTATAATCCTTCAAAATGAAAAATATATTAAAAATAAAATTATAGGGTACAGGCCATTGCTATTGTTTTTGGGTTTTGCCCCCACTGAAGTGGAAGGTAAGTCTCCATTCGAAGGACACTATTCACTTTGGACACAGTGCCCAGGGGATACAAGCTGGGTCTGACCTGAAAGCCTCCCTGCTGAGGACTAGCTTCCATGGTACCAGAAGGCACCATGCTAGCTTCCTAAGGAGAGAAGCAAATAACAATTTTACCTGGCCGTGATGCCTGTGAACCAATAGAACGACTACCATGTCATAATAACCGTAAAGTTAAAATAGCAAAAGTCATATCTTGCCAGTAGTTAAGAGCTATATAATTGACTTAAGGCCCACTCTACAAAAGAAAAATCATTTATGGTACTGGAAACCTAGCCAACCATCCAGGGGATAATCTCTAATTTCATCCCATATAGATTGGTCCTTATATCCAAAGATAATTGCTGTCCTCCTCCCTCATCAAGGAAATTTCCTTTTGCAAAGGACAGAGATCACTATAGCAAAGCACAATTGATCAAAATGCAAAGTGATAGAGAGTGCCCAGTTTCATCTGATAAATCTACAACATAACACCTGCACCAACACTTAGGGATCATTGCAAAAGATGGAGTGGAAAGATGGTAAGAGCCAGGAGAACAGGAATTTTGCTATGAGATTGTGTATCCTTGTAATGTCAGAAGTTCCACTCAGAAAGGTCCACTCCAGTCCTAAAGAAAGATCTATAGGCAGCCAAGGAATGCTGAGAGTGGAGAAATAGTCTTCCGCAAGGAAGAGCACACTAATAGTCTTGTACAAAACCACAGGACTAGTCCTGAAAACATACATGCACGTATCATCATACAGACTTAGCCGGATGTGTGTGTGTGTGTGTGTGTGTGTGTGTATGCACAAGTGTATATCCACTTTTCCAAGTGTGTGAGAGAGAGACAGAGACAGCAAGGCAGGCAGAGAGAGCAATCGATATCAAAGAGGTCATGAATTTGAAAGAGAACAAAGGAGGAATACATGGAAGGGTCTACAATGTGAAAAGGGAATAGAAAAATAGTATTATATCAATATGATATCAATCAATAACTAAATACAATTTTTAAAAATTAGGGTTAAGATAAAATAAATTATTTCACTTCCCCTTAACTATTAGAATCAATTCACTTTTGTCCCTTTATGTCATACTATTCTTTATCTTGATACCACAAATTCTGTTTCTTCCCAAGATACCTAATAAAATAAAGAAACTGATTGCCTTGTTAAAGAATAAGTAACATTTATAACATATAATTCTATTTCTCAATGGCATTTGTGAATGATGATTAATAAAAAAATAATGTTCCATTAAGCTCTCATGTGGCTGTCTTTGAAGCTGGTAGTAATCAGTGTGACACAATGTTTCATCCCTTGTCTCCAAAAAGTGCTTAGCACCTGGGAAAAATTTTCTAATTAGTTCTAATGTGTAAGGAGAGGCTCTGAGGGGGTGTTTAGGAAGATAAAAAAATATCTGGAAAGTTCACCATGGCTGTCATTAAAATATAATCTGTTCAAATTCATGAACAAAACACAAGCTTATAGCAATAGGAACTCACTTAAAATATTGTAAATAGGTTGTAAAAGAAAATGGATTTCTATTCACAATTATTATATGCTATGAATTGAGTCTATAGAGACATTACTATACAGGCAGTCCCTTAATATTTAAGTTATTTTGGTTTATATGTTCTTTTCTTATTAAAAATCACAAAAATGATCATTTAATTCTGTATGAATACATGTGTGGACATGTACATGCCTGTGTGGAGATCAATGTGCACAAATTGAATCTTTCTGCCTACCATATCAGTCTAAAGGTTGGTAATATTGGTTACAAGTGCCTTCACCTAGTGGGAGACCTCCCTGGTCTATTATTTAACTGTCAAAGGTCTGTATTTGTAGCTTAAACACATAGACTAAGGAAGAGCAGGATATAGAATATGAATTGAAATTCATTTGCCAATCTCTTCATACCATAGAGACCCAGGAATCCCATGAGGCAGGCTGCTGATCATTTCTTATTTTTGTAATGCAATAAATATATTGTCTGTGCAGAGTAATGCATATCCATATCCTGACCCTGTTGTATACGATGAAAGGTGTGATCCACAGTCACACCTCACTCAGGCCCCTGATCAGTTGGAGTGGATGAAATCTCCCTGGTATAGGCACTAATAGAAAAAAACTATCATTCTTTCTTCTTTGGATACATTCATCACCCTTGCAATATCACCTCCACATATCAGTTCATGCACAAAGTTTGTTAACTTTGTCCTTTGATTGGGTTCTAGGGTTTCCAATGAATTGTAGAGTATATATTTGAAAACATTTCCATCTGTGGAAGGACTCATTCATGTATAAGTCTCCAAAATACCTTTGTTTTGTTGTGTATTATTTAGTATTAGAGATCATTCCAAGTCACACACAATCAAGTGCAAGACTCAGCAGAGCAATGCAGAAAATCGTTGGTGCAACTGAAAATATGCTGGGGTTATAGATGCACATTGATAAGCCTAGGTTCTTCCTTAGGTCCTGGGATTCTGAAATCATATTCTTTTACCCACAGCAACAACCCACAGAAACATCTCCCTAGTTCATATTCCAAAATGCCCTTAAAACTTAGGACTCTTCTTCTAGATGTTAGGTGCAGTGCTTTTATACATGTCTCTGACATCATCTGTTTAAGACTTTCATTAAGGGACTACAGATAAAGCACTAACTGCTCTTCCAGAGGTCCTGAGTTCAATTTCCAGCACCCACATGGTAGCTCACAATTATCAGTAATGAGCTCTGGCTCCCTCTGCTGGTCTGCAGGCATATATATGCAGGTAGAACCCTGCATAAAAAATGAATAAATAACATTTTCTTTAAAAAAAAGTTTTTTATGAAGATTTTTTAATTTTTATTTTTATTATTTTATTTTCTCTGTTGTTTTATCATTTATTATTTTAAGATTAATTTTATTAAGACATTTAATAAATTCATAGCACAAGATATGTCAAATTCATTAAGTATTCTCAACTTTATTGGTCCATCCAGTCCCAACTACAGAGATACACTTAGTAGAATATCTGTGCCAATGTTAAGTTGGTCTGTTGTGACTCTGAACTACAATGCTTTTCCCCTTCTTTACTTTCCTGTTGAAAACTGAAATTTATAATGATTCTTTGATCCAAGATGAAACTTGCTTTCAAGCAATTGATAAGTACCAATAAGATTTGAAAATATTCTGGAAAACAGATTCAGAGGCCAAAAATTATTTCAGTCTCTTGCGATGTGGAATGGTTTTCTGTATATATTTTTGTCTTATTGGTTGATAAATAAAGCACTGTTGGCCAATAGGGAAGCAAGATAGGCAGAAGTGAGAGAGAAGGAGGATTCTGGGAAATGTAGGCAGAAAGAGTCACCATGTAGGATGCGAGAGAAGTAACAGGTCTGGGCCCTTTATCCGGTAAGAGAAGACCACATGGAAATACTTAGACTATTAGAAATGGGTTAATAATTTAGACAGAGCTACCCAATCAGAGGCCATAGCCAGCGGTCAACAGTTTCATAATTAATATAGCATCATGTGCTTCTTTGGGACTGAGAAGGGAGGCAGGACCCGCTGGGCTGGAAAACTCACATTATACTCTTTCAGGCTGACAAATGACTGACTGTCTTGTACAGATGCTACACAATACAGAAGGAAATACTCTCTGGTCAACAAAGAACGTCACTCATTCTGTCTAAACAGTTATCTGGGCAGGAAATTCTTCTTGAAAGAGGTAGGTCTTTCTCACCTTCTTCATGTGCTACAGTAATACTTGTGCACATATGAAATGCTTGCTGTGCAACACTGCCCTGGTTCTCTCCTCATTTAGAGTATCAACAGACCCACTTCTGGGCCCCATCTACATAACAATCACTTTCAATGCTGTTAACTCCAATTCTGATCCCTATATATTCTCCCTAACATAAGTCTATCATGTTTTTGACATTTACAAAGTTTCACTGTTCCCCCATGAATATTGAGTGCAGCCAAACTCCAGATCATGTCACAGAGAACTTTACATTTTGCTTTCAGGCTTCACCTCTGACAGAACCACTGCTCCTGGTTTCTATTCTCAGCCTCTAGGCATTTGAGCTGCTTTGTTGCTGTGACTCACGGGCTATTTTATCTCTCCGCTGTTCTCCTGCCTTTTCCTGTGTGAGCATTTCTCACTCATCTTACCCTACTAGGAACCACACACTCAGCCCACTTCATCTTCCAATGAGGATCTCCTACTTATCCTTACGTCATGAGAGTATCAGTGACTTGAAAGTCATTTTTTTTCTTCTGAATTTACTTATCATGATACCAGACTTTTCCTCTAACTGAAGCATGTTTATCCAACACAATCCTGATGCAGGTCTGTTCCCCTCCCATTCCCATTCAATCTTCTCTCACCTGTTTCTGCAAAGGCACATCTTCAAATGGACTGTTTTCTCCCTCCCCTCCCATGCCCTTTTCATATTCTTTCCACACTCCTCGATGAATTTTAAAGTACCATGAACATAAATGTCTAGTCAGAATGGACTCACTAGAATTCAAAATACATGTAAAGTCATGTCTCCATTCCTTACTCCAAACCCAGCTGAGTCAAACTGCAGGTCATTTTCCCTTTTGTAAAATACTATGACTGAGAATTCTCATCTGCGTCCTGCATTTAGAAAGCTCACTCTGGCATAAGTAGATCAGAACAGTCATATTTCTTGGTGATCTCTCTTCTTAATCATGAGAAGAGCAAAGAAGTCCGGGATTCGGAACACATCTCACGTCTTTTCTGATCCTTCTTTGGATGCTGTCCTGTTAGCCTTTGTCGCATTACTATTGCCTAAATTGTGTAATCTCCTTCCCAACTTAAGAAAGATTTATTACCAATTTTGATGACGTTAAGTTCTGATTATATGTGTATATTTACCTGTTCTTTTAGTTTCTTCAAGTTATTGAATAATCTGTTTTCTTATAGTTCTAGAATGTTCCTTTTTCTTTTCTGTATCATTCAATGCAAAGGAGTGTTCTGTGTATACCTCATCTATACTAGTTATTTCCACAACTCTCAAAATCTTAGCTGTTTCTGTTAAATCACATTATTTTCTTTGTTGTAAATGTAAAAATTATGTTTATTGTATAAGGAAAACATTTGTACCATTATTTCTTGTTAAACATTTGTTTTTTCGTTAAATATGAAGAATCCAAGCAATCAACAGCCCAGCACAAATTTTAAAAGTTCTCATAAATACTAATGTAAATTGCTATTCCTCTAAGTCACTTAATTTTCTTATTGTTATAATATTTAGTTCTGAAATATATTGTTTAAATATGTGATTTAATATTATTAATGTGCTTATATAAATTGATAGAGTATTAAGAAGTAAACCTTGATGGTTGGTAGAAGGCTGGTAGAGTTTGTGCTTGGAACATATATGCAAAGGCTCTAGGTTTTATTTCTATTATTGGCAGAAAAAAAGAGGAGGAGGTATGTGAGAGGGAGAAGTCATAAACCCCAAAATTTGTAACAATAATGAAGTTTATTTGATGTCTGTACAGGTTTCCAAGATCACACAGTATATACACCTTATAAAGGGCAGCAGTTAACATGATGGAATGATGGAGGAATTAGAAGTCTACTTACTCACCATGATTCTGTGTGTGTGTGTGTGTGTGTGTGTGTGTGTGTGTGTGTGTGTGTGTGTGTTTAGTGCAGGCCATTGAATCTATGTCTTCATACATGTTAATAGCATTCTTTATTACTGAACCATATTCCAAGCTTACAGCATAATTTTAATATAAGTGAAAATGCACAGTAACTAATAACTAATAGTAAACAAATAATCAATCTGTATATCACTCTTTCTCAACCTGTCCAATTGGTAATACCAGACTTGTAAGTATGTATACATCTGTAAATATGTATATATATCCAAACAAATATACTTATAAATATGCATACATCCAAACATGTAACATGTAACATGCCTTGGGGATGATACCACTATGATTTTAAAGTACCATGACCATAAATAACCTGGAGAGGAATGGGCTTATTTTGTTTTATGCTTCTAGGTAATAGTCCATCACTGTGGGGAGTTGGTACAGGAACCTTGAAGCAGGAACTGAAACAGAAGCCATAGAAGGGGGCTGCTTATTGGCCCAGGGATGGCCCCACCCACAATGAGCTGAACCCTTCCACATCAGCAATCAATCAAGAAAATGCACCACAGGTTTGCACACAGGCCAACGTGGTGAGGACATTTTCTCAATTGAAGTTTCCTTTTCCCCAGCTAGACTAGCTTGAGTGAAGCTGACATGCAATTTGCTAGCACACTATCCGTGGGGTTGGAGGAGAGACAGAAAAGCAAGTACAAGAGTCACTATGGAACTATTGGCACTTGGCAGCTGGTAGGAGAAAGGGAATTTGTTTACTTTAAGCATCTGACTTCTGGTGAACTCACAATAGTCCAGTGGAATGTCACATATCTAAGACTACATAGGTAACAATAATGATATTTGATGTATTTAAAAAGAAAGAAATTTAGAATGCTAGAAGGTAGGCCGGTATATGAGGAGTGGTGAGAAGGAATGATTATCAACAAAATACACTGTATAAAATTTTCAAAAAGAGCCGGGCGTTGGTGGCGCACGCATTTAATCCCAGCACTTGGGAGGCAGAGGCAGGTGGATCTCTGTGAGTTCGAGGCCAGCCTGGTCTACCAAGCAAGTTCCAGGACAGCCTCCAAGACAATACAGAGAAACCCTGTCTCGAAAAACCAAAAAAAATTTTCAAAAAGAAAAAAAAGCACAATAAAAATGAGAACAAAATGTTCCACCAGCTTGGAAAGAGATGCTCCAGCATTCTACTCAATGAAAGGTTAGTTCTCTGGTGGCGCTGCTAGGATGTTGCTGAACCTTTAAGATGGCACTCAGAGAGAGAGGTTCTTAGTTCACTGGAGGTATGCATCTTGAGTTAATCACGAATTAAAAAGTCTCCACATCTTTTTTTTTCTTTCTTTCTTTTAGTTTCCTAGTCATGAGATGAGGAATTTTACCCTAACAAAACCTACCAACACAATGTGCTCACAACCAGCCCCAAACAATGAAGCATCATTGTGGACTACAACCTTTGAATCCATAGTCAAAATATACCTTGTTCTCATAAATCAGATAAATTATTTTATTTTAGTGACATGAAGTTGACTAATTATAAATTTCTGGGTAATAGAAATACAGTCATTCAGAGAAAATTTGCTCAAGTTCAAACATAAACTGCTGTAAGAATTAGTTTTATTATAACAAAATTTTCTTAAAGGATGGAAGAAAGAAAAGAAGGGAGGGATGGAGGGAGGGAAGGAAGGAAGGAATTTTTATAGTCCACAAAAATTGTTTTGTCTCTACCACTCTGGTATAGCTTAATATTAAGATGTATCTTCAGAGATCTTCCCATTTAGAAACAAAAGCATCCCTAAAAGGAAGGTGTGGAAAAATTCTGATAAAGGTAGACAGGTCCAAAGAGGCACCAGAATCTATGGAGAAATAGATGAGGAAGTCCAGTGTTCACCCTTACATAGTGATAGAAATCAGGCATTCCCCCAGCCTGATTGCAGGGCCACCAACAGGCACTTCATTATGTGCCACTAAATGTGACTTAGTTCCACCACAACCATAAACCCTGTATTTTCTCTGTGTAACATGCATACCCTTTAAAAGGTACTCTGCCATCAGGGTCCACTCTCTCCCAATCTCTGTCTCTCTCTTGTTCTCTTGCTGTTTGTCTCTTAGAGACAGCCTTTGAATTATCCCCCCCAATAAATCTCTTTCATGATATCTGTTGCATGGTGTGATTTTTGCAGCTTACCTTGGTCCCAACCCACCAACGTATAAATCCTAACAATTAGCAACCAAAGGTGTATAAGATTGATACAACATTACTAATAACTTATACTAGTAACCACAAAACCACAATTGCTCCAAAACATCTGAAGCCCAAAGTCTAACTGAGCCTAATTATTATTTGATTCATCTGCCTATGAAACTGGGAACTCGAGAAAGTTTATTCAGGGTTACCAAAATGAAAAGGAAAAAAACATACCTTTTAGACAAGCTATTCATAAGTTTTTTTAAGCAGAAAAAATGACTAATGCTGAATGGAAAGAGGAAGTCTGATCATAGGTATACACATTTGATCACTGTGGAAGGCTTTGCTTAGAATTGGCCTATTAAGACACATGGCAATCTTGCTCCATGGTTAAAGATCTAAAGCATCTTGGGTGCCAGGACTGATATTGATTATTGCATCATTGAAGGCAGATGACAAATGGGTAGCCTACATTTGCAGTCTCTGGAAAGGTACAATAGGACCCAACAGGCAGAGAGCTGTCAAATCTTTATTGCTTGCTGTGTTATGCTACTGCGGCCCAGGATATTATTCTCACCATGTTAAGGTGACACAGGTTGTTCTCACCTCATATTTACTGAGTAAATGATGTTCTCTGCTTTAGCATACTAGATTTTATGCAATGGGTGTTTATAAACGTAAAAATGCCAGCACATAAACATGATTTCCAGTTGCTACCACATACTTGATGGGCATAAACACAGTCTGTATTCTCAGAAATAATGAAGAGCTGAAGGATTATTTATGGATTGAACAGCATACTTTCAATCCATGAAAGGTGGCTTCTCCAAGAACGAATTCCAGGTTCACATACTGGACATCCTGGAGGGTTTTCCAGTACAGGAAATTAATCAGTCCATAAATTCCTACAAAGAAAATGATGTCATGAGGAAATGGAAGCATCTCAGGGCTAGACTGGTTCTAAGGCTGAAATTGGACTTCTGAGCTCTGGTCTGGCATGTAGAACAAGCCTTTTATAAATCAGGGTGGCATTTTTAAACACTTGATGTGCCCACTGTCATAGTGACAGACACCATAAACTCCTACTCTAGTCCTTAGCAGCTTTTGACAAGACCTTCAGAGATAATTTGAGAGCTTGACATCACATGAAGAGAACTCCATAGAACTCACAGTCTGCACACCTTTGCTCAAGGAGGATCTCTATCCGACCATTTTAACTAACTAAATCAGTCTCCCCACGTTTCGTGTTTGTGAGAAGAATTCTGTGTGCTGAAATTCACCTGGCTGTCTTACCATGACTCCTGGAAAGCATGATTCAGTAAGTCTGCATTTAAAACAAGATATTTTTCATCCCAGAGATCAACTTGAGAATGATTGCTGCTAACAAAATTTTAAAATGTATCACTTTATCTTTTACTTTGTTTCACCCTTCTTTATTTCTCTCTCTCTTTTTTTTCATAAAAATGTTACTTTCAGGATGTAGTCATGAGACAGTAAAGTTTCAGACTTTATACCTGAGTCCCCTTTCTTATATTTGAAAAGGATTTTCTTTACCAATATGGTGGAGAGGGGAGATAAAGTATGCTCCACATCAATTTGCAATTTTTAAACAAATAGCATCTTCTTTATATAGGGGTCAAGATAAATGACTGACTTAAAATGGGTAGGACAAATTTTCTTTTAAATCTCTAAAACATAAAAGGCATTTACATCAGTGGTTCTCAACCTTCCAAATGCTGTGACCCTTTAATATGGTTCCTCATGTTGTGTTGAATACCAACCAAAAGATTATCTTTGTTGCTACTTCATAACTGCAGTTTTGCTCATGAGCAGTGTCTCAGTTCCAAGGACTATCAGAAATACATGTTTTCCAGTTGTTGGTATCCACGGGTTTAGAACTCCTTATTTATATAGTAGAACAGTATTTGTATGTGGGGGTCGCACGGGCACATATGTGTGTATTATAAAAGACAGAATAGTTTGCAAGATAATAATATAACTACAGTGTAAATCCGAATTAAGGTTGGATTTCATTAAATTCATTATCAATCAAATTCCTGAAAACCTGCAAGGAAGACAGGGAAAAAAAGAAATACATTGTTCATTTCCTTCTTTTGAACTGAGGAGTTAATATTAGAATGCTTGCTAATTAGTTAATTTATTCTGTTCTTGAGCTAAGCCAGAGGCTCACAAAAGCCTTACAAGTTTCAATTTCTAGACAGGCCTAATTCTTAAATCACAAACTTATGAATTTTATAATTATTTCAATTTAAACTCGCAAATGTCCCTCTAGTAATATGTCAAAAGATTATTATGCTATTAAGTTTAACATTGGTTATTTATAGAAAAGGTTAGAGATTGATAAGGATTACTGCTAGCAACCTTTTAAAACCATATGTATCCTTTTCAAATTACAGAACTTGGTTTAAGTGTCATTCATACATTAGAATCAGCTGCAGCAAATAATCACCAGCTGCATAGATCCCCATTTAGCCTCATTTTCCATTATCCAATAAAGAGGCTACCAAGCTACAGACCTTGTTTTTAATGCAATACTCATTAAGTGCTTAATCTCAAAGGTTTCCCTGATCTTTTATACAAGTACAGGCACAATTGTTTTTAAAACAATAAAGCTGTATATTTATAGCCACATCTATAACAATTTCCTGCCCTCATGAATATGTTTAATGTTAATTAGAAGTTTAAAACAGAACAGTTCCTAACCACTTGAATAACACTTCATAAATTTAAAAAAACCCAAACAAATCAAATTTCAGTGGCAAAGGATCTTTTATTTAGTCAGTAAATAATCAGGCTCAATAATATTTTCTTTTGTTTTGCTTTTCAAGTCAGGGTTCCTGTGTGTAGTAGCCCTGGCTCCTGGAAGTCAAGTGTAGACCAGGCTGGCCTCGAACTCACAGAGTTCTGCCTGCATCTAAGTCTTGAGTGCTGGAAGTAAAGGTATGCGCCACCACACCTGGGCTAGATTTAATAACATTAAAGAGCAAATCACAGTAGAGAAAAAATGAACCAGAAACACTCGTTTTAGTATATATATGTATATATATATATATCATTAGATTATAATATTTATAAACACCCATATATTCTAAAAAGATGGTTTTATCACATAAAGAAATAACTTCATAGAGGTGAATGATGATACTAAATAGACATTTTTTTAAAGGATGAGGAATTAATTTTGATGAGATCTGCAAGTAACTCAGCTGGGTAATTCCAATGGACAGAGTGAGAATCAAGGTGGGGTGAAGTATGCAAGATTTCTTTTTCTTCCACTGAACGTCTCTACTCAAAGTCAGCTTTCCTCTTATTTTATATCTCTACTGAGAGTAAGAAAATTCCACCCTAAACATTTTTGATGACCATTTGAAGATGTTAAAGGAAAGACAGAAAACTGACCAGGACTCACAAGAAATGAGTGTTCTGCCAAAACAAATGACCTGCCAAGTAGGTAAAAAAAAAACCCTCTTAAATTGTGACCAAGTGAATGTCATTGTTTGATGCACAGGATCTTTTAAAACATCCATCCAGGGTTCTGCAGGGCTCTGTCTACATCATGTACTCAATCACCATAGCCTGTCAAAGTCTTTGACTCACAGTATACCTTCAGATGAATGCTTAGATATTCACAGGTGAGTTTCCAGCTCAAGACTGGTTACTTACAGGTAACATAATAATATTGCTCCTGTGTGTGTGTGTGTGTGTGTGTAATGAATGTGGTGGGGGACCACTTTACAGGGTTCTTCTTCATGCCACAGTAAAGTAGGCATTTTCCAAGCTAAAAATGAAATTAAGAAAAGTATCTTTTTATCATATGAAAATGAAATAATAAAAGTGACTATGAGCAAAACACAAATGGAATAGCACCAGAAATTTATACAATGTAAGAATGAATATTCTTAACTTGCCTCTGCTAATCAGCTACACAAACTTGATACAATCCCTAGGAAACGCCATGCTGTTTCACAGAAGTTGAAAATTCCTAAGGAATCACATATAAAAAGTTAAGAAAAAACAAAACTACCAGAATAGCCACTGAAATTCTGAGAAAGAAAGGTATTATACTTGATCTAAAATTCTACTACAACAGAGCTCTAATAATTAGAACATATATGGCATTTCATAGAACAGAAGCAGAAACCAATGGAAATGATCAGAGAGCATAGAGATATGTCTAGTATCTATGGTCACTAGTTGTCACCCAGGGCATTATACTAGTTTGCTTTTCTGTTGCTGTGATAAACAAAATGACCTCAAACATCTATTAATGTCATTTTACACATCAACTTCAGAGTCCACTATCAACAGAAGCCTTGGCAGAAACCTGGATGGAGAAACTGAGGCATAGATCACAAAGGAACACTGCTTACTGGCTTTATCAACTATATTTCTTACATGATTCAGAACCACTTGACCAGGGTGGCACCACCCACCATGCAATGGCCCCTCCCATATCAACTGGCAAGCAAGTGTAATCCAATGAATCTAATTTCTCAGTAGATGTTCTGTCTGGTCAGGAGACACTAGTTTGGACCAACTTGACAAAAGATAATGAGTGCAATTGACCCCTTCAACTTGCGACACAAAAACATAACTATTAACATCTATAAAGCCTTTAATAATTAAGACTCCTCACAAAATAGCATAATTTCATCAAAGTTCATATTTTACAGTGAATATGTAAAATCAGTTTCCTAAGGCAAAAATGGCTTCCTCTTTTCAGTTTACTATTCAATTTAAAGGTACTCAATTGATTATAACTCAATATACAAGAAAAAGAGTGAATATGAATAAAATCACTTAATAATAGAAAAACATAAGATAATACATTCTCCATTAACTTAAGAAAAATATATTTGTATTTATTTTTCATGAAATAAAAGAATAACTGATTAGTGAGTGGACAAACTCAGCATCAAATGTGTAAGGACAGAGAAAGATCCAGATGAAAGCTGATCAGTGAGCACAAAGATATGGCTAAATAGGAAGGAGATGTTTGCTTTTTCCCTACCTACAGAGAACAATAGTTAACTTCCATGTATTCAGACATCAAACAATCAGAAAAGGGCTTTTGAATGTTTTTGCCATAATGATACACTGCTACATATCTACTAGACACAATTTAAACATTAACCAATCTATAAATGTTTCTAGACATTATAAGATGGTGTAAATACATACCCATTTTGTTTTGCTATATTAACTGAAGTTAACAAACAGTCTTATACATACTCGTATGCAAATATTTCAACAGCCCATTACTAGTAGTGAAACAGAAATTGTTTCTTTGACATTTTGGGTGTGAGCGTAGCCTTTTCACTGCTGAGCAATCTCTCAAGTCAAAGAAATATTTGATAATTTTAATTTTTATACCAGACTGGTATTTTAAAAATAGGTCATTGAGGTCAACTTACCCTGTATTAACTCACATTCTAAAACCACAAGAACTCGCCGGGCGGTGGTGGTGCACGCCTTTAATCCCAGCACTCGGGAGGTAGAGGCAGGCGTATCTCTATGAGTTCGAGGCTGGGCTGGACTGATAGCCTCCAAAACAATACAGAGAAACCCTGTCTCGAAAAACCAAAAAAAAAAAAAAAACCCACAAGAACTAAACAAGTGCCATCCTCTGATGCATAGATATTTTAATTACTTATATTTCAGATTATTAGTTTGATTGGTAATACATAGCAGAGTATTCTAAAGATAAGCATATAACAATGCATGAAGTAACTTGTGAAAGGATGTTCTCTTTATAAGAAATCAATTAGGAGCCCCAAGTCTGTTGTCTATGGCTATGAAAATATGTCTGAAAATAAATTTCCATGTGAAATTGTCAGCTGTTCAGAATCTCCAGAAAACACTGATGTTAAATCCTTTTGACTCCTAAAAACAACAAAGTGGAACACAGTGAACTGTCCTGCGACTTTTCTTTTCAGGAAAGCATAACGAATCAGGTGTAGAGTCCAATAAAGGCACCAACATACTATAAACGTGCCTATTAAAATAAATCTTGGGCACACTTGGTTAAATTTGCATACATGGAATTCCCTTTGACTCTGTCCTTGATTGAGTCAGTTAGGGAATAGAAACCATCAGCCAACGTTGTTCGAAGTGAATATGTGCACCCATGTTGGGAAGGGAAGAAAAGAGGGGCGAAGGGTCAGAGGAGAGGGAGGAGAAAAAGAGAGTCCTCATGAACACTTTATGTTAGAAACTTGGAGTGCTGAGCCCTCTGGTATGTGTGGGGGGTGGGGTTGTTATCTCACCTCTTACATAAAGTATAAAGATACATCAACAGGTGCAGTTCTTCTTGGGTCCTCATATTTCTATTTGACAGTATGTCGTTCAGGTATCTAGGTCAGGCCCAGGTAGACACTAGAGACTAAATGACTCAGCCACCAAGTGAAAACTGAAACAGTGACTTCAACTGTGTCATGGGCTGTCTCCCTATATTACCCATCATATTTTCACTTCCTCTAAAGTACCTGAAATTAACTATCAGTTTAGTTTGTTTCAAGATCATAACAAGGGATGTCATAAAACTCTTTATACTGTTCTCTATTCAAACAATCACTTGTCCCCTTCAAGAGCCACTCATCAAGGCCCAGGACTCTCAAAAGAGAGGACAGAAAAAAGTCATGACCTGACTCTTCTGGAGCAGTTTTGCTTTAGAGTTGCTTCATCAGTTCTCTATGTCATTTTAGTGACACTAATTCCAAACATTAATGAGTGTGGTTCATACTCCACTGTGGGCTTCTATTGCTTGTCCTATCATTATGGTTTAACTTGTTAAAGTTGACTGCTAACCCAGAACTCTAAAAAATTGACCAGTTTTGCCAGAAAATTACAGAATTCTAAATCTGAATTTTGTGTTCTAGCTTCTGGATAACCGTTAACAAAATATTATCACATCCAAGGATCACTCAAACTTCCAAGGATGGGTATGTGGTTTCTAAACACACCTCAAGACACTATTTGATGAATGGGAAATCTAATAGTGGTTTACTCTACTTTCATAATACTGGTTTACCCTGCACTAATTCCATTAAATTGCTGTGATACATTTTTCAAAATAGAATAATTTACAAGGGATTTATGAACTACTCATGTTTGCAAGAACCAATAACAAGAGAGACAGAGAGATATTTAAGGAATAATAGGAAGATAAATTTTAGTAGGCGCTATTATTTTCAAGAAGGAAAAGATAATAAAGCAAAACCACCATTGGAATCATTATTATACAAACACTGACAAGAAAGAAGCAACCAAAATACAAAGCCTCTAATTTTTAAGCAATAATGCAACATGTCAAAAAATCAACACTGAATTTTCCAAGTTGTCTGGATTTTGTAAAGCTTCTCATCTCTTCTTGTATTTTGTCCCGAGGTAATTTCTCTGTCTCTTTCTCTGTGTTGGCCTCCTTTGCATTTTGAAAGCTCACAATGCCCATCTCACCCTACCCCCCATGACTGCACTGCAGGTACCCACCTCCCTAGAAGATAGCAGGAGAAAGAACTCCATATGAAACTCAGGTAGGCAGCCAGCAGGAGAGAATGGAGCGTGTTCTGGTTTGAAAGTGCTTGGCACCAGCTTGTCAATTCTAACCTGACTAGTGTTCTCTCAGGAATGCTCTGCTACAAGATAAGCACGGAGCTTTGATAATCCAAATACACTTTGATAGAACATCAAGTGAATTTTGTAGCAGAGAGCAACGTTTTTAAGGTTCTGCATTTTAGCTGGAGGCAGAGGGAATACCAGAAGGAAAAGAATTGAAAGCTGATCACCACTTCAAAAGCTAATCTTTGTAATGCTGTCATTAGCAGTTGGAAAAAATTCGCATGCACATTGCTGAAGCAGACAAGAAATGATTTTGATGACTGATTGCTCTAGGGTGTCTTTTAACTTCCCCAGTCTTTCAACAACAGGTGAGGTCAGGATTTCTTTTGCTCCTGTTACATTTGTGAAATATTTTGTTTGTAAAGGAAGAAAAAACATACAGGAGACAGATTCGTTGATGAACTCTTCATTTATTTTCTCAATAAAAGATAAGTATCTGGTATATTCAGAGTAACAAGGGAGATGAAAGGTTCCTTTTTCTAAAGAAACTATCCCCTTTGGCTAGATGTAAAGGCAGAATTTTCACTTTTAAACAAACGCAGTATAGAAATATTTGGACTAGACTGCAGAAACGTTGCAATAGGTGTGGCAATTGGTAAATGTAGAGTCTGTACTTTAGCAAGGAAGAAAGGAAGAGATGAAAACACACAAAAATACCACCCGCTGAGACCAACAAGGGAAGCATTAGTGTTTCAGATAAAAATATATAACAAATAACCACACAAATCTGGAAAGCGTACACAACGGGAAAGAGAACTGCTAAGTTCCAATGTCTTTTCTCGATAGCTTTTCTCCATCAAACTCTGGCCTTGTGAAAAGTCCTGCTTGCCAAACACAATGTGGGTTTTGTGGTTACAAAATCAATGACATTATGGCTGTGAAATGTGGCTGAGGGATAGTAGAGAATTCCTAATTATTCAAAAGGCTCATGATATCAATCTTAAGAAACAGACAATATCCATTATGTGTTCTTTTAGTACCCAGTGATTCTAAATGGATTTTGAGCTATCATGCTGCCATGGTTTTTCCAAGAGATTTCCAACACCATCTTATTATTTTTTTCCTTTCTTGTCTGTCATTCAATACCCCTGGCCCACACTTTCTTCTCTCACAGGGGAATCTATGTGTTGTTCTCAACACCTAAGCAGTGCTCAGACACAGTGACAGTGTCCTGGATTTCTCACACAGGCACAGGGAGAAACAATATTAAGGAGAAATCCTCTAGTGTTGAAACATGTGGCAGATTTTGAGAGGGCTCAGTCTTGCTACACTGTGGCAGCAGTAGCAAGAATCAAATGTTGCTGGGAAAGGTGATTTCAGAAAAGAAAAGCGATTACTTGTTATGCAAGTCTGTGTGGTAAACAATCCTTCTTAGAACAAGCGATAGAGACAGTAAGGGACAGAAATGGCATAACTTGGGCAGAAGCACACAGCAGATGGAGTAGCTGGGGAGGCCAGAGAGTATCAGAAGAAATAAAGCTACTGGAAACAGGAGAAGAGTCACTGAGAATGAATGCTAGGAAACTTAATATAAACAGGAAGCTAGCATTAGAGGGTAATGCTCCCACTCTGCAAGCATGAAGTAGAAATTACAGGTTTGCTGAGAGTTAGAGACAAGGTATCCTTTAGGATAAATTGGCCATAAGACATTCTATAATTTAACACCAAGTCTATCGTAACATGTGCAACTTGTTTAGTGACATAACCTTAAGATTTAACTATTGATATTCAACATGCCAACACACTTTTTTTCCAGTTTGGAAAGGTTAAAGTATTCTTTGAACGAGCATTTTGTAACCTACTCCTCTTTAGAGTTTCTCAGCGTTTCTCACCTGGGAGGTCTGTTTTCCTTATTTTCTTTCATTTTCCATAGATTTTTTAAACTACTATAAGCACATATGCACACGACATTATTAGTTCCTGTCTACTTCTGTTTTGAGTTACTACTGACGGTGTGATCAGGCTGCAAGAAAGTTAGTTTTTCTTGGGAAAAAATACACCAGGAATTGTCTCTCAGGCATTTTTCTCAACAGCAGTGCTTAGTCATGAGAATTGGGAGGTGACTGACTCTAACATAAACCCTTGAGAACCACTAGAAAAGTTAATCACCACATAATAATGGGTCAGTAATACCATTGTAAAATATGAAGAAACAGCCCATGCCATTAGTTACCAAAATTAAAATTTAAATCTTCAGTCATGGGAAGGCATTTTCCTTTTGGGTTGTAAGCATAACACAGAATACATTTAGAAAATACATTTATTACTGCTATGCCAACTGAGAGGTATATGTAATTAAGCTAGAAAATATGTTCCACTCCATTAATGTTGCCATTAGAAATTCCGAATCAGCCATTAGAAAATCAAAAGTAGCCGTTAGACAGACTCGTTTTGTAAGAGGGCTATGCATTCAGTCGCATCATCTCTGTTTCCCTGACAACCTGCCAGCATCCATGACCCAGCCGAATTCCCAACAGCATTGCTGAACAGGCTTTTAATAACACTGACAGCTTTTTAGTTCTGGTGGTATGATGTTCTTCTCTTGGTGAGCACGGAATCGGCTTCCTATGTCCCAAATGTGATTTAACCTTTGTCAACTAATTCACAGAATATAGTGCTTTGCATACTACATAAAACGGCGCATTTATAATGGGGGATACAACTGAAGTCCCAGCACTCTCACTAAGCGGCCACTTAAAAGTGTTAGGCTTCATTCTTCAACCATTCGTTTAGTTGTGTATTTTTTAAAGGTCTCTAAATATTGTAACTTATAAGAGGTGAGAAAAGTATACTTTAGAGACACTGATAATAGGTATTTATTTAATAATCACTCTAGCCATTGTAAGGCTTTACTGAAATACATGTAGCTCTACATAAAGAACACTGAATCCTCCTTCTCCTTTCCTTGAACAAGAAAATGGGCTTTTCCTGTATTCTTTCCTCTCTCAATGACTCTTGATACATTTTATCTTTTCTATTGTGTATCAATTGCCTTCCTGTTCTCTACACCTTGGGTAACACACAGATAGGAGCTTGATTTCCCCTGACTCAGCATTTTAGAAGAATGTCTGTCATGGCAGCAATAAGTAAAGTACATCCCTTCCCTAAAAACATGTGGCTAATCAATGCCCATCATTGATTTCTCTTCCTGGACAGCAAGCTCACAGGTAAATTACCATATGTAAAAAGTCAGCAATAGCCCAACACATATCCTGAAAGGAAGCAAAGCCGTGCCTTTACTTTGTAATCTTATTTTTTGCACAAGGGCAGAACAGGGAAAGAACAGTCAGATACAGATTTCAGAAGAAAAACCTGCTTTTAAATATTCTGTTTTAAATCCTATTTTTCAATAAAGAAAACAATCAGATTAAAAATGCATTCTTCTACTATACCAAAATGGCAATTGTGATCATTTTGATTTTGCTTTATAATCCTTGTTCTTGAGTTTAGGAGTATCTTTCACTGTAGGATTTTAATGACTATTATAGTGTAAATTACTTGCCTACCTACACTCTTTTGTCAAATAATGGTAAAATGGCAATTAACATCAAACTTCAATGTACATAGAAAGGGATTGCTTTTGTCACCTTAAGTTCTAAAGTTCCAGGGGTAGATATTTGTTATTATTTCGAAAGAACCTTGAAAAAGTTGGACTCAACAGTTTTGGAGACAGATTAGAGAGAGGTATAATGGACTGATGACTTACCGTCTGTCTTGGATTTTCAAAAATTAGAAACTATTTATTTTGTCATGTTAATACTACTCACATGCAGAACACTCTGTCTTCATTGAGAAATCGGCCATGTTTCCTTTCACCAAACAAGCTGAAGTTGCATTCCTATTTTTCACTTTATAATCTGGTGTGTTTTAGATATTCCACAATTCTTAAGGTTGGTCTCACTCCCTCTATTGCATCTCAAATGTCAAGCAAAGACACTTGGGTATCAGTCTTTTACTCCATCTAGCATTCCACTTGTAGATGTTGTTTCTAAGCTCTAGAAGCAACATTGCTCAGTTTCTCATTAATGCCTATCTCCAATTCCCTTGACGGTTTAGCTTCACAACTTAGAACTTTTCAACTAAAAAAAATAATGTAGCATGTAGCATGAGCATATACATATTATATTGAGCAATATAGTGCTAGTCGAAATAACATCTCTGTATTTTACACAGACAAGGAGAAAATCAATTCACACTGTTCAGCAATCAAAGGAAAGTCTATAAAATGCCATCAATTACTTTAAATACACTATTACTAACACTGACATTCTTAACTAATACTATAAAGATGTCAATTAAAATCAATGAATTCATGTTTCAGAGGCATATCTATTGACATAAAACTAGCTAAATAAATAAATAAATAAAAAGAAAAGATACGCTTGAAGAATTTAGACACATGTCTTTGGGAGAGAGCTCAGAATGAATGAAGACCTGAGCCTGGATCTCCAGATCCCATGTAGGCTGTATGAAGTATGAGTCTATATCACAAAGCCCCAAGCTCCTTCTGCTAGAGAATATGAGAATATCCAGAATCTGACAAGCACAGGACTGAACACCAAGTGACTCTGTTTTGAACCAAGTGGATAGTGAGAATTGATACATATCAGTGTCTTCTATCCTTTAGGTGTGTATTATGACTCATGTATACCTCACTTGAACCAAGAACACATACACACATGCAGGCATACATGCACAGGTGCATGCAAATGCGCAAGCACACACACACTTTAAAAGATTTTAAGGGAAAGGCCTATTCAGCACCTCTAGTACTAAGGGACAGAGACTCACTCAAGCCACCAGGGGTAGGTAGACTAAGGGCCCACCTGGTGCCACAAGATGCCAGGCAGTCATGCACTATTATGGTGAGTAGTTGTGTGGAGGGGTCTGAGAGGGAGAGAGAGGCAGAGAGGTTCATATCTTGTGGAGACAGGAAGATTTTCAGAGGCAAAGGTGGTGAGGAATGGGCTAATGTTGGAGGTTTGTTAGCCATCTGGGGCCTTGATGACATCCATTCCTGGTCTGCTGCCAAGGGTCATGCTGCCAAGTAGCCCTACTTCAGCCAAGGTCTATGGCTCCTGTTACCACCAAAGGCTGTGCAGATGTCCAGGGTATGGGCAGACACTGGAGGCCATATTGGTGCCCAAGGGTCATAATACGACCAGGGTCATACAGATTAGGGTGGAATGTGTAGCCACCTTCAGTTCATATATGGCCCCTAGCTTCAGCCTGCCCCTGTGCAGATAGCCATCACTCCTCGTACCATTGAAGGTCATGCAGAAGCATGAGGCCACCTGAGGCCATGGTGACATCTGACAGAGAGGCTGCCGAGTACCATGTCTGGATCTGTGGTCCTACCAAAGCCAGGATCTATGTTGATGTACACGACCCACATTCCCACTATAGGTCACAAGAATGCCCAGCTTGCAGGCTGCTACCTGTAACTATGTTGGGACTCAAGAAATGTGCTGGTGCTATTGCTGGAGTCATGCCAACTAAAAGGCCTAGGCTAGTAGGTAAGAAGTTGTCCTGTCCGGGGCCGTGTCTGGGTCCATAGCCCCACTGCATACAGGATCTGTGTAGATGGCAGTGGCCCTTGCTACCACTGAAGGAAGTGTAGATATCTGAAGACTGGATCAATACTAGAAGCCATATTGGCACTCACGGGTCATAATGCTGTCTGGACCATGGAGATTGGGGTAGCCTGCACTGCCACCCTAGGCCATGTTGATGTCGGGGTTGAGGGGGAGCATGTCTGGGTCTGTGGTCCTACCTCAGCTAAGTTCTTTATCGAGGTCTGTGACTTCTGCTGCCATCGGGGGCTGTGCGACTACTTCAGGTCTCTAACACCTCCTGGGACCATGTTGGAGTCTGGGGATCACACTGTTGTGGTGCTGCTGGACCCATGTCAATCTGAGAGGCATATGCAGCCACCTTGGTCAATGGTGACATCAAGATCCAAGTCCCTGATGATGGCCATATCTGGGTCCCCAGCTGGGGTCTGTGATCTGTATTGAGGTCTATCGCCTGTGTTACCACAGGGGCTCATGCGAACCATGTGTTCAAACCTGAGTTAAAATACAAGGACCTCACTGAGCTACATCCCACTGCAAAGAGCTTGTCTCCACCGATCAATGGCCCTAGGATAATGGGCCCCAATGAAGACAGCATGAGAAGGCTGGCCCTACCCCTAATAGGAGACTTGACTCCCATAGTTTGGAAAGATGTCCCCACCTCTCACCACTGGAGTGGAAGAGCTGTCACTCTCCTTGTCTGAGGGGATTGGTCACAGCAGCCAAGACTGACCATCTCAGCAGCCACCTAGGTACATATCCCGGACTTTGAGCTGGCACACGTGAACATCTACCCCATCCGTGACCTGCTGGAGTGTGTGAGTGGACTGTTCCTGCAAAGCCATGACTACATGGTCTACATGACTGGGGCAATAGTGGAATAGTGGAATGTTAGGGGGAATTTCTTGTGGGGGGGTCCAGTGTTGATAGTGTGCCAGAAGCCAGAGGCCTTGAACCTGACCAACAACATTACACAATGAACATTTGCAAGTAAAGCTACCTGGGCAAAGGGGCATGATACACAGCACCTCCCAGTGGCACTAAGACCAATGAAGAGGCAGGTTGTGCAAAGGAAAAGAATGAAATGCTCGTTCTTGGTGTTGTTGTTCGGCTTTGTTGTGTTTGTCTGCTTGTTCAGTTTTTTGTTGGTTTCTTTGTTTTTATACTGAAGCTGATATTTGTATTTTTATTTTTATTTATATCCTATTTTTATCATTTCTTTTATAGTTTTTCTTTGGGCAGAAAATTGCAGGTATGGGGGCAGATTTGGAGGGTCTGGGAGATGAGTGGGATTGGGGTGCATGATATGAAACTCCTAAAGAATCAATAGAAATGTTTTAAAAAATAGAAATATGAGATTTTTGCAGTCCTGTAATTATACAGTTACAATTAATATTTCAGTATGTTAATGATTTCCAGATCTGGTGACAGAAATCATGAATGGAAAGTATTCAATTCTAAAATAAAAAACATTAAGGAACAGAGTAGAAAATTTTAAGTATTTGAAAAGCAGAAGTGGTGTTAGATGTCTCAGTGGTTGAGAGCACTAGCTGCTTTAGCTTCCATTCCAGAGGTCATGAGGTCAATTCCCAGCAACCACATGGTGGCTTACAACCATCTGTAATGGAATCTGATGCCCTCTTCTGTCCTGCATGAAGACAGAGAACTCACATAAATAAATAAACCTTAACAAAAAGAAAGGAAGAAAGAAGGAAAGAAAGAAAAGCAGAAGGGAGGATGATTAGTAAATTAAAATGCAGGGGAAAAAGCTAGAAAAGAGAAAGGAGAAATGCCATTATAAAAACTTAGAAGGTTTTTTTAAGGTGACCCAGAGGCATGAAAATAAAAAAACAAAACAGAGAGAGAGAGAGAGAGAGAGAGAGAGAGAGAGAGAGAGAGAGAGAGAGAGAGAGAGAGAGAGAGACCTTCCTGAAACTAAGGAGGTGTTGCAGTCCACAATTGCTTAGAAGGACAGATCCAGGACAGGTCACAGCAGTGGTCACACATTGGACATACCTTCTCTTCCCTGCAAAGTGCCTACTGCACAGATCCCTCCCTGTGCACCCGGGAACTCACACAAGGCACTCACACTCTGAGGCCTGTGGGAGGGCAAGGGAAAGAAAGGATGGGAAAATTGGCTATAATTGGATCTTATTAACTTAGTCATTTAAATTGCTAATCTGTTTCTAAGTAAGCTTGTTTGTAGATAGCTCATTTGCAGCTGACTGAACCTTTTCTAACACTCCTCACAATTAGAAGACACAGGTTATTGTTTATTTTTCTATTGTTGTTTTTAAAAAAAAAACAAATAAATGGTCAAAATGCAAGGACACACTACAATTGGAACAGAACACATTCACACATCTACCTAGTTAAAGACGGTGATCAACAAACAACAAATGAGCAGATTTTACAGCAGTTCAATTAATTTTCAAAGAAACCTCAAAAAACATATAATTAAAGACAACAAAATGTGGGGAGCATGTCAAGAATAAATTGCCCAAAGGCATGTAGTGTACACGTGTGGGAGTAAAAGACATCCATAGACAATCATCTTCCTTTTTGGTAAAAAACTTAAAGTAAGCATTTGCATAATTTAAGCATCTACAAATTGATACCATGAAAGAACACAAAACATGCATTCTACCTGTGTGCTATTTAGATGGGAAAATTCAGATTATCCAAGAAGATACTATAACTTACATTAATACTGAAATATTAAGAGATGTAGGAAATGAGTTACACAATTACAAATGACAATAAAAGTCATAATTATTACTTAACTTTAGGGTTATGAGAAGATGTACACTATCCTACTATCCTTTCTGTTCTGATTTTTAATGTCTATCATTCTACTTTCATGACCTAAAGTTTTATCTGAAATATAGTAGCAACTCTGCAAGTGTTTGCTGAATGAATAATTGTACAAATCCAGGTGTGTGTGTGTGTGTGTGCATGCGTATGTGTGTGGGTGCGTGCGCACATGAGCACAAACTATTATGCTCTGCATGTATTGTGCACTGGTGTGTGTGTGTGTGAGTATACATGCTGGTACAAAGGCCAAGTTCAACATCAGATTCTCCTATATCATTCTCCATCTTATTTTTTTGAACCAGTGTCTGTCACTGAACGTGGAATTCCCTATTTGGGCTAGGTGGTTGGCCAGCAAGCCTCCAGGACCCATCTGTGTCAACCAACCACAGCGCTGACATTACAGGAGCATGTTGTAAAACACACTTTTTGATGGGAAAGCTGTAGCTCCAAACACAGGTCCTCCTGCTTGCCTAACAACCACTTTTCTCACTTAGCCCTCTCTCTGGTCTCTGAATAGATAATTTAATTTATGATTTTTTTATGTCAGTGTAGGAAAACTGAACTTCTGTTGATTTTTCCTCCTTCCAAGCATTGAAGAATTTCTACCAAGGAAAATTTCAATAACATTTAATATTGATTTATAAAAATATATAAGCTATAAATATGAAAATAAGATATTTCTGTTTAGAGGTGTTGTAATGCTTCCTTCCTCTGAAAAGTTCTGGAAAATATTAATTTAGTGACACCTTCATAGCCTGCATTAGAGAGGGGACTGCTTGGCCTCCTATTCACATTTATATCTCGTGGACATTGTTACACGTCTTTTTGTAAGAATGAATGAAGTGTGATGATAATACGTTCTATGACTCTGCTCCCTTTAAGCAGTATATACGACCAAACAAGACATATTGTAACAGTGATGACCATCTACTTCAAGCTTTCTATTATAATAAATGAATTTAGCTGTCAGATGATGTCTCTCAGCTGTAGAGAGATTCCTAGCATATGCCTGAACATAAGGTCCTCAGTTTGATACCCAGTACCACACAAATATAATACAATAACAATAAATACATGCATTTATCTTTATCTAATAGTTTGTTTAATGTACATACTTTCACTAATAAACCTGTTAAAGAGAAATTTAAATTTACAAACTCAGCTTCCTTCCCTTTGAAATCTGAACATCCTAAGAAGGGTGTAACAGAAAGCCAACTCTAGAGCAAAAATAGATTTTTGGGTAAAAATTCCCCAGTTTTATATTTCTCTATTTTACATATTTCATCTCCAAGTACAACTTGATTCATGTGATTTACTTTATCTTATTTTAAGTGGATTTTCTTTTTATTGGTTACTCTAACAAGCTCTACCCTGAGATCTGACTTCATTTCTAGTGTAACCTAAATATAACCTGAAAGCAAAAGCATGCAGGTTAGAACAGCAAGCCCTATGGCTGGTGCTCTCCACTCCAGAGAAGCTTAAAAAGACAAAGTGTCTAAAGATAAATTATCAAATCTATGTTCCAATATTCATTGAAAATGAACTCTCATTGGCGGTAAGAATAATGTTATCCATTAATTTTCTAAGGAGAAAAAAATGTTTCTCTTTTCCCAGTAGATAATGATCCATTCTTCATCCTGGACTCTTGAACAAGGAGCTCCAGGATTGGTAGAGATGGTCCCTTCAGAGGAACTGAGGGAAAGTTTTTTCCACTTCAGCTTGCCTTCTCTGGTCAAATAATCTCAGGAGAGAAAGACCGATGGCTCAGGATGATGATATTCTTCCAGGCTGAAGCGAAGGATGCTGTTGAAGAGAGTGAGAGAAGAAGCCCCAGGAAGCCTCTTCTCTACTGTACCTAGTCAGGCCAAGCCCCTTATTAACAAAAACTACAGTGCAGAATCTGGGCTTTAGATAAACAGTTTGTTCCAGAAGAATGAGTTGCCAGCTATATGGTAACCCTGAGAGTGTCACTGGAGAAAAACCAGTTGCACCATTTGGAGCCAAATTTGAAGTAAGTTTTATTAAAATATTAAACTTTGTTCAAGATAGACATTGGTCAGTGCAACCCTCTGGAAATAGCCCAGCTGAGTGACCCCAAAACACTTCTTGTTGAAGATTTTATGGACAGAACCCATAGGCCACTGTACTTTCCCTGAGGCTTTGTTGTTATTTTCAAGAACTATTGCTCCCAGCATCCCATCAAGTTACCTGATCCTTTGGTAGGTGGGGCTTACAGGTTAAATTTGGGCATTACCTATAATCCATTCCATTTCAGATAAAATATCTCTTAAATTATCATAGAAAAGTGAGTATTCCCAATAGAGGTGAGTGGGGAAGACAGACTTCAAGCCAAATACTTGGTATATTCTCACAATATTAATGGATTAACTTACCACAATGTAGATGTCACAGCACCTAAACTTCCTATAAATGAGATGTAGCTCTCTTTATGTTATAATTAATCTATATTTATCCTTTATAAATGATCCATGATATTGATTTTTTTAACTTGATGCCCTTTTATTCCAAGAAAAAATGACACCAGAGATAGATTGCTAAGTGATATTGTCAATTTGGAAAGCAGAACTTTTTTTAAAAGTAGGTTTTGGATAGGATTTTATTTACATTTAACACAATACCAAAGACCTTTCAATTAAGAAAGATCAATACTTACTATTTAAATTCTCTTTTTTAAAATTTATATCACTATTATTTATTTCTTCATAATGAAAGAGTCAGAAAACTGTGTTTTGAAAATAAAATAAGGCAATCACGTTTAAAATGAGTATATTTTAAGAATAACACATCAAAGTATGACTATTAGCTAGGTGGTGGTGGCACACACCTTTATTCCAGAATTCAGGAGGCAGAGGCAGGTGGATCTGTGAATTCAAGGGCAGTCTGGTCTATAGAGTAAGTTTCATGAGAGCCAGGCCACAGGGATAGAAACCCTGTATCCAAAAAAAAAAAAAAAAAAAAATGAACCAAACCAACAAACCAAACCAACCAACCAACCAAACAAACAAACAAAAACAAAACAAAAGTAAGTGTGACTATTAAGAAAATCTAATTACCATTTCTCTGCATTTTAAGTCAGAAAACTGCACCACAGTAGGTAAAAGAATGTTAGAGCCAATGTGGCTCCCCAAAATGGCAGTGACAATGTCCTCAGCAGGAAGACACTGGCCTTATAAACGGAAGTATTATTATTGGATAAACAAAAGTCTGAATTCATCATCCCTTGGAAACCCCATAAAGGTGGGTTTCTCTTTACCAGGAGCCTCCTTTAGTCAGCCCACAAAGGTCAAGTACCCCTGGCCAGGGCATCTAGCTGCTGTCCAAACCACAAAGCCTTGTAGACTTCCACCAGCTGTCTGTTATATAATATCCACTTGTTTTTCTGACATTTTGCTTCTCTCTGCTCCCTGGCACCATAGCTTTGTCATTTTTATCTGAAATAAAATTTTCTTTCTATCCATGGATTGGTTCATTTTGGTGGTTTCATGGTGCTTTCACTTATATTTGGTTCAGAGACCCAGAAGGGGAACACTGTGTTTCCCTTCCAACGGGCCCTGCCCCTCCTAATCATGACTACCCACCCCAGCTAGGTGCAAATCAATTGCTTATGCTGGCTCTTGCAAACCACCATATTCTACTCCAAGATTTTAGAGCTCACCTCTCCAACCATTTCTCTCCACCTGCTCTACCCACTCTCTCCTCATCTATTCTTCTTAAAGACCTCTGTGAGCTGACTGCTCTGTTTAGCTCTGTCTCTAGCTGGATCACTGGAACCTGCCCATCAAGTTGTAACAGTTCATCAGGCAGCCTCCCTACATCTTCCTGAGTCCCCATCAAGTAGAAAGAGATGCCTCTCCACTGTGATTCAGTGCATCTCTCTGATGAGTCCCATTCCCTTTGGGGACACCATGGGATTGAGACTCTGTCCCACAGCATGCCCTCACCATGTCAATTTCTCTGTGTCTATGCTATTGGAATCTTCCCTTGGGCAAGATATGATCCCTTTTGAAAAGTCTCTCCCACTTCCTCCATGCTTTTTCCGTTTCACTGTAACCTGAACTATTTAACCCTGGGCTCTTATTAGACTCAACAATGCCTCTCACTTGCCTTTTCTAATCTCTTTCTGTCCTTGGACTCAGAGATTCCATTAAGCCACAGCGTCTTACTGCAAATGACTTGGCCTCATTACAAACTAGATAATCAGTCTCAATGGCCAGAAAATGGCACACTTGCTTTCCAAAATCTCCCAGATTGTGACAAATTCTGTCACCACATAAGCACATGGTCCAAAAATCCCTTCATCTCTACTCTCTGCTCTCAAAAATCATTTTATGTTTTAATATGTGTGTGCTGTTACCTGTGCGTGTGTGTGTGTGTGTGTGTGTGTGTGTGTGTATGTGTGTGGGTGTATGTAGTATGTGTATGTCTGGTGCCTGATTAGACACTCATCTTTTGCACCTGGAGTTAAAGATGTTTGTGAGTCCCTGTGTGTGAGCTGGCAATTGAACCTGGGTGAGAATTGAGCCTGGTCCTCTGCCAGGACAGCCAGTGCTCTTGACCCCCGAGTCATGCCCCACCCCAGGCCTTGAAAATCTCTTATCTCTAAGCGGTCTTTGCTCTCCACTCGTTCTAACCCCTTTGATCACTGGATTCAGTCTTACAGAGATTCAAATGTCTTTTGTTATGGATAATATTAAATATTGCCACATGGTGTTCTATTCTACTGAAAAAAAAATGGCTCTGGAGATGGGATTCGGCCTGTCCACTCTAGATACAAACGCATTTATATAAAAGCAGCCTCCAAAGGCCCTGTCATGGGTCAGGCTGGCCACTTGACTCTATGTCAAGGTAAAGGAGTATAAAAGAACAGCCCAGAGACATTTTGTGCTTGAGAATAGCTAAAGGTAAACTACTTTGAATGAGGTTTTTGACTGTAAAATACAATTGCAGATATTTAGCTCTCTGAATACTCCATGTCCTCTTTTCTTGGTTTTGTTTATTATTTTTGAAGCCTTTGTTGAAATGAAACCTTTTCTTATCTCAGAATTTGTAAGATCACTAGGATGTGGTTTATGAAAATAAAACTTTAAAGTCCCTAGTCAGGAAAGGTAGTTTCAAACTTGTAAGACAAAAGGCTGATAATTAAAATCAATCTATAGACAATCTTAATGTGCTACAGCATACCATATATGCAACTTGGAGTCAACTCTTATTTAGGAATATGGATGTTTTCATTAGACTACAGAGGTGACACAGGCCTCCAAGACTGTTTGTTTTATTTTATTTTCCCTATATTAATGAGACAACACAAGGTTTCTCAGATATTTTGGATAAGGATGGTTTTTGCATGGTGATTTTTTTTCCTAAGAGAGAAAACTAGTACATGAAATGAGGATAAAACCATGAGTCAGGTTTTAGGTAAAAGAACTTAGTAGCAATATCATGTTTGATGATAAAGGTTTATGAATTCTTAAGATGATAATAATCTATTGACTTAAGACATGTGCCTAACCACTTATTGTCTTCATTGACTTTGTTAAGATCTAGCTACTTGGGGCCTGGTGGCGGTAGCAGCAGCACATGCCTTTAATCCCAGCACTCCGGAGGCAGAGGCAGGCGGATCTCCATGAGTTCCAGACCAGCCTGGTCTACAAGAGCTAGTTACAGGACAGCCTCCAAAACCACAGAGAAACCCTGTCTCGAGACAAAACAAATAAACAAACAAACAAAAAAAGGATCACAAAATGAGGTTCTGAGTCTCTCAATGGGCTCAGTAGGCTGTATTTATGGTTTAAAGTTTGCTTAGATACTGAAGGTTCTTTGATTCAAATTTATAAATTTTAAGGCTCAAATTTAATGGGAATAAAATTATAAAATCCGAAAATGACTAACTTTTTGTAAACTGCTAAAGATAAGTTAGACATGCGTGAAAATGGTCAGTAATCTTATAAGTGATCAAATTTTTTATAATTTATTTATTCTTTCAAATTTCATTTTATGTTCCAACCACAGTTCTCCCTCTTACCCCTCCTCCTGCTCACCCCTCAAGTACCCCCCACCACACCCACAGGAAGGTTCTCTCATGAGAAGTCAACAAAGTACTACAAAATAGGTTGGGGCAGGGTCAAGCCCCTCTCCCATGCATTAAGGCTGAGCATGCCATCTCACCCTAAGGAATAGACTCCAACAAGCTAGCTCACGTACCAGGTTTGTATTGTGGTCCTACTGTCAGGGACCTCTCTGATAGTCCAAACTTCACAACTGTGTCCCTAAGTGATCAAAATTATCATGTGCTCAGAACTATGTTTCTAGTCATGCTAAGCAGGAATGTGGTTCATTTCCAGAGGCAAGCTTGGAGGGAGAGAGCAATTTACATTTCCCATAATATAGTCTTCCATATATGTTGTCCAAGTTAAGCCTGAGGTAAATTACTGAAAACAAATAGTTTGTTTAATGTGCAATAATATTCAAAATCTGGTATATTAAAAACTATCTTCAGAGATGAAACAGACCCCTTATAAAGAAATGCTGAACACGGCATGTAATGTTAAATAGGATGCCGGGCGGTGGTGGTGCATGCCTTTAATCCCAGCACTCGGGAGGCAGAGGCAGGCGTATCTCTGTGAGTTCGAGGCCAGCCTGTTCTACAGAGCGAGTTCCAGAACAACCTCCAAAACAATACAGAGAAACCCTGTCTTGAAAAACCAAAAAAAAAAAAAAAAAAAAAAGATGTTTAATGGAGAGGAGGAATAAGAAAGGACTTCCCATGACAGACAGAAATACCAGCCTCTGGCCACAGCCTTGAAACCACCTCCAAACTAGGACACCAACAGGCTCCACCTGGAGCTTGCTTCGGGTGTGACAACACTGGTTACTTCACCTTGCCTGCTGCCACGAGCATGCCCAAACTGTGGACAGGTGGGATAGTGGGGGTAGACTGATTCTCTTTGCCGCCCCAATTTAAGCTACTCTCCCAAATTCCTCCTTCCTTGGAGTTATTGGGCATGGAGGCCAAAGACTGATACCCTGGCCTGATGGCTGAGGACTGATGCTGCTCTAGGATTCCTGCCCCCACCAAAAGCCTTTGAGATGACCATGGAGAAGCCCCCACTGACTGTGCAGGTAGCAGGCAAGTCTGTCATTCTTAATCATTGTGGAGAACCATGGTCTTTATTTCCTGCTTGTTTCAGTAAAACTTATGCTTCTCATATTTCTGTAATGAGTGCTTATGGCCAGTTCCATCAACCTGTGGCTACAGGTCTTCTCCTCTGATCTCTCTGGAACTTTCTGATCACTCTCTCCTCCCTCATTACACATAGCTGTCCAATCCCATTACTAGGCAGGGATATCATGGCTAAATTGCAGTTTTCCCCTTCTATTCATCCAACGCTTTATGAAAATGTCCCTGTCCTCGCATCTGAAGAGCCTCCTTGTCCACCAGTCGACACTGATGCTTCATCCTCTCCTCTCCCAGACTCCTTCACTGACCCAAAAGTACGGGACACCTCCTCTCCTTCAGTCACTTCTCATCACACCCACCCCCTTGTTAAGATCCTACTTTGGGACCCTACCTCTTACCCATGTCACTCCCAGTACCATATTTCTTGAACCTGTCATACAATGACTTCTTAATAAAGGCATTCTCAAGTGTGGTGATATCTTGTTTGTATTTTAACAAATGGAGATGCCTGAAGATCAGAGGGCCAAGTTAGTGACTAGTTAACTATAGAGGTCTGGAGGTCTGTGCAGACAGACAGGAAGTGATAAGGCAGAGGAATATAAGGCAAGAGAAGACAGGAGCTTGCTCTCTTTTTTGGCTGAGAAGTTGGCAAGGTAAAAAGTGGCTGTGGCCTGCTCCTTTGTCTCTCTGACTTTTTCAGCACTTGCCCTGATATCTTGCTTTGGGTTTTATTATTAAGACCAATCAGAACTCAGATTGCACTCAAGTCCACTCACTCACAGTATAACACCCCCATATTGTCTGTCACAAAGCCTGGTGGTTTCTACTGCTGGATCCAGGATCTCAGCATTATTACACTTGGTTCATAGCTAGAAATTCATCTCTCAGCTCCACTGACTCCTGCTAAGCAAGTGATGCTCCACTGAGAAGGTTTTAGACTCTACCCCTTTACCACCAAGCCCAACTAATAATATAGTTTGGTAAATGCTTTTCCTGACAGAACTGCTAGACAGAACAGTCAAAACCTCTAAATTCCTTCTGCTCTCCTCTTGGCTTCTCTAGTCTTAACTCCTTTATATTCTGAATCATAATGTGTCACACCAAATGGACCTATCATCAGACAATTTCCACCCCTGCCACCTGCTGCTATAGGATCAAATGTGTCTGGGACCCCTGGAAGCTGTTTCTTCACTTCTGGGTTTGAATACCTAGATTTCAAAGATGGACACATTGTTTTCTGATGAAATAAATGTGAGTGCTTTAAAGAAAAGTTTAAATTGGTTGAGTCTCTTAAATAAAAAAGCTTAAAAACCGAGGTTCAACTACCTGCCATCCTTAATTGGACTCAAGTGTAAAAGTCAGGCCTTGCTTTCTCCTAGAACACACAGGCTTCTTACTGGGAAAGGTAAACCCACAAACAGGTTTCAATGAATAAGCGAATTCAAAACTATCATGCTGCTGTTACAAAGTTAAAAATAGCTTTTAAACATTCCTCTGTGCTCCAATGACTTGCTTTTTCAATGGCTACTCTCAATAATCGGTCACCTATGTCCCATAGCAAGTGGTTGGATATTTCCAGATGGACAGAAAAAGTTCAAGGTTGATGTAATTTGTGAAGATCTGAGAGAGTGACGTAAGGTATGTCATGTTTCCAGAATGGAAAGGAAAAATAGAAGGGTTACACGAGTTGTGAAGATTAAAAATAGAAGGTTTATGCAAGTTGTGAGGATCCTAGGAAATGATTTAAGGTATGTGACAAATGAAAGATGATAGCCCTGACCTTAAAACTTCAAAGTTCAACATGTTAGTCAAGGAGTTCTGGTAAGTTATTAATCTAGGGCTGGTACCGATTATAAACACTATGTGCTAAAGCTTTTTAAAAAATAATTAAAATTATCAAAATCACAGGCTCAAAATATTTTAATTTCCTACGACTGTTTTCTTTTCTGAATATAAATCTCAAAACATGCTTCTCATTAGGCTGAGAGCACCTCTGTACAGCCTATATCTCAAAATGAGGACACCAGGGCCAAGGGAAGAACATGCAGGCTTCTTCCCAGAACCATCTTTAGGGTCCTCAAGCTCTTCTTTTCCTCTATTCACCTTTCTGCTGGAAATTTCTGACTTATTTCACAAGAATATTCATGTTTCTACAATGCTGCTAGGTTCTTAGGCTTTGTTTTTCCTATGGCTCAATGGCCAGAGTCTGTTCGGGCTGTTTTCAGACCCTTATTAACAGCTTTTGCTACAAGGAGAATTTCAGAGCAGGTTGGAGCCAGTGGTCCTATAAAACCAGCAAGCCCTTGCCTTGCTAACTGCTGAAAAGGGAAGTGCATGCTTCCCTTCTCAATGAAGAACACTACTAATATGTGAAGCTGTATGACCAAGTAGAAGAGAGGACTAAAAACTTACATAAATTGGTTTATAAACCATGGTCACAAGGTGCCTACTTGAACTCAGGATTCTTGCTCTGGTTCTCTCTGGGGCCTGGCTTTGACCAAAACTTGGCCCATTGGTCTCTACCCTTCTCTTCATACCAGCTGCTCCTTGTACCTTCAGGTTCCTTCAGGAGAGAATGAACAACAACCCAACAGTCAGTAAAACAGATGCTTTGACTGAATTTCTTCAGTTCTCTTGCCATGGCCAAGTGTCTTGAGTTCCTGCTTTGGACCAGTGTTCCAGAACTCCCTCTTTTCAAGTCCCCAGTCAAACAGGAAGTAGTCAGAGGATTAGAGTGGCCTCTTATCAACAAAAGGCTGTAATGTTAGATCCAAAGTGAGCTCTTCTCCCAAAAGTCAGTGTTGGTGATAATGTCCTAAACCTAAGGGGAAGGGCTTTGGCCTGGTAAACAGAAAGATAGTACTGGTAAGCAGAAACCTAAATTCCAGCATTCTTTAGGAATTGGGGTTAAGAAGATGGGTTTCCAATTACCCCTGGCATTCAAAGTCTCTGTGGAAACTAAAACTTCAGATAGCCACAAGGGAATTGCCCTCAGGGTGACCCTTTTCAATAAGTATATTCATGCAATAGCTCTGAGCTCTTAGGACCTGAAAGCTTGAGATAAGACTGGACACTCCCACTAACCCACTGTACCCTCTAAATACACCAGATTGTACAGTAAAATTGTCCTCTTTTCCATGTAAAAGAAACCCAAGAGAGTCCTCCCTATATCTCACTGAGGGTTATCCTTCTCGTCTAGGAACTTAAATGTTTAGCTTTTGCTAAACTGGCCACAACAGAATTACATGTATATATATAGAACAGTATCAGGCTTTGTATGGGTTCTGGGGATTTGACACCAGGTTCTCCCCCTCATCCCTAGAGTGGTCATTGAGAAAAACTCTAAAATTCTGTCTGTACCATCTAACATAGGCACTGAGTATGTAGGTCAAGATGTACACTGATTAGCCAGGTGGTGGTGGCGCACATCTTTAATCCTAGCACTCGGAAGGCAGAGGCAGGCGGATCTCTGTGAGATCGAGGCCAGGCTGGACTGACAGCCTCCAAAACACTACAGAGAAACCCTGTCTCGTAAAACCAAAAAAAAAAAAAAAGATGTAAACAGGTTTAAAAAAAATACGGATTAGAATAGATGCGTCATAGATACATCATAGACACAGATTAGAAAAACTATCTGGATGGTAGATTAATTTTTAAAAAGTAGATAGTAAAAGAAGAACCTCAAAAGTGCAGATGGGACTACTTAATAAAAATTCACTCTAAAGACATAAGACCAGGCCTGCAACAAAATAAATGGTCATCACACTGTCTTTGTATATCACAGAAGGGTGTGGTCTGGGACATTTGTTCCCAAGAAAGTAGAATTAAATGAAGAAAGAAAGCTGAACATTAAAAGTCAAGTTAAAAATATAAATTCAGCTTGGTCAAACCTGATTAGCAACATGAATATAAAATAAATTTATACAGTGGTATAGCCTACTATACGCAGAAATGATTACTACTTTGAGAAAAAGCATGTAATTATCTACCAAAATAATCAAGTTACATTGCCATTACATATGAACACAACTTACAACACACACACACAGACACAGAGAGATATATAGAGAGAGACAGAAACAGAGACAGAGAGAGTGAGACAGAAACAGAGACAGAGAGAGTTTCTGGAAGTCATTCAAGAAATTTTATCTTGAAATTGCAAAAACAAAACCTCCTGTTTTGTTTTGTTTTAACAATTACAAAGATTTAACTGATGCTACAGTTTGGAAGTAAACTTTGTCAAAAGTCCAAGGCTTGAAGCGTCATTTGGCACTGTTCGGTGGTAAAGAATTTAAGAAGCAGGACCTCCTGAGATGAGGTCACTGGTGTTGCATCATGAACGGAAACCGTTGGATATAAGGCATTTTCATGTATAACTTCTTGGTCGCTTGTATTCCACCACACACTCCTGCAACTGCCACTGACTTTACTATCAGAAACTTAAAAGTCAAGTTTCCATGATACCATTGCCTACAACTTCCAAGACTTGGAATCAGCCGTAATAAAATTTTATCCATTACAAATCTTTGACCCCATGCATTTGTGAGGGCATTGTGAAACAGACAAACATTTCGCTTCCTTTACACACATAACATTGCTGGAAAAGGCTTCAGAATTCCTTGTGGAATTCAGATGCTACACAACTTGGACACAAATAACAAAAATATTGAACATGAGCTAAATACTTTTCATGTGAACTATCTATAAAATCACAGGCCATTCTATACTTTGGTCCCGGAATTAAATTAAAATTGAGAATATTGTCCTGTAATGGGAAGGAAAGAAAAAATCTTAGCGATTTGTAAAGAGGTATACATGGAATCTACAGATTCTCCTCCCACATTAAGGGGACCTTCAATCATGTGTCCTGCACAGTACAGTGAATGGGTAAAGAAACAAATCAAAAGAAGTATTGCAGGACGAAAACTCAGTGGTCACAGTATTGTGTTATGTTGGTCATTAAATATCATGGAAACCTCAGATTTCTTAGGGAAGGAACTGCATACATCTGGTACCTTCTCAAGAGAAGAATAGATGTTAGTACAGCAGGTAACAGGTACACTGATCTTACATGAGGTGCACAGAGTAAAAGTCACTGAACTTCTGTGGACAGATGTATAGAAGTTTCAAAGGGGATGTTATCATTACTAATAGCCTGGTCACAGTTAAGAGTTTTATAGCTAACCAGGGGCCTGGACTCTTCTGTTGGATGTACAGAACAGCTCTGCAGTACCTCTTGGTGTTTTTATTTGCAGCTGAATGGTTTAGAATGTGGTTCTTTTAATGAACTATGAAATGATCCAATAAAATACACTCAAGCATGAGGTGTGCTGTGTGACTTCACAGTGATGGGATTTAAGAAGACAGGGCTCAATTAGAAAACTTAGAGGAATGACAAATTGAAAGTCAAATGCACGAGAGAATCTCTAAGAAATACTGATAAGTATAATATGATATAATTTGACAGAGGGAAAGAAGAATTCGCTGCATCGTTTTTTAAGAGCTAAGAAGCTAAGAATCCGCTCCCCCACTTCATTTCAGAAGGCCTTAGCTGGAACTGCTTTATGGCCTGATCCACAAATCATGTGCTGAAAAAAGAATGTGCTTGACAATATCTGGCTTACATAAAATAGAATTTATTCCAAAGAAAAGACAAATATATTTCCCTTGCAATGTGGAAACCGAATATTGTATGCTTTCTGTAGGCAAAGAAAGGTGAGGAAATCATATTTGGACATCCTTTGCAAGCCATGACCTGAATTAAAATTTGTTGGACAACAGTTTGTTCATATGGGTCCATAGTTTCAATTTATAGATAAATTTGGGAGAGGAAATTGATTTCCAGACATTTTAGTAGCCAGGTACACAGTATCTTCCTAGTGTTCAGGAGAATAAGGTTGGGGGTGGGGGGAGTAGGGGAGTGGTAGGTCAAGAGTTCAAAGCCTGCCTGAAATACACAATAAGTTCAGAGTCAGCCTAAACATACAGCAAAACATGTCTCAAAATAAAACGGAAACCAAAATATAAAAAATACAAAATATTTCAAATTAGAAATTAATAGTAAAAGCGTATTGTGTATAAAACCTCTGGTTACAGGAATTCTATAAGGTCAAAAAATGGGAAATTCCTTTTTGAAGGAAATATGTTAAACATAATTATTTATTTACACAGCTTAATAACATGATGGCTTTCATGATATAACCTGTAACAATAAGGATGACAGCTCATCAAAATTTATATGAAACTCTTTCTGAGTAAATACATGGGCAAAAATAAAACTTAGATGTAATTTGAAACACGGGGCTGGAGACATGGCTCAGAAATCAAGAGCATCATCCACTTTTCCAGAGGATTTAGGTTCGATTCTCAACATCCACATGACAGCTCACAACTATCTGTAACTCCAGTTCTAGGATATCTAACAACATTTTTTTTAACCTCAGAAGGCAACAGACACACATCTGGTGCACAGACATGTATGTAGGCAAAACACCCACACAAATAAAACAATAAATCAAAATATTTGAAAGGAACCAGGTGGTGGTGGCAGTGCATGCCTTTAATCCCAGCAGTCGGGAGGTAGAGGCAAGCAGATCTCTGTGAGTTTTAAGCCAGCCCGGTTTACAACTACACAGAGAAACCCTGTCTCAAAAAAACAAAAACAAACAAACAAACAAAAAACCTGAAAGAAAACAATGAAGATAGTAGGCTGTTTCTTTTGTCTACTAATCTTTTTTCATATATATGAATTTATATATGCATGAATGTATAGGTGTGTATGTGTTTGTGTGTGTAATTGAAAGAAGGGGATAAAGGTTTCAAGATAATGTGAATAATACACATATTTTCTCTAGAAGCAGAATGCAACACAATTGTAAGTACATACTAATATCCTAATAAAAAGAGTACAAATGGCACTAAATGCATAAGAACAATGGTTGGTGCTCTTAGTCAACAGGAAAGTGAAATCTAAACTGAGTCTACTTTACCCCACGAAAACAAATGATTGTCAAGAACATGGAGAAAGGAAATCCCCATCCATCTCTGATAGAAATGTAAACCGCTGCATTCACATGGAAGTAAGTGTGAAGGTTTTTTGTTTTTGTTTTTTGTTTTAAAAACATTTAATTTAGGATTTTTTTATTTTTAAATTTAAATTAGAAACAAGGTTGCTTCACGTCAATCCCAGGTCCCTCTCCCTCTCCCTCCCCTGCTCCCATGACCTCCCACCAAACCCCCACCCCCCCCCACTCCTAATCCCCACTCCTTTCCCCAGGGAGGGTGAGTCCCTCCATGGGGGATATCCATAGTCTGTCATTTCATCCAGGGCAGGGCCTAGGCCCTCCCCCCAAGAGTCCAGGCTGAGAGAGCATCCCTCATTGTGCAATGGGCACCCAAAATCCATTTGTGTGCCAGGGATAAATACTGATCTACTACCCAAGGCCCCATACATTGCCTCGGGCTCCTCACTGACACCCACATTCAGGGGTCTGCATCAGTCCCATGCTGGATTCCCAACTGCTGCACGATTCAGTCATTCCAGTGCTTGTTCCATATACAAAGGAATCTGTCAGCACACACAAAAGATATTTGTTTAGCCTGATACTACACTTAGTTTAAAAATGATAAATTTGTTTTTTGTTTTTTTTAAGTTGTGAACTGAAGGTAAGTGAACTAAAACTAAGAATTTTATTTTTATTTTTTAACACTAACACCAACTTTGAATGGGTGTTTCTCTTTGAGTAAATGTAGCATTACCTGCACTGGTAATTTAAAAGTGATGTTTAATACCTGATATAGCTATTCTAAACACTGAATCATTTCACTAGACAAAATTGAAAATTCACAATTTTAACATGAACATCTGATTTGCTGGGAAACATCTTCAACTTCTAGGAAATTATAAGGCATATATGGGTTTTTTTCAAAACAGAAAAGTTGGAAGTTAACCTTCATTTCTGACAACAAATACCATTAGCCATCTTCCCTACAGTGATAAACTCACTGCTTACTTAAAAAAAACACATCTACAAGCACCTGAGCCTAGGAAGCTAGTTGTAAATGCCATTACAAGGAAAATTGTGTAGTTCAATTCCCTAATGCTTTTTCAAGCCAAATTTTAATAGGCAGTAGGAATGCAAGGATTGCTTCCTATTCTATTGCAAAGAGACATTGATTTACCAACTGCAACTCAACAAAACTTGAAGTACTTAAATACATTTTCGTTGCTTGTTTTTTCACAATGCTTGGTAGCAAATTGAAGGTATTATAAACACTAGACAATATCATTACTAGGTTCTCCTGTACACAAAGGGCAAAGGTCAATGAGGTAGAAAAAGGTAAGTGATTAATCAGGGTTATGAGGAACACTGTTTTGACCTTCCAGATCCCCTAAAGGCTAAAAATAGCACTTTTAGAAAGGATATGTGACAATGGCGTGTGTGCCAACATGACTCTCACAAGCTTGAATGTTGAAAAGATAAGTAACACAGGGATCTACTCTCTTTAGTAAACTACATATGCATATTTGTTCCATCACATTAACTCTTCATAACTGGTGTGTGCTGTATTTCTGTGTGTGTCTGTGTGTCTCTGTCTGTCAGGGTGTGTGTGTGTGTCTCTCTCTCTCTTTGTGTATCTATGTGTGTCTGTGTCTGTGTTAAATATAAATATTATAGAAAACCCTGGGGAAGTTTCTAAAGACTGCTCAGCACTACGCATTGCCCATGTTTACCCACAATGCCGTTATTAGTTGTTTTATAAAGAACAACAAGTTAATCAACTTTAGAATTACAAAATGAGGTGACTCTAAGTAATAAGAAGGTAATTTTTGTCTTCAGCTAGTGAAGACAAATGGGTAAATACACGTATTGAGAGCCAGAACTAACCATGGTCTATGTTATGAGGAATCTGAAGGTCCTGAGGTTGAGTAAGGATAGGGCATGGGAGGATGTGCATCTGGAGGAGCAGATGGCCCTCTTAAGATGCCATTCAGCATTATTCCCCTGCATCTGAGAGGTGGTTGCCAAGTGCTGGTAGGACAAGCAGTGAAGCAGACAACTCTAGAGAATATCTTGCTTCGAAGTGTGTAGTCGACTCTGGTGAGTACTTAACCTTTCTGTTTACAAAAGAGTTTGCGAGATCACTTGGAAATTCTAGACAGCTGTCAGCTAAACAACTCTATTGGCAGTGTTGCTCTCACAAGTAAAGGAAAACACACACACACACACACACACACACAGAGGTGGGGTGTGTGTGGAAGAGACCCAGAAGAGAAAGAGGGAACAGTGAACAGACAGTAGAGAGACAAGGAGAGGTAAGGACAGAGAGAGAAGTCTTAATAAAAGTCCCAGTTTGAGGAGAAAGTATCTTAATTAAACCAAGAAGAAAAGGAGAAAAGCTTTGTATTTCATAGCTGAGTTCCCCATACATACAAAAATCATTATTAGTTTTGTTTGGGGTGGAATCCCATTTTGTATGTGCTCTTTCATCATAATATAAAATCTGTTATCATTTAAGCATATTCTCAAATCTAATGTTAGAATAGCTTGTTTGGTTGGTTGGTTTTACAGCACCAGTGACTCAAGCCAAGGCTTCCCACATGGGGCCAGGCCTGAACACGGCTCTGAGATCGCCTCCACTGTTTTTTCCACTTTTGATTTGGAGACAAGGTTCCACTGAGTTGTTCAGGCTGCTCTTGACCTCCCTCTGTAGCCCATACTGGGCTTGAACTTCTCACCTTCTGTAGTATTCATGAGAGGTATATCACCCTCCCCTGAGACAGCCAGGGCTACAGATAATACAGTCATATCCATTTATCAGCTGTTACATAAATTAGCTTTTGTCCTTCTGAGGACCCATCTGACAAAGAACTATGCTACTGTCCACTTGGGCAGCATCAAGTTTACCTGATCTGGCTGGTCAACTGTCAGTTTAATGTACTGTCTATTGCCAAGACAGCCACTGATCGGGGTCACTTCTCAGGATGACAAACATGAGATTTAAAGCTTGACCCATTTTCTGGTTATCGAAATGCCTCCTTTAGCAGCAAGGAGATCAGCATGAGTTTCCATAAACATGCAGGTAAGCAAATGCATTGTCACAGTCCCTGCTAGTTTTAAATTACCAACTTAAGGCTGGTCTTCTTGGAGCCGTCATAATGGGATTTGTTCTGATTCTCTGGAACCGTTTCACACACATACCATTTCCCCTCCAGCCCAACGCCCCTGTGTGACACTGAACTCTTTGGGGAATAAGAGATGCCTTTCACATCCAACATTTACTGAACCACTGAGCTCAAGGATTCTGCATAGAGTTGTATAAAATATAGGACCTAGTATCATCTGGCTCCCTTTGAATATTTACATTTTGTTTGGTTTGTAAAACAGTTCTAGCTGTTAGGGGCAAAGGGACAGGATGATGCTGGTAATACCAGGCAGGTATGGAAAATGTGGAGTGAATGAAAGACAAGAACACAAGAGATGCAAGATCACATTCCCTCTTTGATGAGCGTGAAAGAAGATCACAAAGCCAAGCCATTAGAGAATTCAAGCTTGAACAAAGAACAAGACCTGGTATTCTTCATTCTCACTTACACCCTGCCCAGACTGACCTCTAGGTCATCACTGGATCTATCTGCCCAGCAAGCAGAGGACTTAAACAGTCATGGCTCTGCCAATGCCTGCTTGTTCTTCGAAAAATCATTAGCTATGTGACTTATTTTTGATTATTAGCCTATTCATTTCTTTTTTACTTGTAATCCTAAACTCAAAGGCCTGAATATCTGGGAGGACATTGAAGGGGTAGGTCAGGGAGAGCTCCCTAGTAGGGACCTCAGTCCTGAACACGAATAAACCCTGGTGCAATAAACTGAGGATTCAACATGATATTGTCCACATATTCACCAACCATTATAGGAGAGACAGAAAAATTTCATTGCTCTAAATGCGGCGTTCTAGTTATTGGTCAGGATCAGATGGAACTTTTACACATAATAGTATTAATCAAGCTTGGGGTCCAAAATCACATTGTTTCTAGACCCCTACCCTTCTGCTATGGCTAGGGGCTCAGAGGAGACTCTAAATGTGTGACAGCAGCTTGTGGGCACAGAGTGTAGCTGTCCCTGAGCTATGAGGTAAGCCTAGGTAGGAATGACATGCTGAACTAATAATAAACTTGTGCCCTTTAGCAGAATTTAATGTGGGTGTTGATGCTGACAGAACAGCCTCAAGGTTGTGAGGTGGCAAATCATGTATGCATGAAGGCTACACAAATTTACCAGAAAAAAAATGTAGCAAAAGCCCTACATTTGCTAATGTCAGTTCACAACACCTGTTCACCCTCAGCACTTGGCCGAGAAACCCAATGATTTGTGTTTACTTCAACAAACAGCTCATGTGACCTTTCTTATTACAGATATTTTTCCATTTGGATTGCCATAGAGGGAAGAAAGTTCTAAGAATAAGTAGAAAGGGGAAGTCCCAATGGACATTTTTTGATTGAGCACAAGCCAGTTCTTGTGCCTTGAACATGTTAATCTCACGAGCCAATCAAGGTAGATCAGTGTTTCCATTGGCAGAATCTAAAATCAGTAGCTAATGCATCCTTCCGTCATCCTGCCTTCTGATGCTTACAGAACAAAATTACAGTTTAGCGACACAGCTCTTTCCCTGCACAGTATCAACTGGAGTCTCTCAACAACCCTATCTCTGTTTGTTAATAACTGTTTGCAAAAGTCTTGAGAGTTGAATGCTCCCTTATCACATTATGTTTCCCTCACACCCTGAAACATGCTCTTGCATTAATCCTACTGGTCCAAGACGAAACTGGAGATACCCACAGAAGCAGTTGACCTGACCTAGTCAGAGCACGCAGACCCTAGTTGTAAAGAGGGGAAACCAGCATTGGACTAAACCAAGCCCTCTGAATGTGAATACCAGCTAAGAGGTCAAGGCAGTCTATGGAACCTCTAACAGAGGAGCCAGGATTCATTTCTAGGTCACAAATGAACTTTGGAAATCCTTTCCCTATGGAGGGATACTATTGCCACCCAGATATGGAAAGGAGGGCCTGGGCCCTCCCCCCAGATGATGTGATGGACTTTGATGATTCCCCGTGGAGGGTCTCACTCTCTCTGGGGAGTGGGTGGTGGGTGGGTTGGGGAGGATTGGTGGGAAGCATGGGAGGATGGGAGGGCGAGGAATGGGGGGATGGATATGTAAATAAGAGTGTTTCTAAAGATAAAAAAAAAAAGGACAAAATCTACTGGTCCTAAAGAAACACAATCTGTGAGTACAAGCACACCTTCTATAGCATCCTTGTCTAACAGTTTCTTCCTGAGCCTCAAAGCTGTTGTGGTACACATAAGGAAACTCCAATTAGATTAATTCTAACCACAAAACATGACAACAGAATCTTTAAGGACTTGGCCTAGTTGTTGTGTAAGGACAAATGTGAAGATGATGAAAATTAGGCATTGAAATGTGTCATGATGAGTGAGAGTAGGAATGAAAAGAAATTCAAATATGAAAGGCAAGAGAGTTTGTGACTTATAACAGACAGACCAAGTTCAAATTGTGGATGGTTAATGAAAGGCTGAATACAAAAAACTATGTGTCCTGAGCCTTGTTCAACTTTCCCTCTGGTATACCCATATTATGGTATACCTGAATTTATAGTTTTTAAACATGTTCATATGTACTAAATCTTGAGTTTGTTATTCTTTAAGTATTACATATTTTAGGTTATCATGTAGAATAATAGTTCTCATTTGCCATTTTCATGCATATGTGGTGTATGGTGTTGTAATTTCATAATTTCTCCTCTCAAACTGTTCTCCCTATTGCTCTTTGCCAACTTCTGGCAGGTTTCCTTTTATCCATGAGATACTCTACCTTTTTGATTCTTTTAACTGTATATATACACAATGGAGACTTACTTATCTATGAAAACAAGTGAAATTATGACATTTAACGAAATATGCCTAAAACTAAAAAGTATTATATCAATCTTTCAAGGTATTCCAAACTCAGAAAGTCAAAGTAATTGCACACTCTCTTTCAATTCTGAACCCTTGTTTATAATGTTTATATATATGGACATGGGACCATGAGAGAGGCAGAAGAGGTGTTGAAAGAGGAGAAAGCAGTAGAACATGTAAATTAAGTGCTCTGGGGGGAGGAATGAAAAGAAGAAGATGCTAAAACCATAAGGAGAACGGGGAAGATGAATTAACAAAAGACACTTGGAAATGTCATAGGAAAACTTAGTTCCATGTGTTCTACTTTATGAATAAAATAAATAGCCAGGACTTTTGTTTATATTCATCAATCAAAAATAAACTTTTTAATTGCCTCTAAACAGTTATTTCACTAGCTTGCTGTAACTAGTGCAAAAATGATAGGTGAGAATGGCAATTACAATAGAGAAATGAATATGGTGTTCATTAAGTTCATAGGACATACATTAAAAGTCAGAGACTTCACATGTATGTCAAATAGCAGGATTATGCTTTAAAATACCTTTAAACAGAAAGAAAAACAGTAACTGCTCCTAAGAAGAACTGGTTTATTTCATGTGCTTTGAAAAAGTAATACTAACACTTTTTGGAGGACGTATTTGTCTAGATTGCATAGGGAGTGGAAGCAGTTAGGATGTCCATAAAGTCACTAAAAACGTCACTGATAAAATCTAATTCTTTAGTTTCCTCTCCGTGTGTGTGTGTGTGTGTGTGTGTGTGTGTGTTCATGTGTGTGCAAATGCATGAGGAAGCTACAAGGACAGGTGTTCAGCTCTGTCCTTTCCTACTTTAATTGTTCTGACAAGCTGTCTCATTGAACATGAAGTTTGCCAACTCAGTTAAACTGGTTGCCCACAAAGTTCTTAGGATCTGTTTCTCTCTACCTTTCTTGAACTGTGATTTCAGATACAGGCCACCAGACAGCATGTTTTGCATATCACAGATGGGGGTGGATGTTGGGCTGGGCCAATGCTTAACCCTGGTTCTTGGCCTGGGTAGTTAGTTATAGGGTTGGTCAGACTACTAGCTCCGGTCTTCACCACCAGGTGAGCTCTCCAGCATTGCCCTGGCTAATTCACCCCTTGTAGGGATGAGCAAGGAGCTGGGCCAGTTCTCTGGCTTTCATGTCTTAAAGGTCTGATCTCCTTACACATACACCTTCAGGGTCAGCTGTACTGCAATGTCCAGGTGAGGTGTGGGGACTTTTCTCCTGAGTTCCGCAGCTGATGAGGGACAGGGACTGCTCTCCTACGCTTATGACCTCAGGGTCAACTTTTCCACCTGAGACGGGGTGGAAGGAGATCTCTCAGCTACCCATGCTGCCACAAGACAGGTAAGTACTGGGGACAGCTCTCTTTTGCTCACAATTTTGGAGCCGGCTCACCCACACCTTTGTCAACTGAGTCAGCCCTACTGTATGACAGACAAATTACACTGTCATTTTTAAAGATATATTTTTTAAAATAACCCTATAAATATATGGATGTGTGATTACCTGCATGCGTATATGTGTACCACCTATGTGCCTGGTGCACGAGGAAACCAGCAAAGGGCATCTCATCCCTAGGCTAGAGTTACGGGAAGCTGTGAGCAGCCAAGTAGGTGCTAGGAACTGAACCAAGGACTTCTGCAATAGCAGCAAGTGACTTTAACCACAGAGCCCTCTCCAGCACCTCCCAGTACATTTTTACTGACAAAACACTACTCAGGGAAGCATTGCTCTTTCTCCTAAACATGTATCTGCATAATTTGATTCAATTTTTTAGCTTTTTATTTAAGATCACTCCAGTAAATAGATATTTTAGACAAAAAGTTCTGTTTTAATCCAAATTGTTTCTCCATCCACTGAAATATTAATTTATCTGTATGTGTCCAATCAACAAAGAGGGTCAAGATCAGTACTGTATTTAAGTAGGCTTTCTGGGATATTGAAAGCAACTCATTTTCATTGCTTAGAAGAAAATCATTTACTTGGTAAGTTTAGTGATGAAGAATTTAATGGACAGATGGTATTAACTTAATATTTTAGTCAGAAACACAGACATGCAAAGAAAAGTTTAAGTGTGTATCTTTCAGCTATCTAAATGGAAAACATGTTCAGTTTTCGTTTTTTGTATTCTCTGCAATCTACCTTTGAAGTCTGGAGATCTGTCTTGTCACCCTGAGGGTTACCCTCCTCACTGTTACCTAAGCATCTTCTCAGTGCTCCCCAAAGGAGCTCCATTTGCCTGCTGTGCTCCCCACTAGCATACCCACAGGCTTCACAGATGGGTTTCAGGCTATTCTCTGCTGTTTCAGTCTCAGTGCTCAGCAGTGATTCAACAGTCATTCACTCATCATGTTCCCGAAGCACTTAAGCAGCTTGGTCCTGCAAAGGGTATTGTGAACCAAGCTCATCCAGTTCACCACACATTGGGAGCAATCATTGTTATTTAAAACCTCTTGTAAATACTGTCAGTCTCTTTTAAGAATAGTCTGTCCCCTCCCCAGCTTCCTAAAGAATAGAACTTGGGCTCACAGGAAATAGCCAATGGCAAGTAGGAAACATTCCACAATTAGATCACTTAACCCCCTCCCTCTGCGACCCTTTAACCTTGCCAACACCTGTTACATGCCTACCTTCAGTGGCCTGGTTATTGGCAACAACCCCTCCCTCACTGTCCTGCATTCTTATGCCCCATCCCCCTACCTCATTTCCCTTATTTAAGCCTGTACAGAACTCTCATTAAATGCAGCTTGATTGGTAGGTCTGTCTTGCTGTCCATCTCTCTCGTGTTTCTTGTCTCATTCATTCCAGGTTCCTGTGGGCTTGAATCCTGTTGTGCCCTGATGGTCAGGGCAACCACACTTACTATGTACTCATGTGTACAACAGTCTACATTTCATTAATACTAAAAATACTATGCTCAGGTACCAAGAAGTATCAGATATCTGTTAGCTATAGAATTTAAGATAATTAACTAAAAGGCACACCTCAGGCACAATTGAATTCCTTCACAAAGTTTTAAGCTAATTTGACTTTATACAGAACATGAGAGAATCAAGTTAGCAGGGATAATAGAACGATACGAAGATGAAACTTGGGTTCTGTAACATGAACTATATAGTAATAGAACTTATAAGCAGATAGCAAGAATAAGATATCTGATTCCTATATTGCCATAAATGCTCTTTAGAAATTCACTATACAGATTTAGTGTCCAAACTTATGAGAGCAATTTCAATAGCGATTCAATATTTTACCTACACCATCCTGTTGTCATTTTTTGACAGATGCCTAACATATAAATTAATCCTTGTTGTTTCACTTCAGGCTTTAAGATAATAAAATATAAATTCCCTAGAAAAGAATATTTAGCTGCATTTGTCTGTTTGGGGTCAGGTTGTACTTCTCAATGGGCTTTGCAGTGATTGACAGGGATGGACGTGTGTCTGACCATGAATTAATCTTACCTGCATGTCAAGCAATGCTCCAAATAGAGGTTCTCTGCCTTGTTTTTTTATGACTCACATTAGAGCGCAAGTTGGATCACCAAGCCAACAGAATTTGCTCAAAGCTCAGAACAGCGTGGGCAGTTCAAAGCCTAGCACCGTCTATTTATAAAGCACACAAAGCTCCCATATTCAGTGAGTGTGAACTCAAGTACAGTAAAATATTGCAGGGCTTGTCAACTGTTTCTCACTAAACTATTTTTTTATGAGATTACTCTTCTTCGCAAGAAGCAGAGAAGAGATTTAGCACTTCCTTCTGGATGGAGCAAGGGCAGATGAGAGCAAGCACCTAGCTGCAAGGCGTTTGGATCTCTAAGAAATCCCAAAGGAAAGCAGGTGCAGCTTTATATTCTATGATCAAAACACCATCTGAACAGCTTACTTCATAATGTGCAAGGTCAATAATTGATCAAAATGATGTCCAAGGGTATTTCTAAAGACTAAGGAATGTATTTGAATTAGCCAATTGAAAAGCAGCAAGAAAAAGAAGGGACATATAGTGGAATAAATTAAACACAAAAGAAATAATGGAAGAGTTGTCTCTTTGTGATTTAATTAGTGGTCCAGAATACAGAGAGCATGGCTTTCTCATTCAGTAGGTGTTCATTATGACTGGATGGGTCAAAAACAGCGTGAGACGGGCATGGAGGCTCATCCATGAAATCTTAGGACTTGGGAGGCTTCATCAGAGAAGTATTGTGAGTTCAAGGCCAGTCCAAACTATAGAGTAAGATTTTGCCTCCAAATATACAAACAGTAACAAAAAAGAAATAGTCTCATGTTTATACATCTTTCTAATGCTTAATGTTCTTTTAGTTGCTCACCCTACTTTGAAGGTGAAATTAGTTAGCACTTATAATCAGGACTAAGGAAATGTCTATTCTGCTCAGAAAAGAGTATTCATACTGAATACTAAGGTAATAGTTCTCAACTATGGGATGTGATCCCTTTTGCGGGTCACGTATTGGATATCCTGCATAACAGATATTTACATATAATTCATAACAGTAGCAAAATTACAGTTATGAAGTAGTGATGAAAGAATTTTATGCCAGGCAGTTGTGGCACAAGCCTTGCATTCCAGCTCTCAGGAGGCAGTTGCAGGTAGATCTCTCTGAGTTCGAGACCAGCCTGGTCTACAAAAGCTAGTTCCAGGACAGCGTCCAAAGCCACAGAGAAATCCTGTCTTGAAAACCAACAAAAAAAAAAAGAAAGAAAAAGAATTTTATGATTGGAGGGTCACCACAACATGAGGAAATATATTAAAGGGTCACAGCATTAGGAAGGTTGAGAACCACTGACTTAAAGAATGGCTACTTTTACATATTTCTCAACAAACAATATCCTTTTAAAATAGAATAATTCAAATCATCCAATTAGTTCTTCTTAAGCCTAGTCTTTCTTACCTCCATGCCCATATATTTATTTGGAAAAATTCATGGAGCACTTTAGAAAAAGTATTGATTCATTAAAATTGTTAAGTAGGGTGTCTATATAAATGAAAAGAAGCATCAGATGTTCATTTTGGGGCAAGCCTGTCAGCTTTTTTTCAAGTGTTTTGAAAGCATTCAGATGAACATGAGGATTTAAGTCATTCTGGACAATTCTCACTTGATAAAATGACTTCCCAGTTCACATGCAACGAAATTGCTCATTTACCTTGTGTATGAAAACAGAACTGACATCTGCCATGAGACTTTTCAAGTTATTTCATCTAATTTCTAATTTAGCACATCCATATATACCATTGGTGGGAAAACAAATTACTGCATCTATTGTGGAAAGCGGTATGGAGGTTTCTAAGAAAATTTCAATACAGAACCACTGTGCAATCGAGCTGTCCTACATCTGTGTGCATACTCCAATTGAGGGAAGGAACATATACCAGAGACACCTTGAGGTTAGTTGTTAAATGCAATATTATTATATATAATAGTCTAGTACCGAAAATAACCAGGTCAGATTAGCACATATGTAGAAATATATAGGTGTGTATGCTATATAGGAAAGTAAGTGGAGTATTATCTATGTATGAAATTATGTTCTGTCATTTGTAGCAAAATTGCATGAAACTGGGAGAAAGCGTGTTAACTGAGGAAAATAAGCCAAGACACAGAAAGGCTAGTACAATATATTCTCTCTTACAAGTAGAAACAAGGAATGAAAATTAACCTGAAACAGTAGTTATTATTGTGCACTGGGAAATGGGACAGGAGTGGAAGAGGAGTGGATGAATATGGCCACTGTGTATTGATGCATGAATGGAAAACCAAAGTGGGGCTCATCAATATGTACAATTAATACACAGTAATTTAAAGATACAGTTTACCTCTAGGTGAGGAACACAATACTTTATAAAATGTTATCCACAAAATGAGGAAGAAAACAAATTTCCACTGCATTTCCCAGCATTATTGGACAGTACTCCATATTCGGGTAAGTTAAGACCATTTGGAAAGATCTTAACTTTTCATGTATCCGTTCTATTGAAATCCCATTTTGAACCTTAATATTTTGACCATATTCTCTATACAAAACTGTGTGCTAAACGCTGGAGATCTAACATGCACATTAATATCAATCAAACAGCTGCCTCCACTGCTTTTATAGACTGGAGAGACAGAATCATGAGCAATAACGTACACTTTATGCCAGTGGTAAATAACATGAGTCATGCTGCCTTTTTCTTTTTTCTTTGGTGTGATTTTCACACCTTTCCTAATGAACAACACATCCAATAGCAAAATTTAGTTTACCAGTGTGAAAGATGTCTGTTAACTCAGGAAATTTTTGGTTTGAATTTATAAAAAATATTTTTCACCTAGTGAGGGAAAAAAAGGGCATACATGAACTATCTTTCTATTTTAAGACTACAAATCTCAAAGAGTAGACTTTTTTAGGATATGTAACGAACTCAGATCTTAGACCTGACAAAGGACTGTTCTTGGAAGCAGAAAGAAGGGAAGAGAGATAATAAGGCTGCAGTCCTCTTGTGTCTGCCTTCATGATAGGATCTTGTTTCCCATACCCAAAGCCCAAGGAGGGATATGGAGAAGACTTGATAATTCATATTCTTGGAATTTTCTTTATTTCTGTATTATTTCAAATGCAGTCTTTTCAGTCTTATCTTCACTCCTGAAGTTACTTTTGCAGCTGAGCAAAATCTAATGAACTGCAAGGTAAACACAAGCCAAGCTTTCTATCTTGGAGTGTTGCCTGACTAGTCCCACTTTGGTCTCATCTGCATTTATTAAAATTCAAGTTCCGGGCACTTCATTTTGCCTGTAGATTTTCAGCTTTAATTAACAAAATATATGTGCATATGTGCCAAGGACTGAGATTGTGAATAACCGATAGATATTGAAATTGTCCCTTGATGTACTTTCACAGAACCTTGGGCTGTCATTTTCGATAGTGAAGAAACTGACGTGTTAGAAGAGAATGAACTGCAGAGATCTGGTGTTTCCCTGTTTGTCTATTAAGTGTGGCATATGATAAGACTATCAGTATTCATTCTTTGCCTTTCAATACATTTGGGATTAAAGAAATGTTGTATTAATAAGGTCGTGAGTATATAGAATACTGCTAAAGTTTTCTTACTGTCATTTGTATCATATTAAAAGTCACTGGCAGAAATTAAACAAGGTGGGTAGAGCTACAGAGGCAGACAGCATAGGCACACGACTATTGGGTCTAATATCCTGACGCTCCGCATTCTAATTTGCTATTGGGAGAAATACAGCCTCCGATCTATGATTCCCCGCAGGGACATCTCTATCCATCTGAAATGACCCTCTGGAATTGTGTTCAAGACTTTCTTCTCGATTGGCATTCTTGATACAATAAAACTGTACTGTATTTCAACAAGTCCAAAGCACTTCTCTATTTTCCACATCGTAACATCATTGCAATGGGGATGATATGCTAGTTTAACAAAAGTCTTAGTTTAATTGGAAGTGCATCCCCTTTCTTAGGCGTACAATACACCTTTCAACTGAGGACACCTTAGAGACGAAGCACGATTGCTCTCAACTTGGAAGTATTGGAGTCAAGTAGCAATAAATGTGAGAAATATAGTAGGCAATGAAAAAGCCCAGTGCATCTCCTCACGATAAAGATGCAGCATAATCATTTTTCTTCCCAAATGGCAGGCTGACCCAGACGCACACTGACCTTTCCGATTCACCTGCACAGACCGGTGGCTCTATACCTCAGAATGTAAGTGCTAAGACCCAGCTTTCATGAATAATGCAAGGCCTAGAGTCACTCTACTCTGACTGCTTATTCTCCATTCTTCCAAGCTTCCAGATTAGACTCAGATGATGTGACCTTATGATTTGCATTAATTCATGTACTTGAAATGCATCCTCTGTAAGTTTCCTGGGGAGCAGTTTAATTTCATTTGTATGCATGTAAATAGCACCAAGACTGACATAAAAAATTAATGAACTATTTACATCAGTAGCATATTTCTTATTCCTCGGGGCAAACAAATGTTTATATAAATAAGGTGATTAATATAAAAATTAAAGCTATAAAGTCTTAAACAATGAAACAATGTCTAATGTGTTCAAAGCCAAAGACAATATTTAAATTTTAAGGTGTAAATTAGGGGCTAGGGAGATGGTTCACTGGATAAAGTGTTTGTTATACATGCATGAGGACCAGAGTTCAGATGCCAAGAAAGCATGGACAAGTAGGACGGACATGAGGTTGCCTCGTCTCAGCACTGGGAGGCACAGTTGAAATCCTTGGAGCACGCTGCAGATAGAGCAGCGGTATTCGGAAGATATGGGTTCAGCAAAAGACTCTGTGTCAAAAAATAAAGTAGAGAGCTATTGAGGGGCCACTCAACCTCCACTCCAGACACACACATGCGCGCGCGTGCATGCGCGTGCACACACACACACACACACACACACACACACGTGCACGCATACATGCCTCAAAGAGCTGGCCCCACCAGATGAAAATCATGTGTACACACACACACACACACACACGATCATGACAAAAAAAGAAATTGAAGGAAAACCTGAAGTGAGAAGAAATAATTACAGTGCACTGGCGTTTCTGCATGATAGTACCTCCTCAACAACATGAGCTTCACTAAGATGTCTGGCACTGCTATGGATTCCAGGAAGCAACCTACTATTAACCTTAACCAAAGAGAAACATTACTAGCTCAAAGGTATATTAATGATATGCCATCTCCATTCATAAACACTGATTGCAAACTGCATTCTAGTACAAATATTTTATATATTTACATATGTTAACTATAAGTTCATCAAACACTGCTTCCTGTCTTTCCAACATACTTAAAACTTCTGACATCTACCAAGATTCATTAAGAACTGATCCTGGACATGATAATCTCATGCCTGGTAATTATTCCCACATTGCTCTCACATGGCAGTTTTAATTAAAGCATACTATTATCTTGTTGAGTACTAGTACTAGTAATATGAAATATATATATATATACATACTATATATTATATATATAGCATGATTTCAGGGCCCAGGTTTGTCCACAATTTTGAAGTTAATGAAGTTGCTGTCGTTCAGATTTTTTCAAGTATTTCTTCATATATATATATATATATATATATATATATATATATATATATATCATGAACTAAGCCTTTCCAACACAGCAGAGACTGTACTTTTTGTTGTTCAAGATTTCCTGTGTATATGTATTAATCATGAATATAGTGCATACCAGTACTCAGTATAATTTCAAATTAATTATGTACAATTACATGCCCATTTTTTTCTGTATGATTTCCTTTACTAAAAAGGGTAATATAAAAATGGAAAAGTCAGTTTTAATAACCACCATTACAGCAGTATGCTGTCTGAACTACATTATCAGAAGTTGCTTTGGGGCCAAAGGGAGACTCAGTGGTTACGGGCACTGAATGGTCTGGAAAAGAACCAGCGGTCAGTTCCAAACATCTACACGGTAGACCATAAACTTCTCGAATTGCAGTGCCAGGGAATCTGATTCTTCCTCTGGTCTCCTAAATGCCCATCTAGACACATGGACATTCATACACAAAATTAAAATAATTAAGTCGTTCTGGTGCCCTGCTTCAAGCTGCCTGAGGCCTGGGGACAGTGCACTGTGGATACTATCCCAGAGGAGTCCAGCCAACCCAGAGACAGCCAGAGTCCTAGTCCCTTTCTTCTGCCCATGGGATGAGATAAGCTTGGGCCTGTTTCCGGCCTGCCTTCTGGTGCCCGGCTAGGAGCCATCTGAGGCCTTGGGACTGCACACTGTGGAACCTGTCGTGGTGATCCAGCCCAACCAGAGACAGCCAAGACCCCAGTACTAGTTCTGCCTCCACCCATGGAAAGAGGAAAGCCATCAGAATATTGGACTTCATTGAAGCTACCAGCAGAGGAAGGATGGGAAGAAGACAATATAAAAACACATGCAAAAACAGAAAAGCCAATATGATACCATCAGAGTCTAGAGACTCTACACCAGCAAGACCTGAACATCCCAACGCAGGTAAAACAGAAGAGAATGACCTTAACACAACAAAGACAGGTGGTACCTCAGAGTTAAGGGTTGGGAAAAGATTTTTTAAACCCCTTTTTTTAAAAAAGATTTATTATTTATTTATTATGTATCCAGACAGGCCAGAAGAGGGCATCAGATCTCATTACAGATGGTTGTGAGTCACCATGTGATTGCTGGGAATTGAACTCAGGACCTTTTAACCACTGAGCCCTGGGAAAACATTTTTAAATCAAATGGATCCAAGAAACAAGCAGGGGTAGCAATCCTAATATCTAATAAATTAGACTTTAAATTATAATCAATCAAAAGAGATGAAGGAGATCATTTCATAATCATTACAGGAGAAATCTATCATAATGAAGTCTCAATTCTGAACACCTATGCCCCAAATACAAAGGAATACACATTCGTAAAAGAAACATTACCAAAATTCACATTACATATAAAACCTCACACACTTATAGTGGGAGACTTCAACATCCCACTCTCACCACTAGACAAGACCAGCAGATAGAAACTTAACAAAGAAACAAAGGAACTAACAGAAGTTATGACCCAGTGGGTTTAACAGACATCTTTAGAACATTTCATCCAAACACAAAAGAATATACATTCTTCTCAGTGCCACATGGAACCTTCTTTAAAATTGACCACATACTTGGCAACATAGCAAACCTAAACAGGTACAAAATATTGGAATAACCCCCTGTATCTTATCAGACTACCATGCTTTAAAGTTAGAATATAACAGCAACACAAATTGCAGAAAACATACAAACTCATGAAAATTGGATAATGTACAATTGCACCATTCCTGGGTCAAGAAAGAAAAAAAATTAAAGACTTCCTAGAATTCAATGAGCATGAAGACACAAGATAATCAAACTTATGGGATACTTTGAAAGCAGTGCTAAGAGAAAAGTTCATAGTACTAAGTGCCCACATAAAGAAACTGGATAATAGTCAAACTAGAGAATTAACAGTATAACTGAAAGCTCTAGAAGAAAAAGAAGCAAACTCACTCAGGAGAAGTAGATGCCAGGTAATAATCAAATTGAGGGCTGAAATCAATAAAGTAGAAACTAGGAAAACAATACAAAGAATCAATGTAAGGAAGAGTTGGCTCCTTGAGAAAATCAGCAAGGCAGACAAACCTTTATCCAAACTTATCAAACAGAGTGTGAACATGTGAATTAACAAAATCAGAAATGAAAAGGTGGACATAACAACAGAATCTAAGAACACATCAGAAAGTCACCCACGATGATAAAGTAGACTTCATCCCTGGGATGCAAGGATGGTTCAACATACAAAACACCACCAATGTAATCCATCATATAAAAACTGAAAAAGAAAATCACATGATCATCTCAGTAGATGCTGAAAAAGCCTTTGACAAAATCCAACACCCCTTCATGATAAAGGTCTTGGAGAGATCAGGGATAACAGGAACACACCTAAACATAATAAAAGCCATATACAGCAAACTATCAGCCAACATCAAACTAGAAGGAGAGAAACTCAACATGATTCCTCTAAAATCAGGAACAAGACAAGGCAGTCTGTCCACTCTCTCCATACTTCTTCAATATTGTACTTGAAGTTGTAGCTAGAGCAATAAGAAAACAAAAGGAGATAAAGGGATACAAATTGGAACAGAAGGAGTCAGGCTTTTACTATTTGCAGATGATATGATAGTTTATATAAGTGGCCCAAAAAACTCTACAAAATACAAATTGGAACAGAAGGAGTCAGGCTTTTACTATTTGCAGATGATATGAGAGTTTATATAAGTGGCCCAAAAAACTCTACAAAGGAACTCCTACAGCTGATAAACACATCCAGCAAAGTGGCAAGATACAAGATTAACTTAAAAAAATCAGTAGCCCCACTATATACAGATGATAAATGAGCTGAGAAAGAAATCACATGGGGGAGGGGCTAGGCCCTGCTCCAAATGATATGACAGACTTTGAAGATCCCCCAGAGAAGGCCTCACCCTCCCTTGGGAGCAAAAGGGGATGAGATTGGGGTTGGTTGGGGCCAGGGGAAGAAGTTAGGGAGAGAGAATTGGGATTGACATGTAAAAAAAGCTTCTTTCTAATTCAAATTTTAAAAAGGGAAAAGAAAGAGAAAGTTATATGCACATGATTAAAAACATCCAAACCCTCAGGTGTGGTGGAGGCAAGGGGATCAGAAATTCAGTGTCATCCTTGGTTTCTTTAGGTATTTGAGGCTACCCTGGGCTATTTGAGACCCAGTTTCAGAACAAATAAAATAGGAACAAAAAAAAACCCATTAAAACATTGAGTCATTTCTTAATGATTGCTTTTTTTCCATTTTTGTTATGTTACATTCCAAAGCCAAACCCACGTGAGTTATGTAAGATGCCCACAACTTTAATGACCATAAAATCTGACTGAAGAAAGAAAAGAAGGAGGAAAGAAAGGTGAAAGTACCCTTGGCTGTTAATATGCAAATATTTTTTTCAACAGTAACAAAATAACAGACTCCAGCTAATAACACATCCAATTTGACAGAGAGAAAAATCTCAAGAATAACCATGAGCTTTTATTCTCAGTCCTTGCCAATGACTCTGTATTTTGGTCACTAAGGAGTTTGTGGAGCAGTCATGGTCCAGGACATTTGGCAGAATCTATCACCTGGAGGCTGCTCAAGCATTGCAAGACCATCAGACCTGATGCTTCTGCCTTCCTCCCACATGGTGCAGCCATAAACTGGCAGCAATAATTAGATAAAATGGGTTTTATAGGTGAGGTTCATTTGGCAATGTTTATAGAGACAGTCACAGGAATAGTACAAGGAAATACAACAGATTATTTCATTTTAGTACATGCTATCCATAAAATTTGTTATTAAGAATGTGTCAGTTTAAAATATTTGGATATCAATTTCATGTCTTTATACCTTTATTTTCTGATTACAGTTTATAGTAGCTCTTTTTGGCAGAGTTCACAAAAGATTGCTTTGTAGAAAAAATTGCTAAAGATCAAATATCAAATGAATTATACAAAATCATATACTCTTTGAATAATAAAACGGAAGACAAGTCTTTGTCTCAAAATAATTCATTCATGTGACAGGATCATAATGTAATCAGAAATGCAATGCTAATTCTATTTTGAAGTGTTAAGTTGTATTTTACCATTTTAGTGAAGTAAAGTATCTGTCAAACCAACTGACCACATATCACAACATGAAAATTATCTCCTAGATTAAAGTTGTTGTTGTTGTTGTTGTTGTTGTTTTTTGAAGAATACACAGAGGACTGTCAGGTTAGAAACTGCTATCTGAAAAAGTGTTCAATGCCCTCAGCCATCAGGGAAATGCAAATTAAAATTGCTTTGGGATCCCATTTCACCCCCACTTAGAATGGCTATTGTCAAGAAAATGAAGGACAACAAAGACTGGTGAGGATTTCAGGACAGGGGAAGGTTTGCATAGTGTTGCTAGGAATTTAAACCAATGCAGCCTCTATAGAAGTCAGTCTATAAGCATGGGACAACTGAGCCAGCTTCTTCAGTTCTGGGCACATAAAGCAGGACTGTAAATCAACATACCATAGAGATGCCTACACATCCATGATTGTTAGGGCATCATTCACATTAGCTAAGGGATGAATGGAATTACCTTAGATGCTGACTAGCAGATAAGTGAATAAAGAAAATGAGTTACAGATGCACAAAGGAATTGTTTTATTCACAAAACATGTAATCATGGAATTTTTGGGGAAACCATATGTACTAGAGATGACCAGGGCAAAGAAAATAAGCAAACTGCAGGAAAACAAATATCAATTTTTACATCAAATATGGAAACTACAATGTGCGTGCGTGTGTGTGTGTGTGTGTGTGTGTGTGTGTGTGTGTGTGTGTGTGTGTGTGTTAGGATGAAAGTAGAAATGGGTCATGAAACGGGAAGAATGTCTCTTAAAGGAGGGGTAAGGAGGAAAGAGATACTGAAGGATGTCATGTGACATGAAAGCGGAAGAGCGGCTGGAGGGATAGCTCAGTCTTTAAAGGCGAGGCTCACAACCAAAATGAAAGCATCAGAGAGGACTGTTTTGGGGAGGAAGTTGATCCACAAGAAAGGAACAAAAAGAATAGGGGAGAGCAGTGCGAAAGGGAAATGGAAAAGAGAAAGAATATAATGACAAATGAATGAAAATGTCAAAATGAAGTCCATCACTTCATATGCTTACCCAACTATTCTTTAAAAGAAGAACAAAGCATGTCGAATATTTGGAAGGGTATGTGTGCTAAGAAACATTTCTTGCATGCCAATTCCAATGAATTATCAAAGGATTTAGACTGAAGCAAGTAAAACATATAATCTATGGTAGGAATAGAACAAAACATCTACTGGTACCCCAAATGTAAACATGTCTAAGGCATTTAACAATGGAAAGTGGTAATCTTTTCAAGAATTTGAAATTTTCATAAAAAAGAAAACTTTGTCATTAAATCTAGAGCATAATTTTTCTTAGCCTGTATACGATACCTTTGCAGTTTTCAAATACTGTCGGATTTAATATATTTGCTTTAAAAAAGGTTTGGGGGCCTGGACTCAGCAATTAAGAGCACTGGATACTCTTCCAGGGCTTCTGGGTTCAATTCCCAGTACCCATGTGGAGGCTTAGAACCATTTGTAAGCCCAGTTTTAGGGTATCCAAGGCCTTTTTCTGACCTCTGAGGACACCAAACATCAAATTGTATACAGACATACATGCAGGCAAAGCATCCATACACAATTCAAACAAACAAACAAAATAAAAGATAAAAGAAAACAAACAAAAGGCCCTCTTTGTTCACTAATTACTATTATTAATAGACCCGATGTTTCTCTTTCAGTAGGAATCAACACAAGACACCAAGCCAGCATAGAAATGGAAGACAGAGATGGTAAATGGAAAAGCCACAAAAACAACCATCTACTTAATAAATTGCACCTGTCTGTGGCACTGTTTTTCCTTTCATACAGCCTTCTTGGGCTTCAAATTTTCTCAGCGCAGAAGCATTTAGTGCCTACACTCAGATTTTTCTCTGATGTATGAAGTTTATAATGAAACGTGAAACCCTCTCATCTATCAAGATTGCCAACTAATTTGTTGGAATATCCAAACAAATTCAAGTGAGTATGTTTGGTACTTGACTCCAACAATAAAATGTATTAAAGCTAAACATTTAATATTAAAATAACAGTAATAAGCAATGACAGTCAACGTGTGTACCCAGCCGATTGTATTGGAGGATTTTGCTTTCTCTTTTTATAATGAATCTGTGGAATGTCTGGAAACTATTAAAGCCTCAAGCCAAAAAAGAACCTCACAGAAGAGATTTATATATATGATCATTTTTGCAATTTGAGCAGTGAATAAATAGTATGTTTCATTCTATGACTTTATGGCAAGAAGAGCTGTTGGAAACTTTGATAGAACTGAAATCTACAAAGGGCTGTTGGGTCTAGAGCTGCCTGCACTTTCATCACATTTAAATTGCATTTTCTTTAAAACAGTTTCCATCATGGAGCTAGTCTAAAGAATGAAAGGGATTTGTTTCTTAGCAAATTCTTGCCACCAGGCTTGGTTCTTTACCTATGTTATTTTGTTGACCTCTCCAGAATCCCTTAGGTAGGCAAGAATTATTACCTGTTTTCATTTCTCATAAAAGCTTAGCTTACATAGTTCAGTCAAGGAGAATGATTTCCACTGGTCTCCAATGCCAGGCTGTCAGCTATTACCTTTTCAAGTCCAGGCATTTTTCTGGGAAAGCTCTTGTCACTTTGTCTTATGGCTGACCACTACTTATCCTTGATGTCGACAGTGTTCAAACCTCTCAACTTCATTTCCCCCAGAGCGTTCAGAGGCCTTTCGGACAGTCTCTCTTTTCTTTGGATCCCTGGTACATGGAAAGCGGCCACCAAATTTCAACAGACTAACCAAACGCCCTTTCTCTAACCTGTGCCTTTCTTCCAGATAACTAAACATCAAACTTGGAGCTTCCTTTGTCAAGCTGGCCCCTAGCCATGACATCTGGTTCACATGCAGATATGCCATCCGATAGGCTGAAGGGTGAAGGTCAAAGTTTTTGGAAGCTTACTATGATGCTAAGGAGAACTAGAACAGTTCATGGGAATAAGTGTATGTCTGCAATATCATTGACCAGAGACACTGATGGGCAGGTGGGCGTATGCCAGGACTGGATCTGTAATATACATGGAGGGGGCCGCATTTCACAGTAAAGAGATTTAATGCTTCCTGCAGAAAGAGTAGCGTGGCCACCGCCGCTTTTGATTTCACAGGAGAATTGGGAAAGGCTTATTTGGGTGACACCCAGGTCCATAGAACCTGTGAGGGGGCAGCAGAGGCCAGCATGCCTTTCTTCCTGCTGTGGCAGTAGAGCCTGCTGAGGCCTGGGGGAAAAAAAACACAGCCCAAGCCACATGCACGACTTCCTTATAGAGCAGCTGCACAAGACCTTCAGTAAAGTGGCAATTTATGTCTAGATCCCTCTTGAGCTGGCAAGCGAACAGAAATGTTTCTTCCCAGAGGCAGAACTGAGAGGAAAAAACAAAATCTTTCCTTCCACACGAGGTAGTAAATATTTGAGGATGTTTAGAAGCAAATTGATTTTTTTTAAACAAACAAAAACACGCAGCCTTTCTATGCACTGTTCAGGGTCCCCCGAGGTACATAAGGAAGCTGGTAGATGCTATATCAAAATCTGAGAAGAAGAAAAAAAATATCTTACTTTCTCTGTCTCTCCAAACTGAGATTCGTTACAGGAAGCCCTCCGGGTAGAAGAGCCAAATGCAGCACCAGTATCACCCAAGGACAAGCTACTCTATTCTCAGTAGGCAACTTCCCAGAGTTCTGTGGTCTGTGGGGAAGTAGCAGAGTAACTCCAGGCAATTTGACACCCTTTCTGAAATTTCTACACGGTCAAGAAAAGCTCCTTTTATTATCCACTGCAGTGTTGTGAGAGGGTACCTGGTTTAGGTTCTGGACTACAATTAGCTTACTGCCCAACCATAATACGTTTCAATTGCAGCACTGTCATATTGGAAAAGGAATTAAATTCTTTCATATTCCTGAAATAACATAAAAACCACTTGCGATCTCATTCTTCACCCAAAATGGACAGTTATCAGTATAATGAAAGGACAGAACATGGCATAAAGGATGTCCTCTGAAAAAGACTAGAATATAAAATTTTATGAATCATAAATAAAATTTATAAGCCTTGTAACCCTGTAGAGAACATATCCTGGATGTAGATCATTCTAAAAACACTGATTGTCAAAATAACTAACTGCTGGTCTCCTATTTCATCTGGGCTATTACTATTGTCCACAGCAAAAGCAAAACGTTCGAAGTTCTGCTTCGAGGAGAAGGAGTAGGCAAATGGGACGCCAAGAAAATGGCTGTGTATGTTCCTGTGTACTTCAGAGGAGAAACAGATGAGCCCTAAACAGGTGACTACAGCATAGCATACACGTATCATTCCACATATTCAGGGAGCTGAGGCAGGAGGATGTTTTGAGATCATGAGTTTGAGATAAGCCTGGCATCATAGGAAGATCCCGTTTCTCACACACAAGAATGTCCTTTTCAACACAAAATCTTTCCATTTAAATTCCCTTACATGCATTAAATGAGTTTTCTACAACATCATCTATTATTAAATCACCATTTGTTAATTATCATGAAACAACCAGATTAGTCAGCACAATGTAACTCTGGTGGGAAAATTGATATACTTAGAAAGAAATAAAACCTTTATGCTTTCAGAATTCTACTAAGAAAATTAAAAGTAGAAAATGGTACAGTGACTAGGCAGCAGTTTGTATGCTATGCTTGTTCTATACTTAATGCTACTTCATTCCTGCTCTGCTTATAAGATTGGTATATTACTATGTTTGCTTTATCAGATAGGGAAAGGAATGTCTAGAGAATTCATACTATATGTTGTGGTTCTCAAAGTTGGATACACGGTCGACTTGGGCATTATCCCTCATTAGTATCATTAGATTATGGGCTCTTAATTGTTTTGCTATATAATTGATTATAGAAATAGGAAAAAATGAACCCTTTGTTAGCTCCCATAGGAACAATATAGTAACCAGGAACATTGACTGTCTGAGGGCGTATTAGCCCTCTTCTTTAACCACTTGGATTATGCTAATTGCGTGGCCTTGGTTTACTAGTCCAGTTTTGCTAGCTACTAACAGTTGTAGCCAACCTGCTTTAAAATTCCCATTTATCAAAGCAATCAGCTTTAAATGTTTGCATGTTGACTCTAAAATGCCATCACATTCACCAGGTGTGGTAGCACATACCTTTAATCCTAGTACAGGCAGAGGCAGGGACAGAGGCAGGGGCAGGGGCAGGGGCAGGTCAGGGGCAGGGGCAGGTAGATCTCTGTGATATTCACCATTATGTCTTAGCAGGAAAAGAATCCAAAAGATGTGAAGGTGAGAACACGGAGGAGCTCAGCGTCCTCCTTGGCCCTCTCTCCTGGCTCTCCATACCACAGAACATCCAAAAAGTTTCCCTGTGTTCTGCTGCTTCCTCATTAGTAATATGACATGAAAAGCACAACACAGACAATAAAGCACAACAGCAGACACTGTGCTGTGTGTACTTGTGTGTGTGCGCATTTGTATGTGTGAGTGTGAGTTAATTTGTATGGTGACAGATGCATGCTTGCAGGTGCATTTTTACATGTGGGAGCATGCAGGTGGGGGTCATTTGCTCACCCTAGAATTGTTCCTCAAACGCCATTCCCTTGGTTCTGTTTCTGGGACCTGAGGCTCACAAATTAGTTTAAGATGGCTGTCATTGACCCCAGGAACTTACTTGTCTGCTAGGTAATAAGGGCAACCCATCATGCCTGGCTGTTGTTTTGTTTGTTTGTTTGTTTGTTTGTGGGCTTTAAGGACGGATCTTAGGTCCTTATATCTGCACAATAAGTATTTTATTTACTGAGCTATTTCCCAGACCCATTACCTCAAATTTCTGAAGGGGGGAAAAATAAAAACCACAAGTTACACAAAGCTTTTTTGTGCTCTTTGAATTTTCCATATGACCTTGGTGATACTTTGAGACAGAAAGTTTCCAGTAGGCACTTGAGTCACGGTTTTATTCACCATCAAATGTAACATGGAAGAATCTCTTCCTGTTGGGGAATCCTTTGATACTCCATATTTTCATCCCCCATGATATTTCTAACCATCATCTAAGCTTTGCACCCACACCTCAGCCTTTGCTTAGCATTTGGTAACTTTCATCTTATTCTCTTAAAACAAGACTATGTGTCTTAGTCACTATTCTATTGGTGTGAAGAGATACCACGAAGAGGAAATCTCACAAAAGGAATCAATGGATTGGGGACTTGCTTACAGTTTCAGAGGCTTAGTCCCTTATCATCACAGTGGGGATCGAGGCAGCATGCAGCAGTTGACAGCTACATCATGATGCACAGGAAGCAAAGGGGGGGGGGTACCACAAGGCCTTGCCTTGGCTCCAGGCTTTTGAAACCTCAAAGCCCACTCCTAGTGACAAACCTCAAAGCCACACCTACTCCAAGAGGCCATATCTCTTAATCCTTCTCAAGCCTTCCCTCACAGCTGATGAACTGAGGACTAAGCATACAAATATATAATATATATAGGTGTGGCATTCTTCACTTAAGCCATCACTTTCTACTCTCTAAATTATACCCATATCATAAGGCAAAATGCATTCAGTAAAGCTTCAAAAGTCCCCATAATCTTTCTGTTTTAAGTCTAAAGTCTCTTCTGAGCTCAAGGCAATCTCTAAAATGTGACCTCCTGTAAAATTAAATTCAAATAAAGATCACATACTTCCAATATACAATGGCACAGAGTATACATCAGTATTCCAAAAGGGAGGGAAAGGAATATAGTGCAGAAACACTGGACTAAAGCTGGAACCAAAACCAGCAGGAAAACCTCCAAATTCTGCATCTCTGTGTCTGATGTCAAAGGGCTCTTCAGATCTCTAACTCTTTTAGTTTTGACTGCAATATACTTCTCACTCTTGGGCTTGTTCCATACCAGCTCTGAAGATCTCCATGGCAGATATCTTAAGTCTAATATGTGTTATTTGTTATCATTGCAGACTTTACATTTTTAATACTTGCCAAGACAGGTTAGTAAATAGGCGTTTTTGAGCCAGTTTGCCAAGTATTAATTGAAAAGAAAGCATCATTGAAGGAAATTAAACTGATGACTCCACAGAATACATGAGTGAAAAGAAAACACAACATCCTTGTTGGTGATAAGAAAGAAGTTTTAGTCATCTACATAGAATAGCAATCATGTTCTCCTAATCCAAAACCTAAACCAAAGTGATGCCATAGCTCACCTCTCCAGTCTATGAAGACAGAGATGTAAGAAAGCTTCAGAAGTCTGAAACTAGCCAGTAAATGGTGGTTTATCAACTTACATGAAAAACAACAAAAACACTTCAACAGTAAAGGAACACAAGGCTGTTGTGAAGACTTAGCTATGACAACTAGTAAAATGCCAAATTAAAAAAAAAAACAGGTGTTCTGTATAGATCAATCAGACCTGTCTAACCTTAAACAAAGATCCCTTCTGGGAATTTCATAGCTATAGAGGAGAAGTCAAACTATATGGCTTCAAAACTTTGAAAACATAGACTGCCTTATTTGCTAAAGGCTAATACAGCTGGTCACTATCAAGCAAATGGCAACAGCATTCTGAAAAATACTAGGGTCCTTCATAATTAAGCTAATCAATTTTGCCTGTGTTCTATCTATGGAAAAGCAAAGCTAAATGATATCAATCTGTTTATAGTGTAGTTTGCTGAATATTGTATGCCCAATATTGAGATCTATTGCTCAGAAGAAAAATTCTGTTCAAACTACTATGTGTCTTAGTCACTAGTCGATTGCTATGAAGATACATCATGACCAAGGCAACACTTATAAAAGAAAGCATTTAATTGGGGCTGGCTTACAGTTTCAGAGGTTTAGACCATTATCATCATGGCAGGAAGAATGGTGGCAGACAGACAGGCAGACATGGGGTTTGAGAAGTCACTTGAGAGTTCTACTTCTGAATCCACAGGCAGCAGGAAGAGAAGACTGGGTCTAGAATAGACTTTTGAAACATCAAGAGTCACCCCCAGTGACACACTTCCTTTGACAAGGCAACACCTTCTAATCCAGGAGTAGTGTCACTTCCTGATGACTAAGCATTTAAATATATGAACCCTTAGGGGCTATTCCTTTTGAAACCTCCACACTATGGTTCATTGACAAGGACTTTTTGATATAAGAATTCCAATGAAGATGTCACAACGAAATTGATGGGGAAGTCCTGTGTATGTCAATAAAGCACTGTTGGCCAACAGGGAAGCAAGATAGGTGGGACTAGGAGTTGAGGAGGACTCTGGGTAGGAGAAACACAGGGAGTCACCATGTAGCTGCATAGGGGTAAGAAGTCCAGACCTTTTCTCCGGTAAGAGAAATACTTAGAATTACAATTGTGGGGTAAATACTTAAGTCAGAGATAGCCAATAAGAAATCAAGCAAATGGCCAACAGCTTCATAATTAATACAACGTCTTGTGTGTTATTTGGGGACTACAACGTGGCAGAGCCCAGGCAACTGGTGGGGAAAAACCAAAGTGGCTGGCAAGGAAAAGGTTTCACTCTACACGAAATGGATGCTATTTTCATGCCCACAAAAACTAGGAATTTGGCAATCCATAAAAGAAGGAATAATTTCATGTTTTAGATTTATTATTTAAAGAACTCACATAAGGCTATAGCTGTAACACATAATGGTTTCCCTCAACCATCTGGACAATGAGGATTGAAAACCTGGAAAGAAAGGATACACCGTTCTGGATACCTTGAAGAACAATTAATGTTCATGCTAACATTAAAAGGGGTTTGGAAAATCTTGCTTTCGATTAATGCTTCACCCAGTGGGATTCAAGAATCCAGTGGAGGACTTAACTGCACACTAGATAAAAATATCAGAGAACTAACATGAGAGACAGAGCCTGAGAATGCAAGTGAACTATATTATTAAAATGAAACTGTCACAGATATCAGAATGCTGCTTAGAAATGAAAGAGTATTTCTAGCGCTCCAGTTCAATCCTGGTGAAGAAGCTGGTGATGCCAGAGCAATGACCGTGGGTGAAAAGAATGACACACACAGCTGATAATGACATCATCTAACTAGAGAAGACTGGCTTTAGTTTTAAAACAACTCTTTAAATGAAAGGACTCTCATATGGCACTACATTATCTGTACCAACGTTTTTGTTAAAAGCCCAGTCAATAAATTCTTAAAACCTCCTTGCTACCTTATTTTCAGACATTTCTACAGCCACTTATCCTTCCTCGGTCACCACTGTGTTCAATCAGTAGCCTTATGATCACTAGTAAAAAGATTGGGAATTACAAGGGCTCAAATGAGCGTTAGTGTTTTTTAGCAATATAGTTTCTAAAATTAAGAAATGGACATGGTTTAGCCATATTGTTACTGCACACTTAATATGAACTACAGAACAGTAGGAAAGAGGAAAGAAACCACGTGACATGATTTTGTGGAGTTCCTTATCCTTCCCTGTCATGGCTGGGAATCTGTCCTATGATATTTCTAAGGAATGTATGGACTTAGAAATGGCTATAATTCAGCTTTTGAATCAATAACTCTAGGCACAAAAAAGGTATGGAATGTTTGGGATAGGCACTGGAGCTCATGGCAGTGTGGAGAGAGAAGAGTTACTGTGATTTTCATCATTGTCAAAACCAGGGCCTTAGTTCCCATAGCAAAATCCTACAGCTACACTGACAAAGTCAGAATTTACATACTACTCTATCCGTAACAGCCCTTCTTCATAACTCAGTTTGCCTCCTAATTTTAATTTAAAAAATGTAATTCTCATACATTTTGAGGATGACGTTTAATATTTTCATGATGAGATTAAATTACAAAGGCTGTATATTGTAGATATAAAAACTTAATATTTTAGTATAATCTACTATATAATTAATAAACATAAAATCACTTAAAATTATAGATAATTATATGAATATTTCAACAGTCAAAGCTTTATATCAGTCTTAATAGCTTAAGTCCCTTTCATATTTCCACCTCCAGTGAATTGTATCAAAGTATACAAATTTAATGTTTATATATTTTCATTGATCATATAACTCTGCAGTAAAAATGAATCAATGTGATGTTTTTAACTTCTCTGTGACCACACAAATCTAAGAGTTAAAAATGTTTCTTCTGAGCTGCGTTGCAATTACAAATAGGAGGAGAGAACTTAATTAAGTCAACATTTAAAATTATAATCTTTGTTTATTATTATTATTATTTTGGTTTTCCGAGATAAGGTTTCTCTATATAGCAGTTCTGGCTGTCCTGGAAATCCCTGAGTAGACCAGGCTGGCCTCAAACTCACAGAGATCCACCTGTGTCTGCCTCCCAGGTGCTGGGATTAAAGGGACATGCCATCACTGCCCTGATTAATATTGTTATTTGATTGTGGGAAATTAATCTTTTAATTATATTAGTGGAATTGCTTTTTCCCACAGCTGTTTCATACATTCTGTGTATGGCAAATATTACTTATTAAGATAAAGAGGCAGGCCCCAGCATCAATCCTGTTTGGTTTTTATTGCTATGACTATGGACATAAATAAATAGGACTGGAACTAAGGCCTTTCATTACAGCAGTGTCACCCAAGTATTGACCTCCTTTTCTGTTATATGCCAAGAGTCACTGTTCTTTCATCAAAAATTATTTTAATCATAGATTGGCTGACAACTCCATTAAGTAGCTCTGCAATTTTCCTTGAAGTAGAGAATTGTAAACCACCTGAATTGCAGATGGATTTCTTACCAGTTGTCACAGTCATATATTTGTCAATACTACAACCAAACAGTCTCAATCTCCCTCTCTCCCTGTCACCCTCCCTCTTCTTCTCTTCCTCTATCTACTCCCTTTCCCACTCTTTCTTCCCCTTCCTTCTCCTTCAAAGATATCAAAGGTCACAGTGAAAAAAAATCCTCATACGTGTTCAGAAATATGCACATACTTTATAGTCAATCACAAAAGTGCATAACTGTGACTTTAGTTTACATCTATAGTCATTAATTTCTCCCAAACGTGTTCTAATACTGTAAGAAAGCACAGAGTAGAACTGAATTAAACCCAATTATCTGAAAGTTCTCCTGAAGATCTTTCTAAGAGAAGCAAATAAACACACAGAGACACACATCACAAGTCTTTAGTCATTTAGTCTGGTTTTAATAGGACTATTCAGGGAATACCATGATTTATTTCCTCAGCAAGATTTTATTATTCATACAAATGATACCATTAGACTAGTCACTTACAGTAGCAGTTCTCAACCTGTGGGTCACGACTCCTTTGGGTCCAATGACCCTTTCATGGGGGTCATATATCAGATATTCTGTATATCAGCAATTTACATTATGATTCATAACCATAGCAATGTTACAATTATGAAGTAGCAAGAAAATAATTTCATGATTGGGGGTCACCACAACATGCAGAACTGTATTAAAAGGTCCCAGCAATAGGGAGGACAAGGACCACTGCCTTGGAGCATTTGGAAAGCAAGTAAATTGATTTGTTACTTGGTTTCTGGGTCGAAGAAATACAGAACTGGAGCCACAACAATCTGCATTTTGACAATCATATCGTCTTAGGTAGCTATAGGGAATTATGAAGACAGTTGTTGGTCACTAGTGTTAACAGCACTCTTGCTTTCGAACCCGGCAAGTCAAAGATCTTCCTGTGCAGTATATACACAGAACTGACAAAAATAAATATGCTCATAAAGGACAAGAATACTAAGAAAGCAAAAGTTTTCTTCTGCATATTAAATCCAACACGGGAGCCTCCTCCCCACCCAGCAAACACTCATTATTCTTTTATTTGTGCAATGTATTCCCTTTATTGGAGTTAATTTCAGGTTTTGTACTTTTATCACATAATTGGCATGAGATTAAAAAACTGTTCGAGAAAATGATTATTAACTAAAATTACATGAAAATATTTCGCTTTTAATTTGTGAGTTGATGTCTTTATATGCTGTGTTGCTTTGTTACTATTTTTCCTGTAAAAAGTAAATCACAGCTGACAATTTGTGTGTATCTACCATAAAAAAATGAAAAATGATTAGTACATACACAGAGGAGGGGTGAAAATCTCTTTACTCCTTCCTTTAAAATCACCTCAATTAATCGCAAACCCAGCCATGTAGAAGACCACCTGCAGGGGCCTGCCTTCCCTCTTGGCCTCCATGCCCTGGGGACACCATGGAATCTCTCCAGACCCAGTTTTTCTCCCAGACTCCATCCCTCTGTGTTAGCACCAACAGGCAGAGAAGCGCTCCATACCCGGGAAGTTTCTGACCATGATGACCTAGGAATCAGGTAGACAATCTTCACTCTCCATCCTGTTGTCCATTACAAATTCCCCAGTCTCATGCCTAGCCCTGTTGCAGGCAAATTGCAAGGTTCCCTCTTGACTCCACTCCTTCAAAATTCACAAATATTCCTAACAGATTCAGTTTTCCTCTTTTCTGGATGCTCTCACCAGATGCCCTCCCTTCTAGACCATCTCCATTCCTTCCTTCCAGCACCTAATACATGGAAACACATTCTATCCCGGACCCAACATGGCCACAGCCAGTAGGGACTCAGAGCTCTCCCTACCAGGTGACACATAGTCAACAACACACTCTCCTAAGATCCGGAGAGGGCAACAAAAACCTAGGAACAGAGCACCTGCCTGGCAAAGGCAACACCAGATATCAACGCTTAGAATCACAATCATTTCAAACTCAGACACCTAGATACAAGCACAAAAACACAAGCAGTAACAGCTAGGACAGTGTGTCTCCATCAGAGCCCAGCCACACTCATTGTCTCACAATGCTTTGTCTGGGCTTTTTGTTTGTTTGTTTTTCCCTTACAGACCTTTTGGTTATGTATTGGGTTTTAAATTTTGTCTTTCTGGGTTTTCTCTGTGTGTGAATGTCTCAGCATTAGCATGTATTTCCTGTGATTTTTCTTTGGATATTTGTTTGTGTATATTTTTCCTATCCTAATTTGTTTTTATTTTTATCTTATTTTATTATTCTTTTAGATGACTGTTTGTATTCTAATGAGGAAGAAGGAGCAAGTGGGAAGGATATGGGAGGAGTTGGGGGAGGGGAAATTGTAACTAGAATATAGTATATGAAAAGTCTATGTGCAATAAAATAAATACATAAAATGAACTAAAAGACTAATAATTCTAGGAAATGGATCTCAAGGAAGAAAAAGAATGAACAATAAACACTATAAAAAGAAAAAAAAGCTTATTACATTAATATTTTAACCTTAAGTCTATTTGATAGGGAGCAAAATTCTGATACATCCTCTGTGACCCAAACCTTTGGCAATCATCTTCAGCATTGATGGTAGAGACGCCTATGGATACACTGGGCCAGCAGAGTTCTGAGGAGAAAAAATGTTTCAAGGAGCTGTAAGAAAATGTAATTATCTTTAGTGGACCTTATGAGGTCAGGGGAAGGAGAAGAAGGAGACTGACGTACGGTGAAGTTCATTCTCTGTTCTGTCACTGCCTATGGAGACCACACAAGAAATGCAGGTTATTTCTAAAAACAGCATTAGCCCCAGGAGCCAGACCTGAAATAAGAACCTCAGCCCTACAACTGTACAGAACTGAACCTGTCACAGTCTCAGGAACTCAGAAGAGGACACTGGACTCCAGCTGCCAGAAAGTACAGCACGGCAGATGTCATGGATTTAATCACCAAGACCCCTATCAGAGAAGTCACCTACTGTGAAGATTTCTTACTGACGTTGCTGTGAGCTATCTAACAGATACTCTAAGACACTAAATTTTCCAAAAGAATACATAGCAACAGAAATTGTAGAAGCTATCCATGAACCAATATGCAAGTTCCCATCTCTTCAAAAAGTCTAAAATGCATTATAATACTACCTGCTTCTATTAGTCATGGTTATGTTAAGGAACAGAAGCAAAAGGATGTTTATAGTACTAGGGAAAAGGATTTTTGGGGGGAGTCTTACATGGACAGGTTGAATTATCACACAATAGGAGTTTGCAAGCTGGAAAGTCAGAAACCCTGTAGCTGCTCCTTCAAAAGTCTAGAATTCTCAGAATAAGACAGACCAGTGAAGGATACAGTTAGTCTGATGCCAAAGGCCAGGGAGTTCTCCAGGTATGCTGTTAGTTTCTGCAAAGACTTAAGAAGTTGAGTTTGACCATCAATGGCAACAAAAAAGGTGCTATGTGACAAGATTTGATCTTCCTGATGTGATGGGGGAAGTACTTCTGTGTATATGTTGTCTTATAAATAAATAAAATAAAACACTGTTGGCCAATAGGGAAGCAAGACAGGTGAGACTAGGAGTCGAGGAGCATTCTGGGAAATGTAGTCAAGAGTAGATGGTTGCCATGTGATTCCTGGAGGAGAGGACATGTCAGGGTGGCATCCTCAGAAAGATAAGTCTTTATAAAATATATATTTGTAATTATGTGCCCCGGCCCGTGGGGTCAGTCAATGGGGACCCTAGGGGAGGGAGGGAGAATAGGGGGATGAGAGACATGAGAAATGGAGACAAGACAGTGTCCTGATCAAGTCTCGTTTATTGAAAGTACCAACAGGGCTTAAGTAAGTCAGGTAGCAGAAGGGCGGGGGAGCAGAAGTTTTCCTTGGCAGGGTATATTCCAAGGACACAAGTCTGCAGCTGGGGGAGTCTGGAGTGCAGGCCAGGCAGAAGGGCGTGAGAGCCTGGACTGCAGGCCTTGAAAATATGCTGTACAGGAAGATAAGCAGGCACAGAGAAACAGAAACTTAACTGTTAGTCTCTAAGTATGCAGTATGAATATTAAGATGGATTATATTATGCTATCCTTATTTAGGGCCCTCCACAGGTCCCCCTTTTTTGTATAAAGTAAAAAGTCCATAAACTGGGATATCCTTGAGAGGGCTGTGCCTGTCTTAGGTCAGAGGATCTTGTGGATTAGGAGTGTGCAATAGCCCTACCTGTCATTGGAGATGATATCTCATGATGAGCATTCCTGTCTTAGGAGGCTATCGGGATTGGACACCCTCTGTCCTTCCTCTGTTGCCCGTCATTGGCTAACCAGCCAAGCTCACCAAGGAGGAGATGAATCAAAAGTGATCTCATAGCTACATAATTTAAGTAGTATGTGATTAAGGTTCATCACAGCCGTCTCCCATATTGGCCATGTCAAGATGGTGATAGTGCACCTGCATAGGCTGCATCTTGATAGCATCCATTTGACTCTTAATGAAAGCTATCAGCTTATTAAAGAGAAAAGGTCCTAGCGATAGGAGAACTAATAAGCCAAGCAGGGGGCCTAACAAGGGAAGAAGACAGGGCAGAAGTCCATTCCAAGCACTCCAAATGGGCTGATCAAACAGTTCTCTGTGGCATTTCCCAAGTTCCTCTTGGTGTTTTTTGATTCTGTCTTGAACAATGCCTGATTTATTGGCATAAAAGCAGCATTTTTTTTCTGCAAAGTCAAACAAATGCCTCCCTTGTCTAATTGTAAGCAAATCTAGGCCTCTCCTATTCTGCAGGACTACCTCTTCTAGGGAGTCTACTTGGTCCTGAAGGTCCTGAACTGACGTGTAAATAGTCTGTACATCATCAGAAAGCTGCTGAGACAGCTTGGAATATGTTTGTACAGCTACTCGCACACCTGCAGAGCCGGTGGCTAATGCTCCCGATACTCCAAGTCTGACTAACAGGGGAAAGAATTGGATTGCCCTCTTATGCCTGCCAATAAGATAATCTGTGCTAGGTATTGGAATGGGCTCACTCCCTGCTATAAATTCTGTATCTGGAAGAAGCGTGGCTAACACACATAACCCTGTCCAATTGGCAATTATGGATTAATAATTAAATAAAAGCTAGCCATTAAGAAACCATAGCAAACAGCCAACAGCTTCATAATTAATATAGAGTCCTGTGTGTTCATTTGGAACCGACACGGTTCTGGGACCAGGCTGGCAGGAAGAATACACGGTACACACATGTGTGCATGTTTTTTGATACAGTCAAAGCCCTTGTCTACCAGGCAATATACCTGCATTTAGGGTGAGTGTTCCCTTCTCAATTTCATGATACTCATGCCTATCATCTATGAAAATATCCCCATGGCATACCAAGAAACACATTTTACCAATTCTATAAGCATCTTTTAATCCAATCATACTGCAACCAAGATAACCACTGCATGCTGGAAGAAAAGATACACATTGTCTATCTACTACGTTGCACTTTGTATGATGAAAAAGGGCTCCACAAAAGAATAACCAACTAATTTTGTAGAAATTAAAAACTCAACTTTTATTACAGTTGGTAAGAGACTAGTTGTGCCCATTCTTGTATTACTTATTAAACCATTAAGACATGAGTGAACTATGTACGATGTACACACTTCTCTTATATTACAAATGTGAGTTAAAAAGGATAATACCAATGGACATGCCAAACTGGATGGAGAAAATTCCATGAGGCCTCAACGCTATACAAGGAATACAGACAACTGAGGAAAGCTGGGAGCAAGATAGGTGGCCTACCCCAGGGAAGAGCACAACAATTGGCTGTCCAGTGCTAAATGATCAGCCCTGAACATATTCATACAGGTAGCATTATATAGACTGAACAGGTCTAGTTCAAACAAACAAACAGACAGACAAACAAACAGCCTCACTCTATTCCTTCATTTAACATTTCTTAAATGGCTTGCCCAAAATAAGTCAAATTCGTTTGATGAAACCATTCTACCCTTCTTACAATTTAGTTTAGTATATCATGTCATTCTTTTGTTACAGACTGAAACATAATCTAAAAATGTTTTCAAATTTTTAACCCTACTCAAAAAAGTACCTTATTTTTGTAGCATATACACTTTTTATATAGCTTGTTAACAATTTACTCATCAGTGAAAACACATATTCATAAAGAAAACTTGAGTATATTATCTGAACACAAAAGGTATTAGCAGTCTACCTTATATTCTATACTCCAGTCTACTCATAGCTATTTTTTCACTTTTGAAGAGATTAAATCTCTATCTAGCCTAAATTTTTCCTTAAATCCTATTCTTTTAGCTTACAACAATCTCTTTTAGCCTGATTAATTCTTCCTTTGTTCTTGTGTGTTCGTTTTTTTTTTTTCAGAAAAGTCTTCCTTGATATTGAGAGTGGAGTTTTCCTACCTAAACACAAGCCTGGCAAACTTAATTTGGATCAAACATACCCTACCTCATCACAGTATGTTTTTTTTCTCTAGCTCTTTAATGATCTGCTTGTTGCTTCTTTAAGAGTTTTATTGCAAACTTGGACTTCACCACTGAGTCAATGAAGTAGTGTCAGTAGTGTTGTGGGTCTGAATGCATTTAAGTGACATGTGGGATTGCACCACAGAGAGAATTCTCTCTTCACTTGAGAGAATGTCGGGTCACTTGACAAATTAGAAGGGTACACCTACGTCACTTTTTGGCTTTATAGAATTCCATGATGACAAATTTGTTGTCTACTGTTATAAGCAACCATTTTAAACCCATTGTTCATCAGAAGGACCTGTGAGGGAGTGAAAATCTTTGCACATACTTATTTGTTTATGTATTTATCATATTTGCTTAGAACTTTTCAGGTATGTTCAGGTGTGACCTTGATATAAATCTACATATTTTTTTAATTTGGATACATTTCATCAATTTTATTTTCAGATTTGTTTTCAGTTAATGCCATGACTGGTGACATGTTATTTTAAAAGTTTCATCTTTTTATCTCACTAAGTGTTAACTCTTATATTTTGTATTTACAATTATAGGAAGCCGCTTATACCCACCCCAGTCAATACATGTTCCAAATGTATATATCATTTGCAAAAGACTGAAATGTGGGCATTCAATGATTTCAAATGATTCCCTAGGTCAATTTTTAAACATCATCTCACTTACTGAATTATAAAAGAATATTAGTAACTAGCAGTTTTTCTGGGTATGTGTATTGTTTACCCTTAATCTAACACACTGCTAAACTTCATAAGGTCCAAGAGCAATTTTACTTGTAAAAGGTAAGTAGCTTACAAAACATATGTGTAAATTAAGTATGAGAAGATAGATCATGTATACATGTATATATATCTTTTAAAATATTATATTTTAGGTTAAAGTAACATTTTAGATTTGCTTGTATGTTGTTATAATAGATATTTGATGTTATAGACATTAAAGCATTTCACAGTTTCCAGTATTCATATAATTATACATGAGTATCTGAGCATAATTACTACTAGAAAAAGCAGGGACTGCAGAATCAATAGGTGTAACCAAAACATTAATAACAATCAAATATAATACAAGACTTTACACTAAAGAATGGAGAATTTCACAAAACAATGGTTCACCCACACTGTTTGCTAGCAGAAAATTCATTTTAAACATGAAGAAAAGCTACATAATAGTTCCAGAACTCAAGTTAGAAAATATCTGATTCAATATGGTTACTAGAAAACACAAGTTCATGTTTTTTTGGTTTTCTTTTCTTTTTTTGTCATCATTTGAATAGAATAGTTATTGCCAAATAATGCTTAGGTTTTCTCAATGTTATAAACATTAGAGACTGGACAGGATGTAGATGGTCAGTGAGGAAACTGTAGTATTAGGACACATTTTATAATCTAGAAGTAATTCAGTTTAGAGCTTTCAAGACTGGCTAGGTGTTGGTGTCACATGCCTGGAGGCAGGGGCAAGCAGAACTCTGAGTTCCAGGTCAGCCTGGTCTACAGAACAAATGACAGGTCTTCCATGGCTACACAAGAAACCGTCTTGAAAAACCAAACAGCAACAAAGTGGAAGATAAAAGGCTGGTGATATGGGGGGAAACCATTGTCAGACACAAAATGTTTAAATATTAGTATCAGACAGCGTCACAGACAAGGGAGAAGTTGTGCCCCACTACACACACAGTCCTATCTCTACCTCCTTCCCTCTGTCAATCCCTTGCTTCCCTCCTTTTCCTCCTTCTCCCTCATTCACAGGCATCTGCAGACAGAACCAGAAGATCCTTGCGTCCCGTTTTACTGAAGATCACTAACAAGTCTCTTGTCAGAGTGCCGTCTATGGCTGCTGAAGGGAAGCCAACTGAACAAGCCATGTTCTTACTATTTAGCATGCAGTCTCTCTTTTTTTTTTTTTCAAATTAATGCAGTGATATCATAGGGTTTTCATTTTTTTGGCATCTTAAAAAGAAAGACCCACAGGTCTTTCCAAAGTAACCTTTTTAAACTCAATGTTATTCTATTCCTGCTGCAAAATCCTCCTTTTCCCAAAATGTTTCCAGTCATAGTTAATAGGCCAGGGATTCAGGCAAGCTGGCTTTTCGGGCACTATAGTTCATGCGCCCTCTTCCCCGAGCCTATGACATGGCCCACAATAATCACTGAGCAAGAGGAATTGAGGAGAAAGGAAAATACAGAGGAATGAAAAATGAGAAGAAATGAGTCGGAAAGAGCAAGGGAAAGGAAAAGAAAGATAGCATGATCTAATTAAAGCCCAAATTCGCTGTTCATTTCTCATTTTTCATCTAGATAACTTTTTATTGGTGAAACTCAATTTTTAATTGAAGTAGAGCAACAGCCTTCTATGTTTCCTACTACGGACCACAATTCTCTTGTCTCTCAAAACTGTCTGTCATGGTGTTAACTTTGTTTTTCTTGTACCTTTTATGTTTTGTTGCAGTCATGGTTACCTTTACTTCTGAGTTATTTAATGCATCCTACACCTTGTAAGTCTTATAAAAAAACATTTTAGCTTAGCATCAGTTCTGTTTCTATGCTTTAATTCTCTCGCATACAAAACGGAGACCTTGCCCGTCTCCTACTCACTAAAGCCACAAAGAGGCACGAAGTGGAAAGGTTATCTTTGCCTCTCTTTCTTAAGCCTCAACCACGACTGAAGTCTCATAACTAGATTATTTTCATCTCAACTTTATGCCGATAAATCTCTTAATATGAACCAAAATTCCTATTCTTCAGCAATTTGTTCCCACTTTTAGAATTACTAAATCCCATAACATTTGAAGGTCTAGGAAATTTTGTTAAGATATTACAGAATTGATTTTAATGTAAAAATGATAAATCTCATATTAGCACAAGCTCAGAATTTGGTGATCAGAAATCCCTAGGGCTTCGTCAGCTTTCACAAAGACTAAGGGATTCATCCCCTCTGGCATCTTAGCATCCCCCATCATCCAGATCAAAACACAACAATTGTCTGAATGCCCATGTATTAGGTAAATGGTTACCTGGTCATATTTTTCTTAAGTAAGCTTCAAAAAATAAAAACATTATGTGGTAAGATGTAATACAAGTAAAATACTACCAACTTACTACATAATTGTAGTACTTTCACATGAACTTGAATATAATATTTCAGGAACCCTCACATTTTAATAGTCTCTCCAATCTCTCTCTTTTTTTTTTTTGACTGATTGTGCTGGGACCCAACTTGAGCACTATGAACATAAGCTAATGAGTCAGGATGGGTAGAGAATAAGAAAAGTATGAGGTATTGTGGAAAAAAATATATAAGTAGAACTCACTTTACCACCCAAAGGCAACGCATTGCTTTTAGTATTGAAATTAGGTATAGACGATCACTTTGAATCCCCAAATGGCAGAATGTCTCCTATTTTGTAATTCCAAAATGGCTTTACTCTTGGGCATTTGGACACTATAAACTGCTGGGATTTCCTGAGTTCTTAGCTGCGATGCCAGTAAATCAAGATAAGGTTTCAGCCATGCTGGGGTTTTAAAGCACTACGTCTCTACCTGTGTGTCTGAACCATTAGTAATGTGTAATTGAAATCTTAATTCTCACTGACTTTGGCAGAGTTAAGCCACTTCGGGAAACAGTAATGCTATCTGACGTGCATGACCTTTCTGATTAAAATAACTTGTCACTTTGACAAAATGTCCCTTCCCTATCTCATTAGCAGAATCAGAGACTCAAGTCTTCAAAAAAAGGACATTGATTTCAGGAGATACCTGAGAAATTTGCTTTGTTCTTGGAGGTGTTATTAGAATAATAGACTACTCATCTAAATGTCAATATTAGCAAGAAGAACTCCAGTATCTATAATGAAACACTATGAAAACTTAACAGCAATTATAAATGCAAAATGCAGGCTATCCAAAGTCTATATGAAGACTAAATCCAAATATAGTCCCAATTTATTGAATGCTGCAGTTATGCCAATGTTCACAAACTAATTAGACAAATCATCTAATATTGGTGTCGTAATGTTGACTAACTTACAATTGTGTAGACATTTGTAGCAGTTAATTGGATGACATTTAAGTCCACAGAGAGTAAGAGAAAGAGAGAAAACCGTGGCACTAACAAGCAAGAGGCACTTCTTCTTCATGAGTTCTCATTTGCTATTCAAACCAGACTTGAGCTCAGGACAGTCTGAAGGAGACGCAGATATCCAAAGCCACTGTATGTAAGGCATATTTTGGAATTAACTGAACTTTCTACTAAAGCATGGACCAACGAGAGCATAGTGAGTGGGGCATATGAAAAAAAGCAGAGCAACACAATGGCGTGTGCTGCGATTTGACTTTGTAAATTTAATCCTAGTTACTTGCTCTCTTTCTGAAATGGACATTTGTGGATGTGAGACAAAAATAAAAAAGGAGAGAGAAAACATATGGAAATGAGTCACATTATTCCTAAAGTAGTTGAACATTTAAAATAACATGGTTATTTAAATGAATTGAATAAGTCTTCCCTGAAGGGGAAAAGAATATATATGTTATTTGAAATATATTATTTCAAAGTGGGTGCGTGCACGTTTGCGCTAAAGAGCAGAACTTTAATATTTTAAATGCATACATGTTTTGTGTTTATTTATCATGCTCCTCTAGAAGTGTACATCTCTCCTAGAAGAGACAGTAAGAGCTTTACCCTAAAAGTTCACATGGCATCATAATAGTCTATACAATTTAATAGTTTATTGATATAAATTCAAATATGGATTCCTGCTTTTATTCATCGGAGATATGGTCACGAAAGAACAAATGAATCTAGTGTTCAATAAAAAATATCAGTGATACTATTTATTTTTGCTACACAAGGATGTATTTTCTGAAATTGGAAAGACATTTGTATATCTTGTCATTGTCTGAAATATGAACCTGATCAGGACCACAGAAATATTTCCCTTAAATGAGATACATCTAACAGCTCTACCACTGAGTTAGTCTTCTACTCAGTATAGAGAATCATAAGGTAAAATGTTACCTTTCTGTACACAGTCCCCTTAAATATGGAATGGTCTTATTTCTTTTTAATTTTTAAATTACTAATAGAGGTCTGGTTTAAAATCAATATTAGGGCTGTTCAAGTACATCTGAGTGGAATGGTAATATTCCCGTACCACTTTTCCTTTTTGATAGTTCTAGGTAGAGAAAACCAGCCAAGATGAGAAGTGAAATGAGATAGTGAATACATTCCACTACTGTCCTTGTCACCCTTCCACTAAATTCTCAGAGAAGAAATTATGCCCGCAATGACACCGTGACACTGAAATGGTGCAAGAGGGAAGTCACACGTTTATAGACCTTGTATGCTGTATTTAACTCATTGTAAGAACACCTTGCTTCCAATGCAGTTGCAAATCAAAGGCGTGTGCCCTAATTCTTACCCGGATTCAAACATACAGTAAGTTAGAGTTAACTCTGCATGTCATCTTGGATGATGTTTTTGGGTGAGATTAACATCAGAGTAAGCCTCGTTCAATTAGTTGGAAGACTAAAGACAACAGAAAGAGGAGCCTCTCAGATTTAAAAGGAGCACTTTGACAGACTGTTTTCCAACCAGAACCACTGAGGCTGTCCTGTGTATCCTTCCGGGCAGTCCTTACTTTGGGTTTTAAGTTTACAAGCACCTATAATCCTACAAACAGGTTCCTTACAATAGATACGTTTCTCTCTATGTACACATCTTTCTGTGCTTGCTATGGTCTTAATGTCTGTGTTCTTCCACAAATCACATCTTGGAACCTAATCTTCCATATACCGGGAGGAGAACTTTTGAGAGAGAATCAGGGCTTTAGAGTGGCACCATGATAGATTAGATTAGTGCCATCACCAAAGATGGACTAGAGCCTAGCATAGCATTCTCCTGCACTAGATGAAGGCATGGGTGGAGGCAGTATCCCTCATAAGGCAGAGCCTCAGAGGACACACAGTCTACTGGAACATGACTTTTGCCTTCCCCAGGCTTCAGAACTATGAGGAACAAGAAACTCTTGTTTATTTTTTATGACAGTCCCCCTAAAACAAACAAACACACACACACAAAACACCAAAGCTGTTTCTGTTACTCTGAAGAATTTTACCTAATACCTGTCCATACACCAGTGACATTTCTAATAGTTCGTTTGATAAAATGAATTCATTAATCCTATAAATTACAGTGCTTTCCTTGTACAAGAAAATGCATTTTAGCTTGGTAAAATTCATTTATGTAGTTTCTTGCCACCTAGAATCCTCTTTTTCCCCCCTCACATTCAAGTAAAAAATAAAAAAGGGGGAGAAACATAAATTGAGTAAGGGGTTCCCTAAGCATCCTTACTCCCTTAAAAGTGTGTACAATAGTTTATTCATCATTCACCACCTCTTTGTATGAGTTGTTTTATTTTATTTCAGTTGTTATAACCTAAAAGAAGGCATATCTAGGGAGATGCTCCATGTCTCTTCTGTTATTGGGAATGAGTTGGTGGCAAGATAGGTTAATAACTATTCTCTGCTTCCTTTTAAAAAGTTTTCCTATCCCTTCCTTTTAATAACTGAACATACATTAAAATGCGGAAATGAATGGATCCAGATCCAGAAAAATTAATTCTTTAACGATGAGTAGCCACAAAGGTCAAGCCAGCTAACTTTTCATTATCGGAAGTATTGCAAGAGCTTTATCTTCTCTTCCCTTCTGCAGGGCTCACTCTCTGTGGAGCAATGAGAAATGCTAATGAGAGACACACAGCCTTCTCCAAGTTCCATTGTAACTTTCTATTCGAATATAACAGGCAGAAGACAATACTTCCTACAGCATCAGTACCCTCTGCAGAACCGCATGGACACGGATCATCTCAATTGCACAATCTTACCACTGTGCTGCCATTCTGAAAGGTACAATTCAGTGGCCAGTCTTCTGCCTGCATAAACAAACATCTCTCAAACTAATGTATCCGCACAAAGTGGGCTTACCTGTGAAGAGCGTCTCCTCTCCTAGTCACAGAATCAGACAGACACACACACAAAGATTATAGCCTCTCTGGAAACTTCTTTCAAAATCTCTCAGAAGGAAAACTATGCAAATTTTTTATTTTAACTGATCCGGTCTAATTTTTTTTAAACATAAAAAGTTTTAATCTAAAGAAAAGCCACAGCAGGAACCAATAAAGCCTGCTACTGTGCTCACTTCAAAGCTTTATTTTAAAAAGACCATATTTCTTGATTTTTTTTTCATCTTTCAGGCAAAATATCCTTTCTGGAAACAAGATAGTGTTGCTGATTTGGGGAGGCAGCTGTGGGTGCACCTGTAACACTTCATAACATGTCTGATCGATTTCCTTCCTTAGGAGGGCCTCACTCTGAACGAACAACACTCCATAGGTAAGAAGTAGATATTACAGATTCATTTTCAAGATTTTTATGAAAACATTTCTACTCTTAACTTTGTTCCTAAAATCTGAAAGTTTCATGTCTTTACTATATCAAAACCTCTGAGAAATTGCTTCTTCCCTAACTTTACAACTAGAATAACCTCCCTCAAAAAGAAACTTACAGTGCATTTTTGTTTCTTTGGGTTTGCGATAATTTGTCATACTAAGTAACTTTCTTGAATTTTATAGGGCATGGGCTATGGATACATGCAAAACTTCCATAAAGAAATACTACCCTTTAGCAGTTCTACAATTTCTTTTTCTGGCCACAATTCAAATAAATTTACTACATTTACAAGCACAGCAATCCAAGGAGCATTCCAAGAATGTAATCCATGGACAAGGAGTTGTTAATAGAAAGGAACTCAAAAAGCAAACAAGGAGTCATTCTATAGTAATGGCCTGTGATTGCTACAATAAGACGGGAAGTCTCTTAATTTTCAACTGAAATCATGCATTTTTTTCATCTATGCAGGCAGGCAAAACCTGGCTACAACCAAATAAGGTGCATGCAATACAGGCTCTGTGCTTTCTAGGCATTTTTAACTCTTTGACACTCTTTGATATCTTTCTCCTTTTTCTTCCTCCCAAATGTATTTCACGTAATATTCAAAAATATTTTCTTTATCTTGCAATTTTGATCTACTAGTAACAAATTATGACCTTGGGCAAATATGATGGCTTAACTTATACATGCAGTGACAGAAAAAAATACAAGTCCTGATACTGTCTTTAGACTTCTATAGTTTTCAACAGGAATGATGAGGATGCCACTGAACAGAGAAACTGTGTGACAAACCAAGACACTTGTAAATATCTCGTTAATGTTAGGTTTTCAAAATTACAGCTTTTGATTTGGCACATGAAGAACATAAAAATAATCTGACAGGACATATATTAATGTTAAAGAATATACTGGTCTTTTATTTCAAGGTATTATATATGTTTATGTTATACTTTGATTTGACATACACTTTAATGAGCATAAACCAGCCATTGTTGTAAGAACCAATGTATATTTGACCATCTAGGTAAATCTCACAGCAACTGTGTACTGACCTTTGAAAGGTCAAACTCTTGAATACTTTGATCTCAAACACGAGAATGGGGAAACTAGTCCTAGATGGCAGAGAGCAAACAATGCAAGTTAAACAATGGGAAGATGCTATTAATCAACAGGAAAATGCTATTAACAACTAAGGACTTATGGGCTTTAAAATTGACTAATAATTTCTGGGAAAACACAATGTCCTATCCTCACCAAGTTCCTCTATAATGTCCACAGAGGCCTTACCCTCCATTGCAGATGTCTCTCTCTTTTTAATAACCATTCTGTATATCTACTCTATGCACTGAGATAAGTGGCAGTATGCTCATTTACTGAGTTTCCTTCACCTTTACTGTAAATTAAGACTTTTCATTAGCCTTTTGCTATGCTTTGTGTCACAATAACTCCCAAGTCCTCTGATGATCTAAAATCAAGTACTCATTAAATATTAATGCTAGTAAAAAAATTTAATAATGTATCTGAGTTACCTGGGTCCATCCAAAATAACTCAAACTTATTTTACAACCCTTTCAAAATATTTTGAAGCCTTTTAAATAGCTTACATAATTTCAATGATAATGATCACAAAGCCCTCCTTACATCAACCAAGGCTCTGTAGCTAACCAGTGGACAACACAGAGGCTTTGATGGGAACATATTTTCGTAGAGGAGGTGATTTTTGCTATGAACACAGGTGAGAACGTATCCTTGTTTATATGGTTGTGCATCCTTTGGGTATATGCCCAAGAGTGGTATTGCTGGGTCTTAAGGTACATTAATTCCCAATTTTCTGAGAAACTGCCATACTGATTTCCAAAGGGGTTATGCAAGTTTGCACTCCCACCACCAATGGAGGAGTGTTCCCCTTACTTCATATCCTCTCCAGCATAACCTGTCATCAGTGTTTTTGATTTTAGCCATTCTTATAGGTATAAGATGGTATCTCAGAGTCATTTTGATTTGCATTTCCCTGATGGCTAAGGATATTGAGCAATTCCTTAAATACCTTTCGGCCATTTGAATTTCTTTTGTTGAGAATTCTCTGGTTAGATCTGTACTGCTTTTTTTTTATTTGAGTTATTTGGTATTTTGGTGGCTAGCTTATTGACCTTTTTATACATTTTGGACATCAGCCCTCTTTCAGATGTGGGTTTGCTAAATATCTTTTCCCATTCTGTGGGCTGACGTTTTGTCTTATTGACCATATCCTTTGCATTACAGAAGCAAAGCACAACTTCCGAGACCAGGGAACATCTTTGTTGTCTAAGAAACTTCTGAAATGAAGGTGGAGTTCCTTTTGCTCCTTGCCCAGTAACTCTAACCAGTTTCATCTGCAGACAAGCGAGTTTGATCAGTATCATCAGTTTATGTTCCTTTTCTCCAGCAGCCGTTCACAAATCAATATTTCCTTTTTTTGACAATAATAGCATGTGTGAAGATATTTGACTTTCAGAACTTTATAGTTTATAATTTTATGATACACAACTATCTTTTTATGCATTTATAATAGTACATATTTCATCCTATGAATGAATTCCTCATTTTTCTCACCTATTCCTCCATACAGATGGATTTTTTTGAATTTGCTTATTTCCATCAATTTATTTCAACTGTCATGCATGCTGGACAACCCAAACCCCATTTCTAATCCACTTTCATCTTTCTTCCTCTATTGCATGGAGCATCACTTTACAAGCACAATTAGTTAATTGTTGAGATGCCATCGGAAGCAAACACACAGATTCATAGAAATCTTTCCTCTCTTGGCCTCTATCTCTTGTAAAGGTTGCTTTATATCATTAATTTAGCCATGGAGACACTGGCAACGACATGCTGAGCCCTGGCACTTTCCTGATGAACAGACTAACAGTCTGGGTGTAACCCCTCCCTGCCGGTTTCAAATAGGCAATGATGTTTGGAGATTGTGCAGACAGGTTGACGTCTAAGTCATGAGAGAATGATCCAAAGCACTATGCGGATACTGGCTTTTACATGATTAACCTTGTACAGCAGCAGCTTCATTAATGTGTGGATGAATGATTATTTGTCTTCATTCTTCCTGTGGTAGAGAAAAGCCATCTTCTCCTGTTGGTTAGGTTTCTCTTTATTTGCAGCTGGATATTTTTGTTAACCCACCCCCATTGTTTCAAAATCCTATTTGTTTCTGTTTCCTCTTCCTTCATTTCAACAAAACATGTCTAACCCCCCTTCTTCCTTATGAAAATGTATGCTTTACTTTGTATCAGCTCACACCACAATGTGCAAAATTCTCACTATTCAAGGTAAGGCAAAAGCAGAGGATGCTGTTATTTTTAATACAGTAGTAATTGTTTGTCCTGGTTTCCCTTCCTATTGCTGCGATAAAGCATGGACCAAACTAACTTGGGAAAGGGACGGGCATGCATTGAAGCAGAAACCACGGAGAAACATTGCTTACTGGCTTTTTCAGCTACCTTCTTTTGTACAACCTGTGGGTGGCACTACCCACATTGGGCTGGACCCTCCTACATGATTCTTAGTTAAGAATAATCCCAACAGACATGCCCTTAAGCCAATGTAGTAGAGGCAATTCCTCAACTGAGATACCCTCTTCCCAGATTTTCCTAGCTTTGCATCAAGTTGAAAAAACTGACATCATCAAAATTTCTGAGAAAGAAACTAAAGACAATGAACACTTTTTTAAAAAAAAAACTGTATCTGGGGCTGGAGAGATGGGTCAGTAGTTAAGAGTACTGACTGCTCTTCCAGAGGGCCCAAGTTTAATTTCCGGCACCCATGAGGAAGCTCACAACTGTAACTCTAAGAGCTGACACCTGCACACAGGCATACATACAGGTGAAACACCAATGCACATAAAATAAAGATAAATATTAAAAAAACAATTGAAGGTGCACCTTACATTTTGCAGAGCATTTATAGAGAGAGTAGTAAAATCTTTTTCACTGGTGAGATTTACATGCCTGGGTGAGGAAACCTAATCTTTATTTAGACCCCAGTTGTTATGAAGGTGGCAGTGATTCTGGAGGACAGCATGAGACATATGGAAGAGAAATACAATTCTTCTTAGGAAATCAAGGGCCCAGGAGAGGAGGGAAACAGTTTCAAAGTGTCAAACACATTTACCGGTGGAAGTGATGTCTTCTGACTTTGAGGATGATGAACAAATAACTTGCCTGGGTCAATCACTGATTATTACACTCCAGATTTAACCTTGAGTCCGACCTTCACTGATGGGCCGAATCTTCAAGTTGGAAGAGGTCTTGAAGACAGTTGGAAGAGCAGGCAGGATAAGGTGAACATCCGGGTCACCACCAGCAGTAGCAAGAGTTTTAAGTAGATAAATCCTTCGTTTGAGACAGAATGGGTCACTGGCACTTAAGCATCATCAACAGAACCATGAAAGTGTTTTTGAAAATACATCCAAATGGTGCAGAAAATAGCAAACACATATATTTACTTCTGTAAAGAGCCAGAGCATCATATGGGATTTATTAATACTAAAAGTATACTATGGCTTAAGGGTTTCGAAAGTTCAGTTTAAAACCATCCTGACCAGTCCTACATGCATCATAAGAACCACTCTGAATAATGGCGACCTTGACTCCTATTTTTGGGCATGTGCTTAATTGAAGGACTAGAGACACAGAGACTGCCCCCTCCCCGGGCCTTCCCAGCTTACTTGCCGTGACTGTGCAAGTGACCCATTTCTTGTTTAAAATCCTCAGCTTCCTTCCTTTGCCCTCTCCCTGCATGGTGATTCTAGTGAGAATGCCTTTGATAACAAAAGGCTGGGTGAGAACTCCAACAGGTGTAATTAATGTCAAGTGCTCCAGCAAGTGGCTTTGCTTTCCTGCTGTCTTCTCCACCTGCTGCCTTCTGTGACTGCCTTCTTCAGGCCGAGTCCATCTGCTGGAAATGAGCGTTCAAAATTCATCATTTTCTACCCTGAGAGGGCCCTGAACCCTCTTCTCTTCTTAAGTGAGCCCTTGGAGCATCACTTTACAGGCACAATTAGTTAACTGTTGAGATGCCCTCGGAAGCAAGCACACAGATTCATTTGCTTTCAGTATCTCAAGGTAGATTGTTTCTGCCTGGGAGGAGGTAGAGCAAAAAATCCCACCCCTATGCTTTATGTGCAAGTAGAAACTTTAAGAACCGATACTGCCTCCATACATATTAAATATGTGCAAGCACTTCTATGCATATGTATGTACACACACACACACACACACACACACACACACTTCACCTTTTTTTTTTTAAAGTGTGTCCTATCAGATAGGATGATGACACATTTGTAACTTGAACTTCCATGCTCTATGTGAACCCTTAGATGGAGGTGAGAAGTCATGGAAGGACTTTTCCTGAAATAATTTCTGCCCCAATGAGATTTTGATATTAATGAGTGGCTGAAATTACTGGTAGGACACGGTAACAAAAGACAGAGAATATCAGTGCATAAAAGAAGGTACATTTAAAAATTTTATGATTTTAGCTGTGCAGATTACTAGCTGACTGCAAGTGATTGCAGCTAGATGCCGTGAAGAAAGACACGGTAGAAACTAATTAAATTCATAAATGATAATTGAATGTGTCTATCCCCTAAAGACTGTAAGCAATTTCAGAGAAAAGTCCAAGTTGCCATGACTTGAAACACATACACACACACACTCACACACAGTAATGAAAATTTATTCATGATGGTGGAGTATGAGCTAATAAGGCAGATATGTAAGGCAGGCAACAGAGAGAAGATATGAGGATGATTCCCAATATTTCACAAGCAAGATGAACATGTTGCCTATCCTAGTCTTGAGCTTAGCTTTCTTTGACATTTAATAAAGAGAACTATTGTGATAGGTATTCTATTAATTTATTCATGAAAACTGAGAAGGCCTTCCTTTATTTTATGATATGTGAAATGGAGTGATTTTATTAAGTTTACATAAGCTATAACTTTGCTATTCATAACTAGGTCAGAATATAACAGTCCTGCTAAGGATTAAATGACTATGGTTTTCACTAGACTATTCCAGATGTCTAGTGCACGTTGAATAAAACACAGCTTTGAAAATGGCTGATAGAATCTAGAATTTAAAGCTGATGATCTCCTGTACTAAACTCTGTGATTTGCTAGAAACTATTTGGGGATATTGCTACAGTCGTAGTGAATTGTGGCATCATGGTCTTTACCATTACACGTTGTCTACAGTTCTTAAAATATCCAGTGTAGCCTTTCAAGCTCAGAGTATCACTTCAATCACAGCTTCAATCCTGTTTTTAAAAATGGGGAAAACAAATGAAAATGAAGTGACACATTACAACATCCACCAGTGGATAGCAGAAATAATCACCAACAGTAATGAAGCCTACCACTGTTAACCATCTGGGAAGAAAAGCAAATTAGGAAGGTACATGATTAGCAATTGATCTCTCCATGCTGCCTAAGCTCCTTCAAACCAGAGGTACAAAAACATTATTAGAATCAAAGTTCTCCTCTGTGGGTCACTGAGTCAATGCAGAGTGAAGGAGAGGCTTAGAAGCAACTGGCTTCCAGAAACAGCAAAGAGGAGGAATCCCAACATCCCAAGTCTCTTCCCAACTAGGATTTCCTTGATCATTTCCAACTAGGGTATTCATCAAAGAATGGTGCACAAGATGGCTACCATTCTCCACTTACCAGTCAACCACAGGACCCAGAATTATTGTCACTGATAGTTATTAAGCTTTTATATCCTTGACTAGCAAGAGTCACAGATTTACAGCCAAGAAATGACTAAGTTGATTTTATCAGGTCTTTCCTGAAAATGAAAGACCAGCTACCAACAGACACTCACCTACACTTATTTCCTTAGCTAAAAAAAACTGCATCTTAACATTTGAAGCATTAAAGAATATTTTGAACCCCTTTAATTAATTCAAATGAATTGTACTTTATTCCAATATATTCAAGAATAGATTCACTAAGAGATGTCAAACAAGTTATTGTGTGAATTCGGTTGAGGGAAAGTTCACAGCTCCTTGAGGGGAAGAGGAAATGAATCATAGAGGAAGTGGCCTTTGAAATCTCCCTAGAGAACTAGACAGCATTCTGATAGAGATGAGGAAATTTCCACAGTAGGCAGGAGAATTGACAAAAGCACCAAGGTAGCTCTTGTGGATAATTTTAGCTGTATGCAGGAGTCTTCTTGGGTAAAGATCAGGAGATGAGTAGGATCACGAAATAGGTGGAAATTGAAAAGAATGGATACACACCACACCGAGTCTTGCACATTCTGATAAGGACCATGAATGTGTTTGTGGCAGATCTTGGGAAAATTGATGTTTTTTTTCTGCCGTGGTGTGAGGGAAATTAACCTGATGCATGATGATAGCCAAGCTGGTGTTCACTCTGTGATCTGGTAAACTCCCTCTTTAGATTACATGGGAATCAGTTCAATCTTGCATGTCACCCAAGACTGAAAGCCGTCTTTTACTAGCCTCTAAGTCTCACTAAGAGTAGCCAAATCACCTAAGTCTGGCTTTGTGTTTCGTCATATCTGACTCTCTGGACATTGTCCTGGATTCCACAGCTGCACAACTGACTCTGGTGGGGACGAGACATGGCTCTCAGCAAATGACAGATGGTGGGAGTGATAGAAAAGATAAGGCAAGCTGTATGTGCTGTGGAAGACATTCTAAACAGAGCAGAATGCAAACACTCTACATCTTCAAAAAAAAAAAAAGACTGACAGTTTAAACAGATGTCCAATAGAGTGCAGAATAAAATTGTTTGGAGTGATGATTAAAGCCAGGACTTGATTTCAAACAAAAATAGAAAGCAAGTTATGGGGACAGGGTGAGAAAATGAGCAGAAGGACTCAAACAAGGTCCTGGTCAATGGGATCAGGAAACACATTTGCTCAGGTCTGTTAGGTAAGAATTGGATTCATGACTTACTGTTTTAAATGTGGGCTGGCCTAGTTCCAAAAACGGGAGCAGAGCTGCATTTCCAGATGAGACGAGGAGAACAGTATGGATACCATGTGAATGTAGACACGGAGTAGTGACTGGGCAGCCCTCCAAACCCATTTGACATTTTCTCTTAAGAATTACTTTTTAAAATCCTTAATCAATTGTGGAACTCTTGCATATGCCCTTTCTACATCCTGTGTCCTTTATGTAATGAAATGAGGAAATTGAGATGTGATATAGAGATGAGAGGGAACTTAGGTCTGGATAGCAGAGATCACTTTTAAACAAAGATTGTATTCTTCAGAGTAGGAAGACTAGGAGTCACATAAAAGCCATCAGATGCCATCCACATAGCCCTGGGAAGGACCAGAACTCTGCTGATGCTGTCAATTGCTACTAATTAAATCTAATGAACCTCAAGGTGGTAGAGGAAGAGTTTAAAAGAAATCTGTGGATGAATGGACAGGGCTACTAAAACAAAGCAACAATGACTTTTTAAAAGTAGCTTCTATACTCCTAGAACAAAGAAGATGAAATTCAGAGCCAGAGTTCTTAAAAATAAATAAAACAAAATTGATGTAGCTAATTTCTGCTGCATACCACAATGCATTCCTTATAATCACACCATAAAAGAGCTTTCATTTCCCCCTAGGAATAATTTTTTAATTGGATGTTGTGTTCCTGAACAAGGATTCATTGTGAAATAAATCACAGATAGGATCCACAAAATTCTATAAAGGCAAAGACAGCACACAGACGAACCTCTACAATAATTTAAAATATCACCATTATATGCCTGATCCCATAAAATCGACAGAAATGAATTGCACATGGTGATTACACAGAGGGGACCAAAATGCTCTGTGTGGTATATACAGCACTCAGCATGCTAACTTAATTGACACACAGATTTGGCTGGCATAAAACAAGTCTCATGATAAAGAACATTATTCAAATACTCCATCATAAATACTTGACTGCTTTTCTTATAATTCACATAATTGTTCCAGAAAGATAACGTTTGAATTTGAAAATCTGATGGGCCATAAGTTTCCTTGAATATTTGCTTTTGGTTCACATTTTATACACTAACGCATTTGCTGTGATACATCTCTCCTCTATCTGGGATTTGAGAATTATTTAATAATTGTGAGTTTCAATGTGAACAATTCCTGGAAGACTTGCTTTAAAAAAGCATGGTTCCCAGATACTCAGAGAAAGAGATTTTGAGCTCTGCCCTGAGCAGTGGTTTAAACCACTGATGGACTTGGAATTGAATGGACCAATAGGAAGAGCTGAGAACTCCAGAAGAAGTTTATTGGTGGACATGGGTCTTTCATGTAGGCCCTAACACACTAGATCATTCACCCGGCATCTTTGCTTCCCAGCTGCCATGAGGTAATCAGATTTGCTCTGCATGGTTTTCTACTATGATATTTCTGCACTGCTACCATAGAAGCCCATTGCCATCCCTGCCAAGCGACCAAGAACTGGTATCACCGAAACCACAAACAAATCCATCTTCCTTGGTGCTGTTTACTCAGATGTTTATCACTGCAGTGAAAAGCTTGCTAGCACAACATTAATAACAATGCTAAAAACACAAGTGTAACTACTCTTTTTATTTTATAACTGAGCGGACAGAAGGAAATTGCTACCGTCCCCCAACAAGTAGACGGTAGAACCAGGACTCAAATGCAGCCTCTAAATCGCTGTGTTGTACTTCCTCTCTGGACGCTTACTTTTTCTCTCTAAACTTGCCTCTGACAAGAGAGACCGTTCATCCCAATGACTTCCAAGCTGGCTCAAAGTTGAGAACACTCATCTCAAACAGTCACTAAACTTTTCTTGTAAGGCTTTGGGCAGGACTTTTTACCTTTGCTTCTAAACTTAACCTCGTCTATCTTCTGTTTCATCCCTGCAGAACAACCAGAGTTACCTGGAGGATAACAGTGAGTCACAGGAAGGCAGTCTAAGGAATGTGTCTAGCAGCTTAAGCTGCGTGGGCCACACAAGTCCTCGGCCCTGATGGGCATGGTTCTTGTTGTGATTAGCATGTGAGCCTCACTGCCTCTACATCGGGGGAACATCCGCTTCCTCCACATTCTGTCTTCATAAAGGTGATGCCACCCACCACTGCAAGCTGCAGCCACCCAGAATGAAAGCACAGAGCGTGTGAACATGAATAAAGTGAAATGTCATTGTCAGCCAGAAGTGGAGGGTAGCAAAGGAATGAGCAACAATAAAAGTGGAAACTCCTCAGTGATGCACACCAAGTCTTCCAGAGGGCGTATCATTCTAGCAGACAATAGAAACTGAAAATATAAATAGGATAATAAAGTACTGAGGGGAAAGAACTATTGATGGTTAAGCTGCTCTGTAAGCAGAGATAAGAAAATGGAAAGAGATCTTGACTTTGAAATGATGATGGTTAGATGTGTCCTTGGCAAAAGCACTAATAGTTCCATCCACGACTGTACTTCAGGCATAGATTCTAGTCTTGTGGGATGACTCCTAGGACTTCATAAGAAATATACCACCACATTAATATGTATTCTAAGATGCCCACATAAAATTAATCTTCTCTTCCTTCCATAAATCCAGGATTTGAAAGTACACTAAAGAATAGGTGAGTTTGAGACTGTAACAAATTTTCATTTGGAAAAACTAAAACAAGATATCTACATTTGATCTTCTCAAAATTAATTTAAGATGGCTTTAATGAATACAAAATGTTATATTTTTAGTAACATCAAATGTAAAAGAAGATTAAAGAAAAAATATAAATCCTTAAGATGCAACAAACATCTCTTTAAGCCTTATCTGTATATTTCATATGCAAAGTATATGAATACAAACTTTATTATGGAAGATATACCTTTGATCTAATCCTATATAATTAAAGTGATAAAAGTAATATTTAATTTTGTGTTAAGTGTTGGCTTTGTTCCTTTCTGTAGGAGACTTTAATAAATGTCAAAGTCTGTTAAAATAATGTTTAATTCTTGGTCACCTCTAATGGTGCAGATGTGTAATCCCAGCTACCTGAGAAGCTGAGGCAGAATGTTCTCAAGATCAACGCCTACTTGGAGGTTTGAGGCTAGCCTGGGCTAATTTGAGAGATTTCAAGACAAAAAGTAGAAAAAGGGGTTAGGGTTGAAAATTGATGGTATTCTGTACTTGCCCACCATGTGGGAGGCCCTGGATTTACCCTACTACCACATTAATGTCAACAGTAATAATTTTGAATATTAACAAATATCTGAAAAGTATGTTACTAACTTATTCTGCATCATTTCATACACATACAAATAAGTATAGATTGGCATTATAAATGTCATAAGCATCATAGCTTTGTGGACAAATATCAAAGTCCCTCATTTTAAAACAAAGGTAATATTTTTCAATACACACTTTCACTAAACAAAGACAAAAGGGTTATTGTTCCTGGGATAGCAATAAAGAATTTTCTTGTTCTCTGAAATGTAATGGAACTATGAAGAATATGAGTCTTTTAATGTATTCGGGCATTTTTCTCTAAATAACTTTAAGCAGGTCATATATCTAAGTATACTCTCCAGATCATTTCCATTATTTTGATATTGACAATATATTTAAAATCACATCACCCTACTTTTATATTTTTTCCTTTCATAATTGCCACCGAATATATGTGCTCATATCCACCTAAGACACCTGCAGCCTTTACAGTAAGTTAACCTGTTATCTGTTATCCCAACAAGTGTTGAAGAGTTTTAAGGTGTACTAAAATGAAATCCTTAATTTCCCTGAAGAGATAAAAAATTAATTATGAACAAAGGAAAACTTAGAAAGTTAATTTCAGGACTGTATGAATATTTCAACAGCATATTTCTGTGTGGAGGTGTGTGTATGTGTGTGTGTGTGTGTGAACATAACAAGAGAAATGAGACAGCCCATAAGGGACGAGTACCTGCCTGCAAATCTTACTTTGATATTTCAGTTGATGTGAAGCTCTTACCTGTGGGATATTCATTATTGAAGTGTTCAACACCAACACCAACTGAATCAACCCAATAGGAAATTACAGAAAGTGGAAATGTCTTTAATCCTATGTATTGAAAATGTTCCCTCCTAAAGACAAAACAGAGGGCAGATGATGTAGGTCCACACATGCTAAGCAGCAGTGACCACTCCTGGTTCAAGCCATCAGTTCTTCAAATACAACCTTCACCCTCAAAATAAATTGGTTACCACAAGGCAGCTAATGTGAATATTTTAACAAGCAAATACAGCTCAAGTGCTTACATAATCAGAACTCTATTAGGGGTTTGTATTTGCATATGCCTACAGACATGAAATGTTCAGAAAGTCCCGAGCAGAACAGGGACTGCGTTATGTTGAAAAATACCAATAATAACATGCTGGCAATTGCCCTTGGATTGTTCACATTTCTTGTGAAGCACTTTTGTAGCCCTTGAGCATATGAGCTTTAACAAGTTTGATTATATCCACAAATGTATTTACTGAATCAGGAATAATAGGACGATGTAACAAGCAATACTACATGCAGTTTCAAGACTTATTTTGCTGTTGTCATAGTAAATGGCACATGGGAGAGAATTCCATGCATTTATGGCACTAGGATTTTTTTCTTGTTACTAGACTATACCTCCCAGATTTACAGTTGCCAACGTGCAATGTGCAATTCTGATCACTGAGAGTAACGGTGACAGTTGCAGGCTACAGAACTGTACAAGAGGAATGACATGTATACATCTGCTGTACCTCTGCTGCAGTATATGCCTTACATGAGGGAGAATGCAAAAAATAGTCATGTTAGGTGGTACCACTTGCAATAATTTCATTTCTAAACATGACTTCCAGTTAAAGACAAGTTTTGATCTGTGTTGGCTCTAAAAGCCCCCAATATTACTGCCTAGGCTGACAACCCTCAAAAGCATATCATCTGAATGGCCATATAAAAATAATCCAGTCCTCTTCCCTCATTGAAGGGGTTAATCACTAGGGTTCCCATTCATCAAAAGAGAGAAGCTACAATTCAATTTCCAGATGTTAAACACAGGACTCATAAAAGTGTTGCTTTCCTACAGTGCTCAGTGTCCTAACTTTTCAAGGGCAGAGTGCTCAAAATCATCCTCCCTGCTTTTCAGGGCCAGGGTGGGAATGGAATGGACCCAGAGAAGATATGTTAGCAGAATGTGTCACTTTGCCCACCTGCCTTAGCCTCTTGCCTACCCACCTGCCTCATCTCCCTGCATACTAAGCTCTCTGCATACCCACCTGCCTTAGCCTCCTGCCTACCCACCTGCCTTAGCAGCCTGAGTAACTGCAATTATGGTTATTCATTACCATGTCTAGCTTCATGGAAGTCTTTGCTTCATTTTTATTCCTTCTTGCTGACTCAAAGGGAGAGAGTATCTTGAGTCCTTGAGAAGAACATTAATACATATAACCAACAGAGAAATCCAACAACTTGGGTTACAGAATTAACAGGTTTTTTTTTTCTAGCAAAGGTTTGCATTACCAGCAAGTGTTTTGGAGAGCTAACAGCAATTCTGCAAGCCTATCTCTAATTCCAGTTCATTTTCCTTTGTAAAGTATCATCAATGACAGACTCACCAGATATAATCTGACAGTTGATTTTTTTCTTTAACAAGTCATCTAAAAATGCAGAATAGATAAGTTTCTTTAGCGAAACGTGTAAGATTTCAACAGTGATAGTTTCATGAACACGGTGAAGATTTTGAATTTCTTTATAAAAGTATGATCTCAAAATAAAATTTTTACTTAAAACACATTTACACTATCATGCATATTGGAACACAGCTCTTCTAAGAAATATAGTTTAACGATACTGTTTACAGATGACATGTAAGGAATAATATAGATACCCAATACAATTTCAGAAAACATAGTAATGTGTGCCACATCAATGAAAGGTTCTCATTATAACATTAATTAAATATAAAGTTATTTTTAATTCCAAGAGAAACATTTGTTTAACAAACAAATTCCTCATTCACCTAGGAGAATAAGAGAGTAAATATCGGGAGATAGCGCTCCCTTTTATTATACAAATAAGACTATACAGGTTCCTACTGAATCTGAAATAACTGTTACTAATTATACATTATCCTCCTATTCATAATAAAAGTTGGGTGAACTTGATGCTGGCATAAGAAAAACATGCAGCTTCAAGAAATAATACAGTATCAGAAACAGATGTTACCATGCATTACAGTCCAGTAAGTTAAGAGTGAAATTGTGCTGAAGGCTCACTCGTTTATGGTGGATTTTCATGAATTAGCCCAACAGGAACTGAGAACTGAGATTAAATACTCTAAATATGGTTTCATATCACTTTAATTATGCTTAATCTTGAGTTTCAATTAGGTACAAATGATGCATTATCCTAGAAATTCAATTACTGGTTAGGAGCCATTCACTTACACAGATAACTCAAGGCAAGGCTAGTCATGAGCCACTATTTATAGCACAGGAGGGACTGGAGGAAAAGAGTCAGACATAGACATTATATCAGGCTATGTTGAGTCATGGCTGCCACAATCAGTTGTCAACGTGACTTGAGTTACAGCCTCTTCTGAGACCTGAAGCATGGCAGGAACCTAAGCACACATGTTAACCTTCAGAAGATCACCGTGCATGAAGCCTGGATGCCAAACCTGAGACCAAGGGTCTTCAATATTAGCCTTAATTCCCTCACTGTTTGAAGATCCACAGATTAAGGTCTTGAAATTAGCTTGCTTTGAGTCTAACAAAGGATGGAAGATGTTCATATTAAACTCTCAAAAGATATACAAGAATATTGATTTAAAAAAATTTTTTCTTGATTTCTAATACACTGAGATTCTAAACAAAGAAAGTTGCTGGAGAAACGGTGATCTATGACAGGCATCATTTACACCCAGAAGTGGAGAACTGTAAATATATGTAATAAAACAGCCCAGTGTGTTATGTTTAAAATGTTGTCTTAAACACCACTGACAAATGAGGGAGACGTATCTGATGTTAGTATGCCACCTTCATCCTCCCAAATACAATAGCTACATTCCTCTTGGACTAATTGTTTTACCTGCTTTTACACACTTTGTGAAAATATCTAAAATAAAATCCTCCTCTAGTGTGATTTCCATGAAAATGTCTGTATATGTGCTGTATGTATGTATGTATGCATTTGATTCAACTGTATCCTTTTACTTTTGTACTGCTTTCCTTTGTTTATTCTTAATGATTTTTTTAAAGATGCAGCCACTTCTAAAGTGATTAACATTTCTAACTATTTCAGTTTAGATAGTAATAGTCCGCAATGGAGTTATAGGCATTGTTACACTGCCCAAGCAGATTAGACTGTCTCTACAATCATGCTTGATACTGTTCTTATCCCTATATTTTATTTTTTAAAAATGGGGTAACATGAAATGATATCCAAAGGGAAAGCTATGACCTTAATTTAAGGAATTAATGTTTAATGATAATAAAGCCTGGTGAATAACCCTAAGAGTTCACTCATTGCTGAGCCTTATCTTTATAAGCAATAAGCCTACATGATCAACTCACAGATTTTTGAAAGCTACTGTTGTGTTCTCTTATCAAGCAAGACACTTGTTTCTTCATGGAAGCAAATGAGCTGTGACTGAGTAAGGTAAACATGTGTTTGTTCACTTTTAGGTAACAGTAGTGATAGGGGACCAAAAAACCAGAAGTGGACGCAAGGGCCAAGTTGATGTGAGGCTTATCCTTTAAGGAGAGGGACAAGTTCTGAAGTCTAATTAAGGATTAAAGAGGCGATTTATACACTGGCACAGTTTAAGCACTGGCATCCATGATCTGAAGGGGTGGTTTAGTTCTAAGGCAGATGGCAAGGAAGATAGTGATGTGTTCCTTACATCAAGATCTAGGACATGCACCCCTCAAATGGGAGGGGATGTCCAGATATAAGGTAAAATAAGAAAAATGCAGATTGTCTTTTTAAAAAGTCCAACAAATGTTTCAAAAAACTAGAGTTATCTCATAGGACTGCAGAGCAAACAGAAAATAAACCTCCCTGGAATCAATTATCACCTGCAAATATTTACCTAAGAAGCCATTCCATGATATTTGATAATTAAATACTTAAGTTCAATGAGGACCCATAACAGAGTCCAGGCCCTATAGTCAGAATGCTGGCTTGTGTTTATTTCTGGCTTATCTGTTATAGCATCACCCAGGGACAATGGCTTGATCACATGGAAATGTTTTGAGATCTATAAAGCATTTCCATAGTACTTTTTTACCCGAAAGTTATTCTGAATAACTACATGGAATAACCAAGGGGACTGAGCTTTCATTAAGGCACATTTTAACTCAAGTGGAGATAACCTACTGTCTTTTCATGGGCAAAGATGACCTCAATATACCTACAGTGAGCTTGGTACTTCACACATAAGATCATAAAATTTCCTCCACAATACAATGTTGTGGACATTCTTTCTTTTTGAAACATATGGAAAATGGACAAAGGGGGAGTGATGGGAGAGAGGCAAGAACAGAGCTAAAGGCACCCAGTTCATATTCCCTCTCCACAGGGAAATAAAGGAACAGTCAACTCTAGGGGAAAACTTAAGTGTCTGAAGAGAACTGTGTTACACCTTTCTTTGAGATTTTTCCAGAAGGACTCAAATACTGATGCACATCAAAAGAAATGAAAAACTTTTTGAGCATTGATTTACTATAGGATGGAAGCAAAAGCATTTGAGGAATAAATAATAGCCATATTTAATAAGTGATTAGCATCTTGAAGGGACCTAAATGCATGCAGAGCTCAGGCTTACCAATTATAGGTTCAGAAATAACCATAAGCCCTTTCATAAATCCAGTGGCTGTTAATGTATTATTGTAGTTTGTCTGCCATATTTCTTTCCAACCCTTTGATGGAAACATGTAATTATTAAAACTATCAAATTAAAAGCATTTGAATTAAAGCAAACTACATGGTAAATTTGATGGTCAGACATTTTGTAATACATATGGGATTGAACAATGCTATAAATTGGCTACTTTAGGAGGGAAACAAAATAGCTGAGAGCATAGCAGTTCAAACCTAACAATGGCTTAATAAGAGCACTCGACACAATTATTATATAAATAAGCACTCCTACCGGAACAAACTAAGACGTGGTTACAATGGATTGTTCAATAGTAAGTAAAACGTTCAGAACAGATGTCAGCCATTCTGAAGCTATGAAAGTTTGTTAATTTAAACCATGGCTCATAGGATTACATTTAAGAAGTCAGTGCTCCTCTGCAATGACAAATCATGCAGCAAAATTGCCTTCATAGCCATACAACCCTAGAGCCACGCAAGACCCTGAGATGTCCTTCAGCTGCAGTCAACAGAATACTAGCAATAAGTACTTCTCATATGCTACCTGCAGCATAGACTACATGAAGGTAAATAAGGCATTCATGCAAGAAATTAACACATGGCAAAAAGAACACTAAGCTCAGGGTAAAATTCAGTATGTGTCAAAAGAAAAAAGAAATTCAATGAAAATAACTTAGCAAAGAAAGTCCCAACAGTATCTCATACCTGTGATACAGGGCTTTACTCCAAGAGTATATCTTTTTCAAAACATTTATATCTTGATCTTGGTTTGGGTCTTAAATATATTCTTTACTATCTAGATGGCTTTTCACAGGTTGTTATTTTGTTGTTAAGTCCAATTGACATTATATCTCTTCCTGTTAATATTAGTTATTATGTTGGTTGTTATGGTCCTCTGACTTAGAACATAAATGAGCTTTCTGTTTCAACATGCCAACTTTCCACTCCACTTCAGAAGTGGAAAATAATTTCTCCCATTTTCAGCAGCAGCAAAGTTCTGATTATAGGATTGTTGAGGCAACAGTTTTTTGTACGCAGTGACAATAGGCAAAAGCCAAGTGGATATAACGTTATGTGCGTGCTTAAAATGATAATGTTAACAAAAGTCATCTACCCCTCCTATAGTGCCACATCCTGTTCCCATACTCTGGGGTTGGTGCCGAGAACACTGAATAAAGTGGAGACAAATTAAAGCTGAAGCCCAAGGGTAGAATCCGTAGATAAGAGCACAAGGAGAACAGCAGACTCACACAACAACTTTTCATGGGTGCATGCCTGAAATGTGACAAGGGAGGAATTCATTAGCACCACACATATGGAAAACAATTGCAAAGGAGTATTCTACAGTGCTTTTTTCAAACCAGACGTTATTCTAAACTCCGAGCCAGAGCAAGAAATGCTCAAAGATACTTCAAGAGACTATGATTAGGAGAGAGCCCTGAGCTTCAAGCTATGTGTACATCAGAAAGCATCAGCTACATCAACATGTGCCACACGAACTTGCTGATTGGTGCTGCAGTGATATTCGGATACTGTTTCTCGATCCTCTTCGTATGCATGTCTGTACAGCACATAGCTCTTGTGCATGTCACCCAAACTTCAGTAGTTTTGTATGATTTCATTCAGTAGTGGTTAGCCCAGCATCTTAAACTGGATCTTCTGACTCATGAGCACCAGACTGGGAACATTCAATATTTATCCTGAGTGTTTTCTGTTCTGCCAGTTATTATGTGTTCTAATTAAAAGTCTAGACTGATAACAACTAACATATAAAGACAGTTTGATACCAGAAAACGATGTACTGCACTGCTGAACGTGTCCTCTGATTTCCACATACACATGATGGCAGGCACGCACACCCATATGTGGGCACACACACAATGAGCTATCAAAATGAATGGATGAATAAGTAAATTTAATATAAAATTTAAACATAGTTCTAGAATTTTTCCAGGAAATGGTTGAATACTAGCTAAGATTCTTGAAAAAGCTCAAGGCTCAAGACAGCCGGGCGGTGGTGGCACATGCCTTTAATCCCAGCATTCGGGAGGCAGAGGCAGGCGGATCTCTGTGAGTTCGAGGCCAGGCTGAACCGATAGCCTCCGAACCAATATAGAGAAACCCTGTCTCGTCGTCGTAAAAACCAAAAAAAAAAAAAAAAAAAAAAAAAGCTCAAGACAGAAGAGATCTGAGACATTGGGATTAATAACATGGAATTCAGCAGAATCCAGGAAGCTGGGGTGGACTTGGATGACTGGCAACCTAAAAAAGTTTGACTACAGCAGCATAGGACTGTGTCCAAGTTTTCAGGCTTGTAAGACGTGACCTATTAGCATGTGACCAAAACAGTTTTCTGACTGCAGACATTTGTTTCATGAAAAAATAGAATAAAAAATATTATAGCACATCATTTGTAGTAAACTATTGACCATGCAATGCTTTGCTTCATTATAATTTATGTCTTGATGTATTGTATAATGCCTATCCATGGGACATATTTTAAATGGATTAAAGCCACGGGCCTCGTGCTGAGTTAGCATTTGTAGTTTGAGAATGGATTCCCTAGAGAGGAAGGATGAGAACACGAAATTGGCCCACTGGTGTAAAAAGCAAAAATCTCACCTTGAGATCTAAGCAGGGTGAAGACTTCCATAGCCTCTGTACATTAACACCTCATATGCCACTAAGGTCTTTGCTTTTAGGTTCTGATTCAGTGTCTTGAGTGACTTCATTAGGATTAGATGCTTTTACAGAACCAAACCTCTCTCGGTCAGAACCTTTGCACTTTGCCTACACATTCCAGACTTTTGCTTACACTATCAAGACAAACTGACTGACAGTTCAAGACCCTGTCTGGGGACCTATTCCCCTTTGACCTCCTGGCACCACAGCCTAACTTTGTCTTACCCTAGAAATTAGGATTTTATTTCTTTGTAGGTGAAGGTTGTCTGCACTCTTTAAATATTCAATGCAAGATTAATGCATGAACTTCTATGACCTAACCCTCCATGTTGATGAGTGTAATACAGCAATGCCTGCTGTGCCTCAGGAATTTAATGTTCCTCGAGTTCTAAGTGGCCAGCAAAATATGGCTGAGTAAAGACACCTGAGCTCATTTCATTATTCTTTAGCTGGGTTATGATATCAATGGTTTTTCTGTGTCTTTAAGAATGGTTCTTGTAATTGGCCGGGCGTTGGTGGCACACACCTTTAATCCCAGCACTCGGGAGGCAGAGGCAGGCAGATCTCTGTGAGTTTGAGGACAGCCTGGTCTACAGAGCAAGTTCCAGGACAGCCTCTAAAACAATACAGAGAAACCCTGTCTCAAAAAACAAAACAAAACAAAACAAAACAACAACAACAAAAACCAAGAATGGTTCTTGTAAATGAGTTCTCTTTGCATGACTACTGCAAATTGTTCTATCTCTGGCTACTTGGCTGATGACTTATAAAGGCAGTAAATCACAAGGAATACAGAGTGTGAAAGTGAACTAAGACAATGAATAACTGTTGGAGTTTGTTTTCTTGGCTTTTGCATTTTTTTATTCTGTTCTAAAAAGTTAAAAACACAAAAAATGGATATATGTACTGGGCACCATGCTATTCTTTAATTTCTTGTCTTGCCTGCTGTTAGAGTGTAATTGTTTCATTCTAAGCCATGTAAGGGTCCAGCCATCAGGACACTTGGCTTAAAATTAAGCAGGACTTTATCTGAACAAAGTCAGTTTGTATAGAAGTAAACACATATATATGTAACAACAATTAATGAAAAAAGGCCATGAACTTGAAAATGAGCAAGAGAAGTTATATGGCAGGGTTTGGAAGGATAAAAGGGAGGAGCAAATTATATCATTATATTGTAATCTCAAAAATAATATATATTATATATGTAATATATAACATACACACAGGATGCCATTACTGGTCCAATCATCTGAAGGTGTCAGGCTGAGATTTCTAGGATTCTCTTTCTTTGTACTCATCATCCCCATGAAAGCCTGTGCATCACATTTCTGCTAGGTTGATGAACAAGAAGGACAAAGTTGCTTGGAAGACACTCTGCTCTGTGTCTGACCTTATCCACCAAGGATTTGAACACGTAAGAAATCTTGTAGAAGTCAGGCTATGTCACATGGGCAATCCTAGCTGCAATAAAGATGCTAATGAAAAGCCTTTAAAGGTTGCCGAGATAAATAACAATTCATTACTTGTGCTGGACATGTTTAACTCCCAGGAGGGAAAACAGGCTCTGTTAAGAACAAAGGCGTGAGCTGGGTGGTGGTGGCGCACGCCTTTAATCCCAGCACTCGGGAGGCAGAGGCAGGCAGATCTCTGTGAGTTTGAGACTGGGCTGGACCGATAGCCTCCAAACAATACAGAGAAATCCTGTCTTGTAAAAAAACAAAACAAAACAAAACAACAACAAAAAAAACAACCAACCAAACAAACAAAACAAAAAAAAAAAAATCAAAGGCGAAAGAGTATCAAGATCGGAAGAGGGTCTAAAACATGATGCCATTTGCAGTTAGAAAGCCAATGGGTTGAAGGAAATATCAGTATTTCCTGTCTTTTATTCATAATATTGGAGATTTTAATATAAAATTTAAGATACCAACAACCATTTCCCATGCAATGTCTGACTCTTACATCTTAATAGAAAGTATCCAAGTTACATTAAAGGATTAAATGTAATATTACTGTAGATGACACTGGAATGCCTTGATTCCTTTCCAAGATGGCCTCCAAGATGGTCCCACAATGTCTCTTTCCCTATGCCCCCCACCCCTCCTTCATTTCTTCATTTCCTCTTGTTCTATTTGCTGTTGAGACAGAGTCTTGCTACCTAGCTGACCTGGCACTCATTATACAGGCCAAGTTGATCTGCAATCCTTCTGCTTCAGTCTTCCAAAGTCTTGGCTTGTGAACACGAGCCTCCACACTTGGCTTAACTTCATTTTCTTTATTACTGAACTTGGAACAATTAGATTTTAGTTCTTATCTAGGCCTATATTTGAACAACAGAATATTGTTCATTTTTAATGAAGAGATATATGTTTCAGAAAAGCTGAGAAGTGTTCTGATCACTTACTTCTAACAGAATGTAAAAGTGAAGATCATATCCTATAACACTGAGACAGTTGATCCTCCTCCTTTTGCTGCCCATTTCATCTCATAAGCCCCTAAGTTTCAATTGTGATTTCTGAAGATAAATCATAAGATTAACTAACACACAAATATCAACATGTAAGTATAATAAAGCCTAAAATCAGAGTCTTACTTAATTCCTGACAATAAAGTGGTACGTTGCACTGAGAATTCATCTGGATCTCAATAGCTTACCACATTCTCCTCATTTTATTTCCTTCCTTTCCTTTGGATCTTCCTTAAATGATGACACATTGTAGGTATAACACACTGGTTTCATGCTGTCAGCATTATTATTTTGGGACTCCTTTGTTCTAGGGCATATTTTCATCACCACCACAGATATCTCAATGTGGGCATGTTACTTTCCTTTGGCTTTCTGTTCTTAAAATATTTTATGCATTAGTTTTCCTCCTCATCTAAGTATATGAAAGCAATAATAGGAGTAATTAATGTTTTCCTATTTCACTTCTAGTGTATGCAGAATCGTCATTTGATTATCAAATCCATCCAGGATCTGCAATTAGGCCCCAGTCTATTTGCAGCTGCTCTCTTCTCTCCTCTAATAATGTGAATTCCATTTTTTGGAGCTGTTGTTTTCCAGTGAGTGTGATGCACAATGCTCAGAACATATCTTCAAAACAAATGTGGTTTCTCTTTCTATCCTTCAGGACAAAATGAAAAGACAAAGCGTTGAGTGATTTGCCATGAAAGGATAGCTTTTAGTCCCCACACTATTTTGTGACAGTGAATGCAGCAAGCAGCTTTGTCTGTGTAGTCACCATCACACTAGGCTTTCCAGATGTTTGAATAAAGAAATGCTATGAAAAATGTTGGGCCAAGGACACAGTTTTAAAACTCCTATTCATCCCCAAATACACACACACTACACACACACACACACACACACACACACACACACACACACACACACACTTTCCTCCTTAGATTAAGTATCATTTGGGGATGAATAGGAGGCTCAGAAGTTAAGGGCTTTTGCAAAGGATGTGAGATTGGAACCACATCAGACTACCCACAGTCATTAAGTCCATCTCCAGGGGAATCCATAGCCTCTGGCTTCCAAAGACACCTCTAATCACATGTATATACCATTCACAACATAGACACCAGGAAGGGAGAGATGCGGAGGATGAAAATAAATTTCTTTTAAGAAAAAGAAAAGAACATATGATTTCACAAAATAGCCTTGGTAAGTATGGTTACCCCTCTCCCTTTGTGACCAAAAAAAAAAAAAAAAAAAAAAAAAAAAAAAAAAAAAAACAAAAGAATCCTGAGAATGCCTTTAGTGGTTGTGGATGTTTCACAATTACACTTCAATATTTGAATTACAAAAGGATTAGAATTCTGAGATCATGTGTATGTACACATAAAAGAACATATACAATTAGTGTGGTTATATGACTGATAAGTAAGGAAGATACACCTGTATTACGCTTGGCATAGTATGGGGATGTATCTTTTTTAATAAAAGGAATTGGAAAAACATATAGCAAGATTTTAATTAAAACTAAGCTTTAACACAATGTCTTCCTACCCTTACTCTCATACATTCAGAAAACAGCATTTAAATCTGAAAGGGTAACTCAGAAATCATCAAATACACTGACTATTTACAAAATATATGATTACTTAGTTCATCAAAGAATGTGTGTGTGTGTGTTGAGAAAGAGCACAGTATGCATACACATTGGGAAAGAGCACTGTGTGTATTGCGTGCTGTGGAAGAGAACATGAACACGTGTGTCTGCACATTGGGGAGGAGCACTGTGTGTGCGTCTATTGAGGAGGACACAGTGACTATTCAATGTTACTTTATAAAATAATGGATTGACAGTAATTATGGAAATTACAAGGCAAGAAGCAAGATGCAGCCTCCTAATTTCAACTTGCACAAAGTTCCTCTATGGTGCTACTTATAGATACAAAAAAGCAAATACAATAAAATCAGATGAAATTACTTCATTTATATGCAGTTCATGCCTTCGAATCAAGTTTGTACATGGGGTCCTGAGAGTTTCCTCTTTAATTCATTCAAATGAACTTCTGAAATTTGTCATTTTTAAGAAAAATTACTCAAATATTTGTCATTCCAATGGGGAAAAGAAACATTGTAGAAGATCAGCTTAAAAATTCCCATAGAGACACACAGTTAATCCATCACATTTGAGATGAGGTTTAAGAATTTTATTTAAATTTTAGAAATTCACATAAAAATCCCCATCATAGTGAATGACAAAAATAAAGTCAGGATGGAGATCCCTTTCTGAAATAAGCTGTGGTCCAATGAAATGAAGAAAGAGAAACTTGCTTAATTATGAGTGTGCTACCTTAAAGTTTTAAACCATCAATCATTATTCTTAAACCCCAATAACATAACCATGTTAGATCTCAGGAGCAGATATTCAAGAAACACTAAAAGTAGTGACGAAGAGAGAACATGGTCAGACATGAACTAGTAATAATGCACTATAGAATACTATACATAAAATAAATGGCCTAGACAGTAAGTTCTATGAAAACAATGAATGGCTGAAAGGACATAGGCATTGAACTTTTAGAAAAAAAAAAGTAGAACTAGAAAAAGAAAGTAGCAGGGAGAAAAGGAACATCAACATTTGAAGACCGTGTTGAAAATAATACAAAACACACTAAGACACAAATATAAACAGAGAAATCAAACAGTCATATTTAGTCATAGACAAAGGTTGAAAGTTGGAAATAGTATATAAAATTAAGCACATAAACAATTAACAAATTAATTTTTTTCGAGACAGGGTTTCTCTGTATTGTTTTGGAGGTTGTCGTCCTTCAACTCGCTCTGTAGACCAGGGTGCCCTCAAACTCACAGAGATCCTCCTGAGTGCTGGGATTAAAAGCATGTGCCACCAACGCCCGGCAACAAATTAATTTTACTGGTATCTCATCATAGTGTGCAGGACCACAGTCATTGCCGTAAGTTTACAGAACTATTTGAGAGGTGATGGTTGTGGCAGTGCCTGATATCAGGTGCATGTCTAGATGCACCGCTGAGAATCTGATTCAAAGCCTGGGTGCGAAAGCGCACATGTACGATGAACCCAAGGGTAGATAGTGCGCTTCATGAGCAGTGGGCTATGCAGTCCCATAGGGCCCCATGCTTAGCTTAATAATTGGCTATTGACATCATTCCATTCCTGGTAACTATATCTACAAGATACGCCTGCTTTCATTCTTCATTAGTCATTTGCCATGGCCCATGAACATGAAATTGCAGTGGACACAAAAGCTGTGTGAGTTCAACACGGCTGAAGGTGAGCTAAAGGAGAAGGTTAACAGCCCTCTTATGATAGACACACTGGGGATGTCGACAGTCATTCGGAGACCAGGCATTCTCTTAAAAATTTGATGGCAGAAAACAAGGAATGTCATTTTAAGTGACAGAAATGAACAGGCTTATCTCATATTCTTTTTTTTCCCTCATATTACTTTTCTGTAAATGCAGACAGAAAAGAATAGAAAAAGGAAGCTGCAGTCTGTCTGGCCTCCAATCTTACTTACTTGATGGGAATTGATGAAGGAGTCAATAAAATACAAACCTATCAAAATATAAATGTAGGTGAGATGTGCAACATCCCATAATTCTGACCAGCAAGAAACGCATTCATGTATTAGGCACAGGATATATATTGTTTAATGTTCATAATCCTGTCTGAGCCGGGCGGTGGTGGCGCACGCCTTTAATCCCAGCACTCGGGAGGTAGAGGCAGGCGGATCTCTGTGAGTTCGAGGCCGGGCTGGACCAACAGCCTCGAAAACAATACAGAGAAACCCTGTCTCATAAAACCAAAAAAAAAAAAAAAAAAAAAAAACCAAATAATCCTATCTGAATTAATTTGCTTCATATTTGCATACAGAATGGTCAATTGAAAACCCATGACAATAGCTGAAAATTTAAACTACTCACAATGAAATAATAAACAAAAATGTTGAATGAAAGATCAAGACAAGTTTCAGTGTTCCAGCTCTTTTAAAGATAATTTTTTCTGCTGTGGCACAAGGGGGCACTGTTTTTATTTTGCACTAGACCCTTCAAGTTACATATATGGCCCTAGATCAACAAGGATACCTGGGAAGATCAGGTCTTCTGATGCTAGTGGGTACTATGGAGAGTAAGGTTTGCTTCATAGAGCCTTGGTTGAAGTGAAAAAAATGTGGTGAGACCTATAAGAGATGTCCACTTCAGACTGGTAAAAATAGAAATATTCAGTAAGTTAGTGCATACACAACAGCAAGGAAAATAAATAAGTCAGGAAAATAAATGTAAAGGCAGAGCTGGCAACTCACAATGGAAAAGAAAAGAAAGAGAGATATTGAGAAAAGACCCGAAATGTGGAAATCTGAAGAAAAGGCCACAATCCTAGTAAAAACAGGTATGAAGGCAGATGTCTCCACCTTATACATGTTAATTTATTAATGGAAGAGAGGGAACAACCATGTTCCCTGGCCTGAAGGAGAGGGTTACAGAATTGAGGCTATGTCTGATTACTGTCATGGATTTAGAGGGTCTCTGTAGAAATAAGTAAAGTCTTAAGAGAAATATAGTCATTGTCAAAGAGAAAGAAAATCCCCAAAGTATAAGTCTTAGCCTTTTACTGAGTCAGAGGAGGCAAGCATAAAATGAGAAGCTAGCATCTGTAGCCCTGAGAAAGAACACACAGAACAAAAGCCTGAAAGTAATGTGTTTGGGAACATTGTGGTCTGTCACCAAAAAACCTAGCATCAGAAATTATAGATTTCAATTCTGGATTTCCAAATATTCATTCAATAAGTGACCACAGAATAAGCAATTTCGAGACAGTGGCTTGTCAGAAAATGGCAAGCTGAAGACCACTCAAAGATCAACAAAGCAGAAATAAAAAAGTGGTTACAAGTATGCAGCATATTTTTCATGATGTGTGGTGATGAGACTTAACTTAAATGGAAAAGATGTGAGTGGGACTTATGGAACAAATGATAAGTCTTAAGAGAAATGTCCAAAACATGGGTTCATGTTTTCAAAATTATTAGCTTATGCTGAATTATAGAGTATCCACCCTTTGAATACAGCACATAGATGGATACACAAAAGAAGGATGATGCATAAAATAAAATACATCATGATCTCCTACCTGAGTATTTGCCATGAGGGAAAACAAGGATGAGCAAGCACATACATAATCTGATGCCCTCAGCAAGCAAGTAAAATCCCACTGACAAATGAACGTCAGCAAGACCCAGGGAGTAAATGATTAAACAAGCAAATAATTTTTGCTTGTTTTTTTTCCCTTTGCATGTTCTCATTTTTACTTTGTGTATTGTCTGATGCTTTCTATATATTTCAGTAAAGGGTAAGAAAAAGAAGAAGTGGAAAGGTTGCTCATGCTGAACAGGATTAAGAAATAATTAAAGCCAGAAGGTGGTGGTGCAGTCTTTTAATCCCAGCACTCAGGAGGCAGAGGCAGCCAGAACTCTGTGAGTTCCTGGCCAACCTGGTCTACAGTACGTGTTCCAAAACAGGCTCCAAAGCTACACAGAGAAATCCTGTCTCCAAAAACCAAACAACAACAACAACAAAAGGAGTAATTAAAATAGAGATACCCTTTCCTCAAGTATAGGATTCTGCAACCCGGACAAGGCAATGTTGAACTGTTTCTGATGAGGAAACTCAGGGCAGAAAGTGTTACAGTTTCAGCGAGTGAAGAAGGAAGGACTCCAGTGGAGAAGATACATCAGGGTATGTGTGAGAGGCACCAAAGATGACATCAAAGGGACTTCTTATAATTTACATATACTGGAAACATCTGGACACTCATCTCATGAAATACTTGATTTACCTAGTTGCATTTGGGAACTTGGATTTCTCTTGAAATCACCCGAGATGGCGAGTATCCACAATAGCTTATCTTCTTCCTGTTTACATCTTCTAGATCTGTCCTTTGTCCTGCTCTTTTGGTTCTGAGCCTTGGGAGTGCCTGATTCTAAGCACATCCCATGCCCAATCTGTGCCCTTCCAAGTGTCTGCAGAGGGGTCTTTCTAATATCTCTTGATCCACCAAAGCAGTAGGAAGATGCACTACAAACACATATAAAGAGAAGATTCGCTTCTCCTCTATTAGTTTAGGGCATCCATTAAATTAAATTGAGTACTAAATATATGATTTGCTCAAAACAAGTATGACAGCAATGATGTTTACAGAATTCAAATTTTAACCTTCAGAGCTGAACTGACATTTTACTCTGCCAAACTTCTGGAATTACAAAAAATACTTTAGGGCTAGGAATTTAGCTGAGCTGATGGAGCCTCGCCTGTCACTCAAAGCATAGCGCACAATCACCGGTACTCTACCACACAAGATACAGGGGTGCTTGCTGGCTGTCCCGGCAGTTGACAGCCAGCAGTAGGGGGATCAGAAGTTCAAGGTCACTTGTGGATACATTGTAAGTTCCAGGCCAACCTGCTACAAGAGATACTGCCTCAAAAAAAAAAAAAACTTGCATTATTATATAATTTTGTTTACAAGGGTACTCAGGTTTAATTATTTAGCAGGATAAATTTAAAAGGCAGGACTACAATATTCTATCCCAAATGCTATAATCAGTCCTATAGAACATAAAACTAAAATAATAAAAATAGATTAATGAACTTTACTATATGGATACTTAAACTCAAATTATATTTTGACTAACTCTATACGTAAGGATAATACGAATGAAACAACTATACAGACGATTCTGAAAAAAAGATCATCTTAGGAAATATCTAATAATTGGACAACTATTTATAGTTATCAGCAAGTTTTCAGGGGTGCACTTTACTTAAGCCTTTTCTAATGCATTGGAGCAATTTATCATGTGACCACTGCCATTGCATACATTCACAAGATGGTTACCAGTTTCCTTTGAATTTTGAAGACATATACATTGGTTTGGGTTTTAATTTTTGGGTGGACTAGAAGCAACAAGGACACGATTTTTATGCACAGCTTTTCATTCTAAACTCTCCCATAGTCACTGAACGTTGAACTGGTAAGGATACACACCACTCACACGCTCTACGTGCCACAAGGAGGGAACAGTTACCTGTTCCTATGCCAATTGCAAAAACATTGCATCTCCTACCCAATCAAAACAGTATCAGGGGCAATGCGTTATAGTGCCCTAGTCATTTTATGTCTTGTCGTGAAGCTACAGTTTCACCACTTATATTTTATTTAAGAATATATTAAAAAGTTATATGATTTTATTTTAATTTGTACTAAAGCAATGTGTGAAGCAAGCTCACAAAAGACATGCTGTCAAGTCTTCACATCTCTTCTCAGGTTTTGCAAAAAAAAAAAAAACTGCAGGGCTAGCAAAACTGCAAGTGAGCAGATAAATTATCTTTTTTTCTGCTCAAAAGTCTAGGAAGTAGCTGAGCCTCAAAGATAGTGAAGATATGTCCCAGGACACCTACCCAAAAAGCCATGCCAGATAATTACAGCCAACTTGTTCTAGACAATTTTTCACTTTGGTATAGCAATCATTTTTTCGTGTATATTTAAACTTTTTTGTTGAATTATAACATACACCTTTCTATGATTTATTAACACAATGTGGCATACAAGCAGTTCATAACAGGTCATGAGGCAGAATGTAGCCCTGCCCCCAATGGAAGGGGTCATGGTTACAGCTAACTCTTCACGGTTTGCTCAGCCTGCTTTCTTATAGAAATCAGGACCACCAGCCAGGAGTGTCTCCATACTGCAATGGGCTAGGCCCTCACCCATCAACACTAATTAAGAAAATGCCTACAGGCTTGCTATCAGCTGTATTTTATGCAGACCTTTTCTCAATTGGGGCTTCCTCCTCTCTGATGACTCTAGTAACATTAAAGTAGCCAGCACAACCGACCCCTTGTCAACTTGAAAGAAAAATATATCACTTTGCATTTAGAAACTTTCCTTTCTCATTTATCCCTAAGATGGCAATATCACTATACAAAACATAAATAACTTTAAATGCTCCAGGCTTTTTAAAATCCAAAATCTTTTAAATATCTTAACTGTGGGCTCTTGTAAAAATCAAAATTAAGTTGCATACATTTCTACTTCAAGAAGGAAGAGCCATTCTCAATCAAATCAAAGCAAAACCAAACTTGGACAGTGTAGATAATGCAGTGTTGGATATCAAGGATCTACTCACAATCTTCTGGACTCCTCCAAAGGGCTGGGCTTACATCTCTGGCTCCACCCTGTACAGAATACACCACTTGTCTTCTAGGCTCTGGCTTAGCTTCACTCCACTGTAGCTGCTGTTCTTGGTGGCAAATGCATGTTACTGTTACCTCCAAAATACTGGAATTTCTTACTACAACTGGTCTGTGCTTTCAGCAAAATCTCCCCTTGGTCTCATCTCAACTTCTCTTCCTGACTCTTTAAGCTATGAGTATTTACCTGCCACTGAGGTTGTACCTTCACCGATGGTCTCTCCAGGCTTCTTACAGTGCCGAAGTTCATCTGCTCCTCAGGAACCGAACCATTCATGCCTTCAAAACAGTACCATCTGGGTGACTCTTGCACATTACCAAGATCAGTGGCCAGGGCAAGGTACAACCTTGGCCACCTCTGGAACACAGCTTCTATGTTACTACTCTTAGGAAACAGTTCCCAGAAGTTTTCACCTCAACAATGTTAGTCTCTTCTTAATTACTGTTAATCTCTTAGCTCCAGCTAACCAGCATCAATTGTCATAGATAAAGTAAATGTTTCATTTAAACGATGCTAGTTGTTGTTGTTGTTAATCACAGCTGACACTTAAGCCCCAGCTGGTTAGAACACAGAATCTTAATTCAAAATAACAAATATGCAAATATGCAATGTTCCAGATATTTCTTAAGTGACTCTCAAACTTCCCTCTAGTATTTGACAAGCCACACCTCCATTGTCTGCATTTCTCTCAACATCCTTTTCTTCTAACCTCCCACAGAAAGTTCACAAGCTTAGAAAAATCAATGGTTTATATAGCTCAAATTTCCAAAGTCCTTCCACAATCCTCCAGAAACCAACATGGTCAGGTTTGTTGCAACAATATCTCACTCCAAGTACCAATTTCTGTCCTATTGCTTGTGATGAAACACCATGAGCAAAGCAACTTGGGAAGAAAAGTGTTTATTGGGCTTACTCTTCTATAACATAATTCATCATCAAAGGAAATCAGGACAGGAACTCAAATAGGGGAAGAACCTGGACATAGGGGCTGATGCTGAGGCCATGGAGGGATGCTGTTTACTGGCTACCCCTTATGGCTTGCTCATCGTGGTTTCTTATGGAACTTGGGAGTATCATCCCAAGGACGACTCTACCCACAGTAGGCAGTGCCTTTCTCCATCAATCACTAATTATGAAAATGCTATAGAGATTGTGTATAGACTGATTTCATGAAAGTGTTTTCCTACTTGAGGTTGCCTCCTCTCATTACTCTAGCTTCTGTTAAATTGACATAAAACTGGCCAGCACAGTTTGCTTCAGTGAACACTGCCAGACTGTTTCACAACACACTTAATCCATTCATTGGCCTACTGTCATTCTTGAAGAGCATAGTGACAGCACCTTAAAGATCCACTGAATACCTATTGTATTCCAGAAAACATATTAATTCTTAAGACTGCAAACTGAGAAACAGAATCTTCTCATAAGAATGGAATCTTAGTGAAGCAAAAGTAACAGCCATATAAATGAAGAGATGCAAAAGAAGGAATCACCAAATCCAATTATTTTGATTACTATTATACAGTGCTAAGACTCTTTGCCATGGTAGAGTGGAAGAGTGTTCTAATGGTATTGGACAAAACTTGGGTTCCATACCAAGTCTGCAAAGACTAAGTAATAAACAGACCATTGAAAAACTTCAGATGCTCCCATTGTTTCTGTTTCCATGGTGTCCACATCATAAATTTGCTCATTCTAGTTCAGAATGACTATCTGTAAGGCACATTGTGAGCAGTTATGAATTGAGTATTCAAACCTAGGGACAAGAAGTCAGCTACCATTCAAACAACAATGCTGACACTATCCTTGAAAGATGAATTCTCTACTTGTCACATCAAAAAGGAAAGGGCTCTTCAGGGAGAAAAACTTTATGAGCAATATTGCAAACATATCAATGTTCAGCATAATACAAGTAAAAAATAAATAAATAATTAAAAAATGGAAAAACTAAGACATGGCATTTTCCAAATTAAACAGTTTTACAAGTATGAAGTTTGTGGGTGACCTTGGGAGTCAGACTGGAACAGGAACTCAGGAACTGACAAGCTTTAGTAAAAGCCTGACTCTACAACAGCAAAAGGTAATTTCAAGGGTGGCATCAAGAGAAATGAAGAGATAACCAATGATTCCAATTACTTAAGAGTGTATCTCCAAGGAAGATGGAGGAGGAGGGAGATGACCTGAAATAGACCCCACAGGAGCTGTCAAAACCTCACAGAACTTGATCAAGTCCATCTCTGAACAGCCTTGATAGCATGAAGGGAAGCCTGAGTGACAGAGGCCTGAGGAAAACCAGTTTGAGCTAACCTGCAAAAGAACTCGGGGAGCAAAGGAGCAGGCTCCAAAAGTCAACAGCAAAGGAGACAGGGCCCCAGCCCTGGCAAACATTTGATAGAGGGCCACAAGCTTTCCATTATGAGTTTAACCACTTCCAGAGACTTTGCCATGTTCCCCAGCCCCAGAGGTATATACAGTACATGAAGTGACATGAGATTCCTTGAGTGAACAAAGGATCCCACGTGACCCACCCCATCTTTCCCTTCACCCACATTCTGGGCATGACTAAACTCCTGATTTCAAGTATCACGATTTGAACAAAGGAACAGCAAAATATTTTGGGCAAAGGAATAGCAAAGTAGAGAGATGGAGAGATGCTGGTGCCTGTTCACTGAGACTATTACCTTTCTACCTTTAAGTATCATAAGCATATAACATTAGTTGTCTACCCTACAATCTTTTGTGATGATCCAGAAGATATTGGAGAACTCCTCTTTATACACATTGCACCAGATGCTGTGACTGTACTGAAAGACATGGGTCATGAGTGTTATGATATGGCAGAAGGATGTGTTTGTCTTTTAATGTCACCCAACTGACTGCATCTATCTCATCAGTAAAGAAAACAAAATATCTGACAGAAATGATGATTCTGTGGCTCTGGGGGACATCTTCAAATATTCATCACTTGCCTAGCCTGCAATGTAAAGCTTATGGATATCCCAGAGGTCAGCATATAACATCCCTTCTGGGACTTGATGGTGGGGAATAATATTCAACTGAGACTCCATAGTCTTAGGATTCCCACACTTCCTGCTTGTTGCTTTGCCAGTATGGTGAGGGCTACTGACAAGAATGACCCTCCATGTGACACTCCCTATGGATTTTATCAATAGCTCAAATTCTCTTTAGGTGACCACATCCTCATTCCCAGGGAGATATGACAGACATTGACAGATCAGAGAGGCTTGGAACTATTTACATTCCCTATTCCAGTGTCCACAGGTTCACAATTGCTATCTCTGGCCACATTCATTCATTCATTTTATCTAAGTTCTTCAAAACTTACAACCACATACTCTGTGTATGAAATACTACTCACAAACAAGACAAAAACACAACACCAGAAAGAAAACTAGAATAGCAGAGTTGAGAAGGAAATTTAAAAAATTAAGGACATGTTACTAAAGGAACACTGTAGCTTAAAAGAAGAAAAGTTTATTTTCTCTTTCATTTCTCTAAAATCTAAAGTAAAGAGTTGAGCTTTGGTGGCTGCTGCTCACTTGCTGTTAAATACTGATGACTTTAGACCATATGTTTTCATCGTCTCCCTTGCAGAGATGGCCCCTGGATTCCAATAAGTCGGAATATATAGGGAAGAGGACTGTACTCAATGTGTTAAAGTCTAAGTCCAGAGACATTGCATAGCACTGTTGCCAAGATGTTACAAAGATGTTAAGCACACTGCTGTATCTTAACAGTAAAGTGAGCTAATCATATTGACATATAGCCAAATGGAAAAGTAGAGCCAAGTTTTGTAGAACCATAGCATCCATTTTCATATTCAGATAAATAAGAAGTCCAAAAAACAGAAAAAAGGCACATCAAAAACTAGCTTCAGCCAGATTATGAAGGTCTTAATGACAAAAATCAAAACAAGTTTTTGAAAAATCAAACAGGGTTAAAACAGTGACTGGACTTCATGTGCAAAGGCTGACCAAAGATGAACTGTGGGTAAGAAAAGCTTTTAGGGTACCACTCGTTTACATATGAAGCCATTCATTCAGTCTCTGTCAAAACAATGACCAACAAATAAAGTTAGAAAGGCACAATTTTAGTATCATCTTTAAACAAAATATGATCAGTGCTGGATGGACCATGAAGAAAAAAGAAATAGTAAAAAAGAATACTGGGGTTTTTGTTTAACAAACTGAAACAACAAATACTATAGTCAATTAAGGGAAGTGGAAACTTAGATTTAAAACATTACTTGGAGGCAAACGTGGATCCTTATTATAGAAATGTTCCAACAGCAATGGATTACAAACATTTATTGCGTATTTAGGGGTATATGAAGTTAGTGACTTGTAAAAAGAACAGAACAGAAAGCAAGAAGAATGCTATAATCTGAATTAAGTGTGGACCCTCCATTATTGCCATTGTGATGGCATTGAGACACAGACTCTGTGGGAAAGAATTAGTTCACATAGGGCAAGGCTAAATGAAGAATGGATTAGTGGGTTATGAAAGACCCGCCTTTACACCATGTGGCGACAAGTGAGAGGATGACATCTATAAACCAGAAATTCAAAATAATCTCACCAAGCACAAAATACTCTAGAGCCTGAGGTTGGGGTTTTCAGCCAACCCCAGAACATTGAAAAGACACTCATGTTTCTCTCAATTCTATTGTTACTGAAGCTGTCAGTGTTATGGTATTTCCCTATAGCAACCTGGAGTGGCCTAGTAAGATTATGTGAAATGTTGTTGCTTATAGGAGAGACAAAGAAAAGGGAAAAGTAAACAAAGAATATACACACCAAAAGATCAGTTGTAAACACTTGAAGAGAATATACAAAGACTATGAGCATAAACACACACACACACACACACACACACACACACACACACACACACACACGGGGGTAAAGTAGGAGAGAGAAGAAGATAAAGTGTAATGCAGTCACAGAAATTTCTTTGCATGTAAACCAAAGGCAACCAATTTACATTACCTTTAAATTTGATAACTATTTTAATTTGGGGAGAACAGCTTGTACAAAATACTATGGAAGAAAACAGAAGCAGTGTAGCTTATACTAGAATGTTTCAGGCAAGTAGGGAACAACAACAACAAAAAAATCCACCCCCTACACCCTCTACAAATCAGTCAGACTCTATTCATAAGCAGGTTTGAACAGATGCCCAAGAGGAAAGTGCAAATTGGAAACAGCTCTAGTCAGATCCACTTTGTTTTATAGCTCTTGGCCACTTCTGAAATATTGCTAGTGCTTCTGGATCCAGTGCATTATATTAAGTCTTTGATCCTGGGGTCTTTTTCTTGAATACTAATTATCCCAACACAATGGTTTATAGGCAATTTTACATTGGTAATAATAAACATGAGTTAATTGACTTCCTTTGCAAGTCAATTCACTCATTTACTCTTTATCAAATGTTCATTACAATTATGAATAAAATAAGCACGTTAAATAAGGTAATTCTCCACAGCATATACAGTAGTAAAGTTGATTTTGACCACTAAATCAAAAACCAAAATCCCCTTCCAAATGAATATGTGTTGTGTACTATATTTAACAATTTTTGCTTTTGCTATGGTTTTATATTACAAACTAATTAGCAATTAGAGTAAATTACATTTACTGTCTCTATCTCTCTCTCTATATATAATATATACATATATATTTATGCAAATAAACAATATATATTTGATTATTTACATGTAATACACAGATACACAGAATGTTCTTCAGAAACATTCGAATGCCTCTTCTTTTCAAATGTGTAGGAAGAGCAATAATACCTGTAGCATTTTCTGACTTATACCAGAAACAACTCCTAAAGGAAATTAATATGGAATTATAGTACAGTTAAAATTAGAGCCAGGCAGAATTTCGTACATACCACTGTGTCATTTCCTTCATTTTAAAATGAAAGAATAGAGCCACAGAAACAACGAAATGACCTCGAACTTCCTAATTCTAGCTCTACTCATTTCTTACTGAAATACCTAACCCTGGATTCTATAGAAGTAAGCCCTGAGGCCAAGGGTTAAATTCTGTAGAAAATTATGATTTTCATACTATTGCATCACTCTATAAACCCATAAACCTCTTCTAGCTTATAAAACTCTGATGTAGACTCCATGAGGTGTGGCCATGGAGTTCTTTCCTATGGACAAAGTCACTGAAGCACAGAATAAAGAATATAGTGACATTATCCTGTGATAAAGTCAATTCCACAAAGTCACACATGCAGTCTTTCTCATATTGCACACACATATATATGTGAGAGTAAATAAAAAATGACCTTTAGATTACTAAGTTATGGAAGTGAAGTCAAGACACACAGCAAAGAGTAACTGACATTTACTCCCCCAGATAGAAATTTTAAACATTTTTTGAATATTAAGTAGTGGGTACTTTCAGATTGCCCTTACAAATGATGCCATCTCCCTAATGACTTGAATAATTTCCAGATTTTGTTCCTATAGTTAAATTGTAAGTTAAAGGAAAAGTTTACTTAAACATTAACTGTAAAAACAATAATTACTATTAGATATCTACTTAAATCATTAAACGTGTTATATATTTAAATATTCCCAATATTAAAAATCAACATGCAACCACATTGTTTTTTTCAGTTATACTTAGGATTGCATGGCTAAATGAGCCTGGCACGAATGCACTTACAATTAGATATATGTATCAAATGTAATAATAAAAAAACATAAAATACCTTGGGCTTGGGGTCACTAACCAAACAAGTGAAAGACCTGTATGACAAGAACTAGAAGTCTTTAAAAAAGAAATTAAAGAAGATATCAGAAAATGAAAAGATCTCCCATGCTCTTAGATAGGTAGGACCAAAATAGTAAAACCAGCAATCTTGCTGAAAACAATCTACAGATTCAATGCAATCCCCATCAAAATCCCAGCACAATTTTTCACAGACCTTGAAAGAACAATACTCAACTTTATGTAGAAAAACAAAAATCCCAGGACAGGAAAAAATTCTGTAGACTAAAGGAACTTCTGAAGACATCACAATCCCTGATGGAGCTATAGTAGTGAAAACAGCTTAGTATTGGCACAAAAACAGAGAGGTGGACCAATGGAATCAAATTGAAGACACTGATATAGATCCACACATCTATGAACACCTGATTTTTCACAAAGAAGCTAAAATTATACAATGGAAAAAAGACAGCATCTTCAACAAATGATGCTGGCATAACTGCATGCTGACATGAAGATTGCAGATAGAACCTTATCTTTTGTCATGTACAAAACTTAGATCCAAATGGATCAAAGACCTCAACATAAATGCAGTCACACTGAAACTCTTTGAAGAGAAAGCAGAAAGTACCCTTGAACACATTGGCACAGGAGATCACTTCCTGAACATAATGACATTTGTGCAGACACTGAGATTAATAATGGGACATCCTGAGACTGATAATCTTCTGTAAGACAAAGGACACTATCAATATCAGAAAATAGCACCTTCAAAATTGGAAAAGATCTTTGCCAACCCCACATCTGAGAGAGAGTTGATCTCCAAAATATATAAAGAACTCAAGAAGCTAGTCACCAAAACACCAAATAATCCAGTTAAAAAATGGGGCACAGATCTGAAAAGAGAATTGTCAATGGAAGAATCTCAAATGACTGAAAGGCACTTAAGGAATTGCTCAGCATCCTTAGTTATCTATCTACTGTGCATGTATAGCTTTTTTTGATAGACATTCTTTTGAGTAGTGAGACAAGTTGCTATACAAGCTTGATCTTATTATTAAAAAGAGGCAATTTGAATAGGTTTATCTCTACCGATTGCTAAGTCTGAAATCCTAGGTTAGTTTAGTGGACAACGCAGTATAATAATCATAATATAGATGAGGAACCCTGAATTAAGATAGCATAATAACAGCCATCTTGTCTCTCATCTGCCATTTTAAAGACTAACCTCTAGTTAAGCTTTTGTTTCTCCTTAACTGATCTCTTTTCCTGTAAAGCACTCCTTCTGTGGTTAGGGACTTTGCTGCCATGGTCTTTTCACCCAGCGACACACCCTCCTCTGGCCCTATGGCTACTTAAACCCTGCTGGCATATTCAATAAATGAGACCTGATCAGAGTACTATCTTGTCTGCATCTCTGGAGTCTCTTGTACCCCAATTCTCACTCCCTCCTCATTGACTGATAGGACAGTATAGTCAGACAAAACCATTACATATTTTCAACAGCAATTGTTCCCCGGTATCCCCAGTTCCCAGGCAGACTGGTTCTAGGAAGCTCAACATTTGTAACAGAAAAATGTATGAAGTGCTGTGTTTGAATACACATATTTTTGCAAATGTTCTCCAATGTGAGTTCCAGGGCAGCCTCCAAAGCAATACAGAGAAACTCTGTCTTGAAAAACCATTAAAAAAAGATAAGATAAATATTTTAAATCATTTTTAATTTACTTTAAAACCTACTGCAAAGTGAATTGTGTAGAATTAGTTATACATGGTATTTTTTTTGAAATGGTAACATGAAAAATCTTTCCATGTATGTGAGTACAGTCATGATTTACTTTAGTGTTTCTCATCTGCAGGTGTAGAATCCACAAATCACTCTGTGGAATCCAAAAATAAAAAGGGCTGATTGCACTAAAATTCATCAACATTAGGCAAACATTTTTTGAAGCACAGCATAATAGAAAATACCAAAAAAAGTGGTAATAGCTGTTGTAATTCTGCTATGTGGTTCATGTATATAATCTCCTCAAATTAAAGACAAACCACGGAGGTTTTATAAAATACATTCAGTGATCATCCTCTGCTTTCCTTTTACTACAAGCAGGACACAGACTCACTAGAATAGGAAAATTTATGGAATTATGCCATCTCCTGAGTGGATGGTAAAACCAATACATTTATAATTATACAACTGCAAATATTTGAAGGAGTTTCATAAGGAAAAAACCCCCTGGATTCAGCCCACAACTGGCATGATAGGGGATGTCTTTTTGTATGTTGTGAATACATGTTTCTCTTATTGATTGTTGAATAAAGCTGTTTCGGCCAATAGCCAGGCAAGGAACTATAGGTGGGGCTACTAGACTAGGAGAATTCTGGAAAGAGAAATGGAAAGAAGGATTCACCAGAGACATCATGTAGCTGCCTAGGAAGAAAGTGGCTTGAGCATCAACAGGAAGCCAATACTTCAATAGAAATGGGTTAATAATTAAGGGAAAGGTAGCCAAAAAAGAAGCCTTAGTGACTGGCCAAACAGTATACATTTAATATAAGCCTCTGTGTGTTTATTTGGGACTAAACGGCTGTGGGACTGCATGGGACAGAAACTTTTGTCTACACCAGCATGCTCCTTAGCACACTAAAGCTATTTCTAAACATTTTCTCTTTGAGTAAGGAGAACACTCAATTAGTACACAGATCATGTACTGACGATTTCCAAAGCCAGACAATTATTATAAACCACAGAATTATGTATGAAGTCATTAGAAGGCTGGCTTTTGTGATAACATTTATTTTAAAAAGTGTAAACTTTAGCTTTTTAAAAATGGATCTACCCATCTTCAGGGGTAAAGTAGAGCTGGAAGCCACACCCGCAAGAATCCACATCTACTACCTCTGTGTGTCTGTAAATGCACATAGTCTGTGTTTATGATGAACTTTCAGGCTGACTGACAATAATCTTCCATGTAATACTGGAATGCAAGTTCTGATTGTACACTCTCTATATTGCTCTCTTATTTATCCAAGGAAAATATTCTGTTTCCTCTAAATTCCATTCTTTTCATCCTCAAGTATGAGCAAATGCCATCACTAAAGATGGCAGATCAAGAAATTCATACTTCCTTCTTTCTATTTTTTGCCTCATTCATGTGACATGCCATTCTACCATACAGTCTTATTCAAAATTCAAGTCAACAAGTGGGAAAGAACAAGGTTTTCAATACCAACTGCTGATGAGTGTGTATATAAAGTGATGTCTATGTACAGATATTCTTTCCTGATCTATTTTTTATTGCATGATTCCATTGTTTCACCATTTCCAAATATGTTTATTTAATGACACTGATTTGAATAAGTTACTACTTTTGTTCATTATAGTCAAATAGAATGACATCTGTCTCTCAATATAATAAATTATTTTATTATTTGTGTAAGAAGTAAAAAAATGTAGATACAGCCAAATGTAAATTTAAGTATTGCAGGGAAACTTAATATAAAGCATTATCTTAATTCTTGTTTGGATGAAAGGATTAAGAGGACTAACAACTTAGAAACTGAGAAGCCTTAGTTTCTACCACAATATTTCATCACTTTATGCAGATTTTTTACATATGAAATAATGATCAGAGGCTTTTAGTCAATCCTGTATTTGGGGGCTGTTGGTCATCTGAACATGCAGTACTAATGGAAATACATATGTATATATTATAAACATTCATATACATTCATGATATGCAAGTAAATATTCAGTAGCATGGAATCTGACATCGATTTAGAATCAACATGTATTTAAAGGAGTATGCACTGAAAAGAATCTCACTTTACAGCTCATCTGTACTATAAAGTAGCAATTAAAACCAGAACTCTATTATGATCACTGCAGAAATAATGTACTTTTCTTCTAGCATTGTTATTTCCATTGATTTCTCATAAACGTCTTTAAACTGCTTTGCAAGGACAAGCCTATATACTGTGGGAAAGCATAATTCCTGCCCCACAGTGAAGAACAGCCCATATGTAAATTTTAACTCATATTGATTTTGCTTTTCCATCATATTTACCTCAAAGTCAAGACAAGCAAAGGAAATCAATAACTGAACATCAAGGCAGCACTGTTCTTACAAAGGGCTTACAGCTGTTTTGCATATCTACTCATTTTATTTTATTTTCCACATTCTATAATTCTGCAAGTAAAGAAATAAAAATGTACAACTGAATAGATTGAAACTAATATTCTCCGGCCTTTTGAGGGAACAAAAATATATTAAGTCCAGGGAAGGGTCTTCCTTTTTCTTTTTTCTGATGCCCACCAGGTTCTTTATCTATATCAATGGCTTAATAAGGTATCATCCATGGCAGCCATTGAAATGATGGTGCTACAGCATTCTGTTCTGAAAGGCCATTTGATGGTTTGACAGGTGAGAGATTATTACATCTTGAATTTGAAATGTTAGAGAGTTATGAAGCCACATACTTCAGACAACCATGGAATCCACTCAAACTACATCTTCCTTTAGGAGATATAATACCACATAGGTTTCAATGTTCAAGTGGTTCCTTCAGCTTTGAAAACCGAACACCTGCAGTTATTCATGTGTCTGCTTTTCCTTTGCAGTAGAAATACTCCAACAGCATTGTTTGTGAAAATACTACATTTACTAAGCCATAGCTAATTCTGTAGTTTTGCATTAAAAGATAGAGTGCCATTGATGCTTTCTGTTTTCCTATTTCAAATGTAAATGCTCATGTCTCAATTCATGATAATAATAATGAGAACATTTTTTTCTCTGTGTTGAATACATTTGATAGTAATATGGGAATATGTGAAAACTGGGCATCTCTAGACATTTAACAAACACACAGATTAAAAATTTTTTAAATTTTATAAGCATGTTTTATCTCATTCTTTTCTGAAAAAAGTTCATGTGAAGACTTACATAAAATTATGGTAAATGCTACTGATTCAAAGGATATGTGAATTTATTTCAAAAACATTACAATTCTGCAATAGTGTATCAGATATGTATTCAGTCAATAGATTTGTACATGATGAATATGCTCATTTTTAACCAACACGTAAGTTTCTGGAGTTCTTGTATCATTCTTCAGTGGAAAAAGAACAAATAAGAAGTGAATTCAGTCACAAGATGAGGAAATAGTGTGCTGGTGTTCTTCAGGGGAAGGTCTGTCTTTTCATATTAAGGGCTTCAACTTATTTCAACAGAAATGCATTCCATTCAACTATAAAAGTCTCCATATACTCTATTACAGTCTCACCCTATAGAAGTCCAAAATCTGAAGTCTCTTCTGAGACTCATTCAGTATCTTAACTGTAATCACCTGCAAAGGCAAAACGAAAAGGCAGACTATATACTTCCATTATATAATGGCACAGGGTATACATTACCACTCCAAAAGGGTGGAAAGGAAGCATAATGAGGAAATACCAAAGCAAGACAGAAAACCAGGTGGGCAAACTCCAAACTCTGCATCTTCATGTCTGATGTCAAAGTGCTCTTCAGATCTCCAACACATTTCATCTTTGTTGACTGCAAAAAACCTTAATCTTGGGCTAGTTCCACTCAATTTTAGTAGCTTCTCTTGGCAGGTATCCCAGGGCTCTAGTATCTGGGTCTAGAAGGCAATCCAGGCTTCACCTTCACAGCTTCACACCATGGCCTTCCCAGGCCTCCAATCCAGGACACCCCTGACACAGCTCTGTCAGGTTTCCATAGCTGCGGAGGAGGGAGATTCTCTAACCCCTTTCTTGTATCCTTGACATCAAATCCAGAATTATCTGGCTGAAGCTACCAAGTTCTTCTGCTTGTTAGGGGTGGAACATGGCTTCCTAGTTCAGTTACATCTTCACTACCTCTCTGTTGTTGATGGTTTCCTACACTTCCTAAGCTTAGCTGACCTAGAACTTGATCTTTAGAATAGGCTGGCCTTGAACTCAGAGATGCACCAGTATCTGCCTTCTGAGTACTAGGATTAAAGATGTGCACCACCACACCTGGTCATAATCTCGTCTTCAATTCATTTTCATTTTTCTTTAATTCCTTTTCACAAGGTGGAACATTAGCTGGGTGGAATCTTGATCTGAGATCATCACTGCCTTTATTCCACTTAGTGTCAGGCTTTACTTCTTGATGCCCTTTTTCCTTGCTCAGGTTGCTCAATTTCATTATAGATCTCCATAAGATTAACACTAATAACTGTAAGAGTTGATATAAGGTATTTTGAGATTTTTCTCTGCCAGTTCTGCAGAGACTCTCTGCAAAACTCTTCAATTTAGCCTTCGGAAAACTTTTTGAAAAGGACAAAATTCCGCAACATTCTTGGCCAAAATATCACAAGAATGATCTCCAGACCACAAAACCAGTCCCAGCAACACTGTCTTCCATGCCTCTACTAGTATGGCCCATTAAGACTCACTTAAAGCATTTCGCTGCTTTCCTAACCCAAACTCCAAAAGTCCACATTCCTCTAACCAAAAACATGGTCAGGCCTATCACAGCAACACCACAGTCTCTAGTACCAACTTCTGTCTTAGTTAGAATTTCTATTGCTATGAAGAGACACCATAACCATGGCAACTTTCAATAAATGAAAAGATTTCATTAGAGCTGGTTTATTTTTAGAGGTTTAGTCCATTGTTGTCTTGGTGGGAAGCATGGTAGCACACAGACATACATGGTGCTGGGGAGATATCTGAGAGTTCTATATCTGGATCTGAAGGTAGCAGGAGGAGATGGTGAGATACTGGGCCTAGCTTGAGCATCTGAAACCTCAAAGCCCATACCTACTGACACATGTTCTCTAACAAAACCACACCTACTCCAGCAAGGCCACACCTCCTAATAGTGTCACTCCCAATGAGCCTATGGGGAACATTTTCTTTTAAAACCACCACAAGGATGAATCCACTCCTCATGGGAACTTTAATCAATTATCTCTAGAAAGGCCATCACAGAAATATGCACAGTTGTGCATCACTATAATTTTGGATGTTTCTTAATTTACTTGAGTTGACAATAATATTAAGTGTCAGTGAATGGCCCCTTATTTGTATCTATACATTGCCATGTCCTTTATGCAAATACAGGGAGATCTCAATTTCTCAGCTTTCCTATAGGTAATTTAAAGTTCATTTAACTGGAGGTGTTCTGTAAGGTACTCATTTTTTTGGATGCTTGATATTTAAAACTAAAATTAAAGACATTCTTAGGATTTAAACTTTTATATTCATTTTGTTTAAGTACCTTTACCTTCAAAGGCAGCAAGTAACTTAAGGCACATGTGAATGTTTCTATTATTTATGAATATGAAAAAATGTAGAAGAGATAAAATCCAAGGTTTTTGCACTTGCCTTCATCAATCTATTAAAGAGTTTGTCCCTTCAAAACTTTGGCAGGCAGGTAGGTGCAAAGCCTGTCTTCACAGGAAGAACTTCTAAGAACACTAATAAAAAAACGACAGGTTTGAAAGGAACAGTAGAAATAAAAGCTCCACATGTTCTAATTTATAGCAGGGCCCTGTCTTCACACACAGCAGGACATGAGGCCTGCTCCTGTTCAATAACTTCAAATTGAAAGACTTTTAGAGAAGACTAGCTTATGTTGTCAGTCTCAGACACCAACACCAGTGTCCTGAGATGAGGGGAACAGATTGGGGAATTTAAAGATAACTTGACAGGAAAATACACATAGAAGGATGAGCAGAGACAGACAGTCTCTGCTTCTGTGTCTCTATCTGTCTGTCTGTCTCTCTCCCTCTCCCTCTCCCTCTCCCTTTCCCTCTCTCTCTCTCCCTCTCTCTCTCTCTCTCTCTCTCTCTCTCTCTCTCTCTCTCTCTCTCTCTCTCACACACACACACACACACACACACACACACACACACACCTCCTAAATGTCAGGGATTGTTACAAATGAAGGAATCAAAAGAGTCTAAGAGCCTAAGGCAGTGGGTCACTACAATGAAACAACGTCTTCTGGATATACAATGACAGCTACACATATAAACTCACAGAGATTGGGACAGCATTTACAAAAACGTGTGCAATCCCAAGCGAGACCAAATCCCAGCATGGGGAGAGTAATTGGACATACAATCCCACTTCTTGCCATGGAACTGCTGGCACTTGTTAGCTACTGTGAACTGACCACTCTCTAGTGAAAGACCACACATGCAAAATATTTGAGAAGCACAAACTTGTCTCTGTCTTGAAGGTTTTAAAACAATAAAAGAGGGCACATAGTTGGGTGGATAAGGAAGACGTAGTGAATCTGGGAAGAGTGGATGGGGTAAATACAATCAAAACACATATGAAACATTCACAATAATTTAACAGTAACTACGCTGGGCAGTGGTGGCCTTTCATCCAGCATGCAGGAGGCAGAAACAGGTGGATCTCTGTGAGTATGAGGCCATTCTGGTCTACAGAGTGAGATTCAGGACAGCCAGGGCTACACAACAAAGTGAAACCCTGTCTCAAAAAAAAGAAGGAATGTGACTTTTGAGCCAGTCATGGTGGTACATTCCTTTAATCGGAGCACTCAGGAGGGGGAGGCAGAGACGGAAGCAGTTGGATCTCTTTGAGTCCAAGGTCAGCCTGGTCGACAAAGGGAATTCCAGGACAACCAAGGCTACACTGATAAACCTGTCTCAAAAAATAACTATGGGAAATTAAACAACAACTAATGAACAAGTGTGCACTGGTGTAGTAGAGTATACTTGGTGTAGAAACAGAAAGAACAACTATGACAAACGTATGGGTTATGTGATTAACTTCATTGAAAGAAGGAGCAGGTCACACCAAAGTCCTTTTCTTCCTAGAACTTCTGCTACAATAAATGTGCACTGGTCATCTCCCATTAAGAGAACAATTTGAAGAGTTTCCAGTTAAGAATGATTGAAGAGCCTGGAGAAATGGATCAACAGCTAAGACCACTTGCTTAAGATTCCCAGACAGGATGGGCAGCTCACAACCACCCGTACCTTCAGCTCCAGGCAGATCTGATGCCTCTGCTCTTTCACCTGTACTCAAACTCACTTACACACACACACACACACACACACACACACACACACACACACACACACAATTAAAAGTAAATACATCTTTTTTAAAAAAATAACTGTCAAACTTGGTTTTGGGGTATATCTTGGTTAAGTTTTTTGTGCCATGAGAGTTCTTGGGTAACTTTCAAAAAAATGCTGACCTCATTCCATCTATCAAAGCTCCAGGAATCAAGTCTCATGAATGACTTCATCATTTCTATGTCACAAGAACGAACCAAGACAGAAAGAAGAAGACAGGATAGGCTGTCCCCTAGGAAGTAGATGGGCTATCCTGCTTTCTGGAACAGACGTGACAGGGCCTTACATGTAAAGAGACTGGGGTTTGTAATGAGATGGGGTAGACATTTAGACAGAGTGGCCAGACAAAAGACATATGAAGAAGGCATGAGAAAAAGAAGCCAAACCCAAAGGACTGAAAAATATCCAAAGTCAGGAAAGTATGAGGTATGAAGAACTACCCATTTGGCTGTCAGAACCAATTATCTAAAAGTAGAATGCATTTCTCTTGAAGAACTATTTTCATTTTTTAAAGTTTACTTGAATGCAATTTCTATTTTGTTATGAAATGATCTGTCTACATTGCAATGGTTGCAATGGGAGTTACTCTGTAGACCAGGCTGGCCTCCAACTCACAGAGCTCTACCCACCTCTGCCTCTCAAGTGCTGGGATTAAGGTGTATGCCACCACAACTGGCTGAAAATGACCTTTGCATTGAATATAAGATTAACCATGATCCAGTATCTCACTCAGACATGACTCATCTTCAAAAACATGCTTCCTAGCCCTAACTGGATGCTTAAAAAAAACCAAAAACAAAAACAAGCAGCAACTTCCACACCAAATACATATCATTCATTCAGAGGGTACTTTTTTATGAAGTTTGAAACTATTGTTTTCCTAGGAACTAGGATTCAGTAAGTAACAAGAAAGATTGGAAGACATTTACAGGTGCTGATGCGTTCAAGAAGGACTGACTGGAAACTAATCAACAGCATCAGAACTCAAAAAGTAGGGGCGAGGTCGCAGGGAATGGTTAAATCCTGGAGTAAGGCAATTTCAAAAGCTTTGTAACTGTGATTTTTAAAATGTTTCTATTTTTTCTTTGAGAATTAAATATATTTGAGATTCTTGCCTAGATGTTGAATTTTGTGCTCACTTTTCCTTCTCCCTGCTGGGATTTTGTCTGGCTTGAGTTGGTGCAGAACTCACACATGCTGTCAAAAATGACTACTAATGATGATGGTCAATGTCCTTCTCTATGTTGTGAATGTATATTTCTCTTATTTGATGATGAATAAATACTGATCAGTCAGTAGCCAGGCAGGAAGTATAGGTGGAGTTATTGGACTAGGAGAATGCTGGGAAAAGGAGGGAGAGAGGACCCACCAGAGAGATGCCATGTAGCTGACAAGGGAGCATGAGGGCCAGACATCACTGCTAAGCCAAGACAAAGTGGAAATACATAGATTAATAGAAATGGTTTAATAATTAAGATAGAGCTAGCCAAATAAGAAGCCTGAGTCATCGGCAGTACCCCTGGGAGGGTTATCTATGTATACATCTATGTACCTATCTCAGTATGTAAGAAAGCATACTGAGAAAGCCAGGAGGAGACCAGCAAGCAACATTTCTCTATGGCCTCTGCATCAGTTCCTGCCTCCAGCGTCCTGCTGGAGTTCTTGTCCTAACTTCCCTGGATAATGGATTACAAGCTGTAAAATGAAATAAACCCTTTCCTCCCCGGTTTGTTTTTGGTCATTGTGTTTTATCACAAGCGATAGAAACCCTAACCAAGATAGAAACCTTATTTGATGTCACTGAAATAATTTAATACATTCATATCTACAAACTGAACAAGGGGGTGCAGTTGCTTACTCAAACCTTGTAAATACTGAAGAGATCTATTTCGTTGTTTGTTTGTTTGGAGGGTATAATGGCAATTCTTGACTGTCAACTTCATTACATTTGGAATTAACAAAAACCTAAATAGCTGGGTACACCTGTGAGGTATTTTTCTTGATTGAATCATTTGAAGTGGGAAGACCCACCCTAAATCCAGATCTTTTGAGGTGGAAAGATCTACCTTAAATCTGGGCCACCCCTGGCAGCAGCTATATAAAGGACATAGAAGGCTAACCCTTGCTTTTATCTGCTTCTCCTCCCTTTAGCTGGCAAGTCTATTCCTTCTCTGTTCTTAGAGACTAGTTCTCCAGATTGTGACATATACTGAAGGCCAGCTGAGACACCCAGCCTTGTTGTCTGAACAACTACTGAATTCTTGGACTTTCCATCAGGAGACATCTATTTTTGGAGCAGTAGGACCATAACCTATATGTCATGTCACTCCACTAAATCCTGTGTTGATACAGAGAGATCCTTTGTATCAGTTTTGTTTCTCTATAGTCCCCTGACTACCACAGAAGGATACGATGACCTTAAGAGCACGTGGCACATCACAATCAGTGTTAATATCACAGCAAACTGAGAGGGTGGCAGGAGGTGAAGCCTGTTGCAATTAGTACATAATCTAATATGTAGAACAACATTAAAATTATACAATTTATTCCAAAAACATCACAAAAATTACATCAATAACTAACAGAATTGGCTAGGTCCATTTAGTAGTTAAGCCTCATAAGTACTGCCTTATAGTTCACTCTCCCCTACACACAACTGCAGCTTGTGACAAGCCAGAACAATATTTAGAGCAGGTAGAGCAGGGAACAGATTTGGAAAGACAACTAACTGCTCAACTTTGCACAACTAAGAAATGGCAGTGCCCAACCAAACATATAATGAGACCGACTTGTAAATGATAAAACACATCTTTAAATTAAGAACATTCCCAAACCATGTATTCTTAAACCTTCTAAAAGAATATTGAAAATGATTTATATTATGGTCATGTCATTTTTCATGGCAACCTTTTCTTGTAAATGCCAACCTTAATGTAGCCCAGGTTTAACCTAACCCATTTCATTATCCTAGTTACTAAGTTAAAAAAACAACAAGTAAACATTATGCACTTAACTGCCAGTTGCTGGAGATACTGTAGAGAATAGAGAGAATAAAGACCAGTTTTTGTGAAGATTACTATGGTGTAACATACAGACCCATGTAGTGGGAAGTCGTTTGGCCAATAGATTTGGGGTACGGGTCTTAGGGTGTGGCTTCGGTGTGCTGACGTGACCTCTTATAAGAAAAAAAGAGGAGGCTCTCTCGCTGTCTCTTGGGTGGTGGTTGGAGACCTGATCACAGCATCCTGCCGCTCCAGGGCAGAAGACTTTGGCGGCTCTTTATCTTCATTTTGTGAGTGTTCCCCAAATAAATATTTGATATTCTTTTTAACGGGTATTGGTGGACATCCTTAAGCTGCCCACAGATCTAATTAAGACAAACCAACAAATAAAGACTTGCATTTTTTCTCAATATGTGTTTTTATTTAATTATAAACATGAATGCTTCACATGTCAATCCCAGCTCCCTCTCCCACCCCTCCTCCCTTGTCCCTCTACCAGCTCTCCAGCCCCCCACCCAATCCCCACATCATTCCCCAGGGAGGGTGAGGCCCTCCTTGGGGGGATCTCTAAAGTCTGTCATTTCATCCTAGGAAGGACCTAGGCCCTTCCCCATGTGTCCAGGCTGAGAGAGCATCCCTCTATTTGGAATGGGCTCCCAAAGCTCATTCATAAACCATGGTAAACACTGCTAGTACACTAATAGCCCCTCCTTGATGATAGGGTTGATGACTACCCTATATGCCATCCTAGAACCTTCATCCAGGGACTGATGGAAGCAGAGACAGATATACATAGCTGAACACTGAACTAAACTCCTGGAACCTAGTGACAGAGATGGAGGAGTGATGAGCAAAGGGGTCAAGACCATGATGATGAAACCCACAAAGACAGCTAATCGGATAAGGGGGGGCTCTTGAATCCCAGACTGATGGCTGGGAGGCCAACAGGGGACTGATCCAGACTCCATGAATGTAGTGCCAGGGAGGAGGCCACAGAAATCACCAGGGCCTTGGGTAGTAGATTAGTGAGACTTTCATTTTTAAGACAAGAACAGTAAAGGAGGAGATGAAGTTTCCACTAGAACAATATGGCAGGCCTGAGAAGTGACTACTAACATGGAAAAGAAAGGGCATTCTCAACAGCAGTCTGTAAGGTGAGAGTACTCTATGCAGGGGAAAAATAGCGCACGTGCGAAAGCACCATAGAAGAGAAAGCATGGGACCTGCCTCTGAGTAGTGGAGAGCGGTGTTGAGAGTCAGCACAAAGCAAGACTCTGGGAAAGGACAGGTGGGTGGCAATTAGCCTTGCAGTCCTTCCTAAGGATACTGGCCGCCTTCTCCTTTGAAAGGGACCTACAGTCACTTCAGTCAGGTGGGGATGGCAAGGTACAACTTGCATTTCTAGGTGGTAAAAGAAAGAGATGGCAAAAGGTAAATTCAGCAGAAAGAGTAGGCTATACGCAGAGCCCCAGTGGAGGAAGAATTGGCATCCACAAACACTGCCATCACGGAGACTGAAACCACATCCAAAGTGTATATATGATGCAATCCGGAAGAGTTGGTGGTAGATAAGGTGAGGGTGCATAGATAGAGGCGGTGTAGTGAGATTTACTTAGTTAGTAAAGAAAGAAAAAAATGTGGAGGGAATTCATAGGAAATTGGAAATCTGTATTCACAAGAGCTAACTGATGATTCAGGTTAATTACTGAATTACAGGCTGGATTTCTGACATGGCTTCTGTAAGCATAATTGGACAATACAACAATGGCACAGGGTGCCATATCAAAATGAATCGCTAACATATGCAATTAAAATAAATGCCTATAAGATACAACTGTCAAAATAGTAATTATGACTTAGTGTGCTTGAAGCCATTTTCAAACTTATTTGGAATTAAACTCATGCTCGCTGTGTACACTCAGCACATTTCAAAATAGGAATTCAAGAAAAAAACTTTTATTACTGTATATTCAATGTGATTTAAATAGCAGTAAAAATTGTAAAATACTTTGAGTAGTTGAATAATTTTTAAAAATCGCATTTCTTTTAAATGTATTTCAATATTGAAGAATAATAAGAAAGTCTTTTCTAGCCTAAAAATTTCGTGGTCATTTATGACGTTCATTACATTTAAATAAGCTTTGTGAGGTAGAAACAATGCGTCACGCACCATGTTACAGCTTTGAATATGTATACTAAAGAGAACTAACAAACTGTTAGATTTAGCAAGGTAAAAAAAAAGTAACAAAGCAAAACAAACAAATAAAAAAAGAGATATTCACACAATGGAGACTCTACGTGAATTTCACACTTTAGATGTGATAGCAAAAGGTGTGCTAGCAAAAATATATGCAAAGTATTCTATAGTGCACCATTCAAAAAGAAATGTGTGAAATAACTGTGAAAGGTGTATCATATTTCACCAATGTGAGAGTTAAATTATTACTATTTTAGATACCAGTAGCTCAGAAATCAACATGCCTTTTCCAGCGTATCCCGATCTGTGAAGACAAAAACAGTTGATACATTGCTTTCCAGGATAACCTCTTCATGACAGAGCCCTGAGCACTGGTGGCACAAAACATAATGAGTGTAATTGCATTTTACAGTGTCTTTTCATTGGTGATAGAGAAAGCTGTTTGCTCAAAACAGCATAATGACAAGAGAGAGGACACACACTTGCTCTCACCAAAATAGTCTTCATTGGCAGAATAAGCAGATTCCTACTGACCTTCGTGTATAAAAACAGATAATGTGTGAAGCAGAAAAGACACTCACAATTATGTGAACCTGACCTTCATTCTGTTCCTGATAATCACGTGAAAGGGTTACCTGCCATACTATTCAGTGCAGAGGGCTGTAAAACGCCCCAGATCCTTTATAACAGATAAGAAAATCCTCCAAGCCAACAAGTGACATGCACAAGTGATGGGTTTGAGTCGTGGCTCATGAGTGAAACTTTAAAATTTTTGAAATGCTTATTATCTTAGTGATATGTAAAATGATGGTACATCTTAAAAATTAATGTCATATTAGATGCAAAGCAAAAAGTTATGAAAGAGTAATAATGAACTGACAGGTAGAAAATAAGGGTTCTGGTCCCTGATCTTAAAATTGTATGCAGATAAATGAGAGGATAACGGGGGGGGGGAGGGGAGGGCACGGGAGGAAGGGAGGGAATGGGAGAGGGACCTGGAACTGACTTGTGAAGCAACCTTGATTCTTATCTAAATTTAAACTGGAAAATAAAATAAAAAAAAATGCAGATACAAGAGTCAGTCATCGACTGGATGCCAATTCAATTTGTTATTTGTAAAATGCAGTGTTATGTTGGATTATCATCATAAAGGTCTCCTCTAGGTTGATGTCACTCACAGGTGAATGGCAGTTATCAATTTTTGGATAGTCTCAAATACATTATATGATATTAATTTTGAATATTTAACAATTGTAAGTTAAAGTGTGTGTGTGTGTGTGTGTGTGCGTGTGTGTTTGTGTATACATATGCAGTAAAGCTTGGCACCTGAGTGTCATAAAATTCCTATTAATTTGAAAGAACATTAATTACAAAATTCTAGTTTTCCCACATATTTTGCACTGAAGATATTTAAAGTGAAACACAACAATGACTTTAGTAAAAGAAGTAAGTAGGAGGTGATATACTTGGTAAAGGAAGGCAGGGTCAAACATTTCATGCTGTGAAACATTTAGAAATCACCACTGTTCATAAAAGGCTACATGTAATGGATTACAACTGGCTTCACTAGCATCAATGAACAATGAGCTTTGATTGAAGCTTCAGTTTAAAGACGCCTTGCCTTGGAGTGCTTTGAAAACTTAGTAGAATTGCATTGTTTCTCAGGCACGTCTTAGTTTTCAGTTTGCTAGGATGTTACTTAATAGGAATGTTACTCCACTCAATAATTTTGAATGAATGAAAAATGATTGGAAAGCAGCTTAATGTAAAATGTTATCATTAGTTAAAAAAATCTCATGGAACATACCAAAAGGCATAAATCAAATTTGACTATAAAAGCATAGTTAATACAAATAGATACAGAATAAAATAAAAGTCTAATGAATTATTGCCTAGGTAATATAACCTCCCACACCATGGACTTTGGAATGGTATACAGTACCATATACAGATTCTGTCCTGCAGAGTGGCCCTCAATTTTATTAAGAGAAAGGATGGTTAACCCAATAAAAGTTATGGAACATCTTGGCATAGAGTCAAACCACCTTGTAAATATATGTTTTATACCAGCAGTTCCCAACTTGTGGGTAGTAACACCTTTGGGGTGTCAAATAACCCTTTCACAGGAGTTACCTAATACCATCAGAAAATACAGATATTTACATTATGATTCAAAACAATAGCAAAACTACAGTTATGAAGTAGCAACGAAGATAAGTTTATGGCTGGGAGTCACCACAACATGAGGAACTGTATTAAAGGGTTGCAGCATTAGGATACTTTATACCCACAGACAATAACCGTTTACAGCCCTAATGAGAAAAGCCTCTCATTCCAGTCAATTGTGATGAAGACAGAAGACATAGCTGCTGAGAATAAATGAGTAACTGTTAATGCTTAACACATATATAGCATCCCTCTAAGGCTCAGGAACACTGGGTAGAAGGTCATAAAATTGCAAGAGCTAAAAGGGCTTTGCAATGCTATCCTGTGGGAAATATACAGTCAATACAATCATAAAGTTTCAATCACTGTGGACAACTGAACTCGGTCTGCACAAGGATGGTCCTATCAACATCAGGGCAAGATAAAGGGACGACTTGAATGGCCTTTCCCTGCTAAATTATTTCCTATAGATGGATTCAGAGCAAGAGGGAGCCACTGCCCTCTTTTCATCCACTGCACAGTTGTGTAATCACTTATTACCCCACTAGACACCAATGGTTCCACTGAATAAATTAAATGTTTCACACGATACAATCAAGTCTTGAATCTGGGAAAAGGACAGGTGACATGAAGATATATTGCTACTGGAGAGGAGGAAATGGTAGAGGTGTCAGAGAGAGAAACATGAATTCCTCACACTTATTTATGAAACTGTCAAAAAGCTGAACATAAAAGTCTAAAGGGTTTACAGAGCTATAGTTAGAGAGTGATTCTGGGGAAAGTGAGTGTTCTAACTACTTAGGAAGTTGTAATGAAGTTAGACAAATTATTCAGATGTAACTTACCAATTCATTAAAAGATGATGAAAATTCCAAATAATTTTTAAAGAAATTTAAAAAAAGGGACTAATGGAAATTTTAGGCAGACCTATTGATAGTCATATGATTATGTACTATTGTATACTGATCTTTTTCCTTTCCCATAATGGATTAATTACAGGACTTGCAGTAGTGATACAGATTGTTAAGGGAAAATAGCAAGAATTTGTAACAGGTATTTATTTCTTAAAAAGTGACTGTTTGAAAAGGCAAACCGCAATAACAAATTAGTCCTAATTAAGTATACACACACACACACACACCTACATAATTTACATATTGAACTAGTTATATCAATGGAAATATTTTATATTAATACCCTATTAAATTTAATATTTTACAGCATATATGACTACAATTTGAGGTTGAAGATATACCCATCTTAAACTGTTTAAAAATTATACTGGTAAACTGATTGTCTTCCATTTCACTTTTTAATGTTTTAATTATGTGCTCCTTTTTCAGAACCTGAATCAGAAATCCTTGAGTTTTTTTTGAAAGTTCATTAAGAGACTGCACAGGGGCTATTGCAGAGGACCTGGGTTCAGTTTCTAACATTCGCATGGCAGCTCACAATAAATTCAGTCTCATTGCTTCTGACCATTTTCTGGACTCCACAGCTGCCTGCATTCATATGGTTCAAATACACACAACTGGGTACACACACACACACACACACACACACACACACACACTTATAAACAAACGAGTAATAATTTTTAATAAAATTTATCTCCTACATCTGATGACCCCTTTCACCTGTCAGAGTTTTAGGTGCACAGAAGGACTAGATCTTTACAGGTGTTTGTACACAAAGTCAGAGATACTAACTCCCTCTTCGTCCTCAATCCACTTTTCAAGGATGTCTGTAAACTATACTCAATAGCACTCAGTGAAGGCAGAGACAGGCATCTTTACTATCCAGTTTAATAAAGAAAATAACTTTCCCAATACAAAGTTTAAGCAGATGGGCAGGATGTTTACTCTAAAACATTCAGATTGCTTAAACTCGGGGTTTGTTCAAGTGTGGCATAAGCTATCTGTATTCTGCCATGTAGACCCTAAATAACTTATAGTAATCTTGAAATCCATGATTCTTGCTGTGCTGTGAAGGGCAAAGCCTTTATCTCCAATCTAGAATAACTATGACGTCTACCTATGCCATACACACCATAGAATTCTCAACTATTAGTGGGAACTAAAGCAAATCTCGGACACTTCATGTTATCAATGAAATTCATACATTTCTCATTCAATGAATAAATGAGCTTCCCTAGCATATTTTCATTTTCTAAGGGTTTTTAAGATTACAAGAGTAATTAGCATTTATTGTATATCATTATTCACTACTATTAACATAAAATGATTAATTATATAGCTCCTCAGTACAAAAATTATAATTTGCCAGCCATTTGAAATCAGAGGGATAAAACTTTATAAGAGCATCCAGAAGGACATTGTCAAACTACGTGACCCACACCAACCCAGCTTCTCCTCTTCATCTCCAATTAAACTAGTTAAGCTTGCACAGACCTAGTGAGATTATTTTTCACTGAAAAATTCTGATGGAGTCTTGTTAATCAACAACCAAGAGAAGGCACTTATCATGTCATTTTTGAGTTGTCAAAACAAATACATATCATGTTTGTGGACATGTTCTCTGACTGAAGAACCCATCTGCTTAATTACAGACTTCCCCAAGTGCCCATATATAAATCTAGATAAAAATATCCAGTGCCACATTAAAGATGTAGTTAGTGTTAAATAAAATGATTAAGAATGAACACAGCAAGAGTGTGTGCAGGTTATCTGTGGAATTCCCAGGTATTAGGGAAGTCTATTGTATTGTAATATGGTAATATTACAGTTTTGTGCTCAAAAAATGACATTTGATAAGGTTAATTGTGATAGAAATACAATGATAACATGCTTTTGGAACTTAGTAATACGTTTATAAAGTTATATTAAAAACCAAGTAAGTTAAAAGGCATTACTAAACTTGGATTCCATACTCTGTGTTTTCCAGTTTCCAATACATCAGGATACATTAGGAATCCTCTCTTGCAAGCTAACTGTGTTTCTGATAGTTTGTGTTATAATAATGAATTCCAGGAGCAGTTCTTCTGAAAAGAGATTGGAGTGGAGATTTTTTTGAAAATCACTATATGGTATTTGTCAGAGTTATATGACCTGGTTGTTTATCCTAAAAAGAGTCATTATTATCTACTTCTGTATGGAAGAAGCTTGCCAATCTTTCATGTTGACTACCACCAGGAAACTCACAACTCATCACCAAACTATGTTCTGTATTCTTAGGTGACTAAAGAAAATTCATCCATTCTTATTTTGGCAGGGATTTGAGTGAAAGCAACTTCCTCCATCAGCAACACTGTTTCAGATTCATGCTTCTTTTATCTATATTCTATTTCTGCTGTAAGGAATAAAAGCAATAATTAGGAAACTGTTTCCATGGCAGGAGTTTTGTGATAAACATCAGTTGCATGGCTTCACATTAGCTGTTCCAACAACCATCAGATGATAATGACTTTCAGTCACTATCAATCAATAAATTATTCAGTTACAGTTTCCCATAATTCATTACTATTACTACCAGTAATCAAGTTGCCTCCTTTGTTCCTTGAAATTAAACTTGCACAAAGCAGTATGACTAATTGCCGCTTGGTCTTCAGCAGTTCCCACCAATAATTTGCCACTTTGGACATTAGGCTGTATTAGTAATGAATGGAGGCTCTGTACATTTTGAAGTCATGCTGAATTGTCAAGTAATTGCACTCATATTATTCACCCTGCTATCAGTCAAGAGCATTATGATGCCTAGATGATGCTAGATTAAAATTAATTAAAAAGATGACTTGGCTTTGTTTATCATGTACTTTTAAAATTTATCTTACAGCTGTTTCTCGAGTACTTTGGATGAGGGATGCATATGAAACAGACAGAAGCCCTCTGAAAAACTCAATGCTTCTAAAATCTCTTTTTGGAATGCATTATCCACAAACGGAGTCGTTAAATTAATTCTGAAATCATAATTCTCAAGATGGTCCTAAAAACTTTCCAAACTTCCAGAGTTGTGCTTATGTTTAAGTAGAATAAAACACATGACAGGAAGTATCAGTGCAGCAGGGGAAAGCCATGCTTCCATGGCAATGCTGAGTGCAAAATTATTCACAAAAACTCCTGTCATCAACACTTGTACATGAAAATCTCTGGACCACCTTTCTCAGTTTAGTTGTATGAGATCTTGTGCTAAAATACAATAAAACATTTGTAATAGTCATATTTTACTTTGACTGTTTCTTTATTCTTGAGTAACATACAATTCTGATGTACAGGGGCCTTAAAAACAAAAAACTTTCCATTGTTATAGATTACTTACTTCCATCACAAAATCCACCTACTCTCAGCAAGGTTGCTGATGAATCTACTCACAGATTTGTGTTGACTTCATGAGCTAAGTGACCAACTTCCTGTCCTTATACTCGACATGTTATAAAGCCATTTCTATTCCCTATTTGCAATTGATAGCTGTGTCTTTCAACCTTTAAGACATTTGTATACTGCAACACAAAAATAAGGTCACCCATAAATAGGCAGGGAGATTTTTCCTCTCTTATTTTTGGAGGGGGTATGATTTTTTTATTTAATACAACTTTTTTATTTAAATTAGAAACAAGCTTGCTTCACATGTCAATCCCAGCTCCCTCCCCCTCCCCTCATCCCTTTCCACTCCACCAGCCACCCCAGTCCCACTCCCAATCCCCACTCCACTCTCCAGGGAAGATGAGGCCCTCCATGGAAGATCTCCAGAGTCTGTCATTTCATCCAGGGCAGGGCCTATGCCCTCTCCCATAGGTCCAGGCTGAGGGAGCATCCCTCCACGTTGAATGGGTTCCCAAAGTCATTCATATGCCATGGTAAATACTGATCTACTGCCCAAGGCCCCAGAGATTGTCAAGGCCTCCTCACTGACACTACATTCATGGAGTCTGGCTCAGTCCCATGCTGGCCTCTCAGCCATCAGTCTGGGGTTCAAGAGCTCCCCCTTGTCAGGTCAGCTATCTCTGGGTTTCACAAGCATGGTCTTGAACCCTTTCCTATCACTCCTCCCTCTCTGTCACTGGGTTCCAGGAGTTCAGTTCAGTGTTTAGCTGTGGGTATCTGCCTCTGCTTCCATCAGCCGTTGGATGAAGATTTGACAGTGGGATTGTAGGCTGGCACTCCCCTGATCCACGTCTAAAATCCATATATGAGTGAGTACATACCATGTTTGTCTTTATGTGACTGGGTTAAGTGAGTGTCACCTGTTTGTATAATTTTAACTTTCTTTCTGTCTTTCACATCATGCATCCAGTACCACTCATCTCCTGTCCCCTCACATTCGCCCTCTGTCCCTGTAACCTCTCCTGAAATAAAACAAAATAAAATTTAAGAAAGAAAAGGAAAAAGAGAAAAAAAGGAAGAAAGGGAAAATATCATCATATAAGCTGCAGTGTGACACCATTAGTCATACAGGAAACCCCCTATCCATACATCTTTATCTGCAGGTGTTCATCGAAAAGAATCATTGGTCTCCTTCAAGTCTCTCCTACACTATCTACACTGTGCCCTCACCTCACTGGGTCTCTTCCTGGACACTGGACATCCAGGTGTTGCCCCGTTTTGGAGAGATTGTGTAGCCCTGGGTCCACAGAACACATCCCTACCTGTGCTCCACATGGGTGGATGTTGGGGTGGGCCAACCCTTGAACATGGTGCAGGGTTCATCAGCCTGCCAGTTCTCCCCCTGTTTTCCCCACCAGGGTGAGCTCTCCAACATTGCCCCGACTAATTCAACCTTTGCAGTAATGAGCAAGGGACAGGGACAGTTCTCCTGCTTTCACATCCTCAGGGTTGGTTCTCCCACACATGCACTTTCAGGGCCAGTAGAGGTGTAGAGGCCACCCTTCCGAGTGCTGCAAATGATGAGGGACAGGGTCAGCTTTCCCACCTGCCGCAGATGTCAATGGGGGAGGGGCATCTCTATCACACTCATGCCACCACATGACAGAGGCGTGATGAAGGCAGTTTTCCCATCCTCTCAACGGGGCTGACTCACCCACACCTCTGCCAACAGGGTCAACTCTACTGTGCTGCCCAGGCTAGCAACAGGCCCTGAGTTCTATAGCTGGTAAGGAGGAGAGTCAGCTCTCTAGTCTCTTGTAGGTGGCGAAGGGCAAGGTGTGTGTGGGGGGACATCTCTCCCCTGTCCACATTGCTGCATGAGGGATGAGTACTGGGGACAGCATTCCCACACTCACAGCGTTGGGGCTGGCACACTCAGACTTCTGCCAATAGGGATGGCTCCATTGTGTGATCCAGGTGAGGTGCTGGGCCTGTTCTCTCAAGCACTGCAGCTGGGGTGGGGCAGGAGCAGCCCTCCCACCCTTAGCCTCAGGCGTCAAAGGATGGAGCGTCTCTCCCAGCCCATGCCACCATGTGGCAGATGAGGGACTGCGCCAGGTCTCCCGCACTCATGTTCCTGGATGAGTTCACCTGTGTCCTGTCAACAGGGTCAACCCACACTGTGCTGCCAAGATGAGGTACAACGCCTGCTTTCCCGAGCATTGCAGCTGGTAAAGGGGACAGGTCTGTCACCTGCTAGATGTGGTAAGGGAAGAGGGAGGGCATCTTTCCCTCATCCCACCACCACACTGCGGATGAGAGAGCATGGCCAGGTGTGCCTCCAGCACTCAGAGTTGGTTCACCCACATCCCTGTCTATAAGGTCAACTCTACTGTGCTGCCCAGGCAAGACACAGGGCCTGTTCTTCAGAGAGCTATAACTGGTGAAGGCTTGGGTCATGTCCCCTACCTACTGCAGGTGTCAAGGGGTAAAGAGAGGAGGGCATCTTGCCCTCACCCACGATACCACATGGCAGAGGAGAGGGGTGATAACTTCGCTCCCATTCTCACACCCTCAGGGCCAGCTTGTCTATACCCCTGTGAATGGGATCAGCTAGCTCTACTGTGCTGCCCAGGTGACTTCTAGGGTCCCCTCTCTGAGGGCTTCAGCCAGTGAGGGGCAGGATCGGTTCTCCCTAGCTTTGCAGCCACTGAGGGGTAGGACCAACTCTCTACAGCCCTATCCTCTCTGTCTTTGGTGGTGTCAAGGACGTCAGGTATCAACACAGACTGTGGCTCTATCAAGGCCATGAACGTAGGCATGGGCTTGGGCAGCAGCCCAGGCGCAGACATTACCATGTCACTGAGTGGCAATCAAGTCAACCACCCCAGCCTGCCCCTAACTGCTTTCACTTTTTCAGATATGGGTCCATTGTCCACAGGACACGAACCATGCTAGCTCCTCTCTCCCTCTCTCCCATTCATTTGCTCCCCAAAACAGTGCCCCATCTGCCCACTGCCTCAAAATATCAGGCAGGCCCATGTTTCTCTTCAAACCTGGGGGAGGGTCTGAATGTGGGTCTCTTTGCCTTGCTCAATCTGTCACGGAGCCGACCAGGAAATGCTTCTTCCTCAGAGCACAGCGTACTCCGCCCCAGACCTGCATGTGGGTCTCTTGGCCATCTCTCGTTTTTCTTAAATGTATCTGTGATAACCAAGTCCATACTAAGAAAACTTAGCACTCCTAACTTAGTCTTTACATTTCAGTAATTTTAAAGGTACACACCTAACTTATTATTTTTCTCTTAATAATAGTTTGTAAACTCCATTTAGATCTATTGCAATACAAAATAACAGAACTTTTTTCATGATTTGAAAAATGAACAAATGTCTCCATTCAAGAACACTGAAACATGCCTACAACACACAGAAAGAATTTTGTGATGTTTTAAATTGGCCCATTCAGTACATTTTTGTAGACAAGTGAAGCAAACACAGAGGCAGCAGGAAGATAAATATCTATTATAAACTTGACTTTGTCCCATAAGGAAACTGCACCCTATTTTGTGGCACTAAAATAAAATTTATATTCCCAATTAAAATTAGGGCACGAGAAGAAATCGTGTGCTCCCTTCTGAAATCTGAAGGAGAGATGAAAATGAAAGAAATATTTAGTACAATTTATTCAACTGGTTCCGAATTTATGAAACATTACAAAAACCACTACTCAAGACTCATGGGAGAATTCAACTCATTTACCCAGACTTCTAGATTTCTTCGAAGTATTATGTAAAAATGAGACCGGTATCAATCTTGTTAAGAGTATCTCAAAATATGTTAATTTCTATGTAAAACGCAAGGCAAGTACATTTGTTTTTGTTAGTTACTTGTTTGCTTGAGATATATTCTCTAAGTAGTCCTGGATAAGCTTAAAATTTATACGTGGCTCATGCTGACCTCGGATTTTTGGTGAATCTCCTGTCTCTGCCTCTGGAGTGCTGAGGTTATGGGCAGGAGGCAGGACGCCATGCTGAGACCTTATTATTTTGAAAAGTTACTCTCCTCCACAGAGAATGCCAACAGCAGGGACTTTGGAGAGAAAAGATAGACCTGAGGAATCTGACAATAAGCATTGAGGATGGTAACCTGCAAGAAAGAATACCAATGCAGAAGAAACATGTTACACTGGTTAAGAATGTAAAGGAGGCAAGGAACAGGAGAATGAGATTATTCAACAGCTCTGAAGAATTCAATAAGCACCAAAAGGCCACACAAATGATACAACTACTCTGTCCCCACCTCCCAGATCATCTCAAGTCCTGAAAATATCTCATAAGGGCTACACTGAAGGGTGTCTATGAAACCAGGAAGAGGTGTTTGACTTTGTTTCTGGGTTATGGAAGCATCTTTGAGGAAACAGAGGCTAGGAAGCCTCAGGAGTGCATCCTTCTGTGGCTCAAGAGCAGGCCTGGATAGATCTGGATTGTTCAATATCTGGAACTGATTCTTAGTCAATTTTAAAATCATTATGATATAGAGGACTGGAACCTAGGTAATACCTAAAACTGGTGTCTACTAATATAAAGTGATTTCAATTCATGGAAAAATGACAATCATGCTGATTTTTTAAAATATAAAGTCAAGGTATGACAGATGAAGCAAACAGCATAACACTGTCATCCATAAAGCAACCTATTTCCAACTCAGATATATCTAGGGAAACACTCTGCACAATGTGGCAACATTTTCAAAAGTATATGAAAAGTATCTCTCCAACAATGCAGAGAATAGCAGTTCCATGAGCTTTCAAGTTGCTAATGACTGGCCTAAACTCCATGACAGGACATACAGCAGGAAGAGAGGAAGGCCATAGGCAATGCAAAGATAGTAGTAGGAAGTGCTCAGGCCATATTTGTTGAGTCAGGTAGGATGCACATAGATTTTCTTGGTACAGTACAACTATGTACCGAAATAAGTAACACAGTGTGCGAAGCAAACTTGAAGACTCTTGAAAACAACAAGCTATACAATCTACCTTTTAATGTTCTGTGAGATATGAAGGAGAAAGAGAGGGTGATATCTCAGATTTTATATATATATATGAAAATGCCCTAAAAAAGTACACTAAAGACAAATAAAAAAGGGCTGAGATCAAGATTATCCAAAGAAGCTAAACGTTAAGAAGTAGTGAATTAAGAAAGAAATGTCAATCATTACTTGGCCTTGTGGCTAAGATCAAGTGAGAAAGAAATGCCTGCAAAAGGAACTAAAGTTGAGGCTTTCTAAGTATGTAGCCTAGGGGGTGAGTCACTTTGGCTGCATGAACTCCAATTTTCTCAAAGTATAACTTGAGGGTAATCATGTATAGTTCACAGGAGAGTAAATCAAATTATGCACAGTCACATGACTATTTCAGGTCGGAGTCACTGAATGTGAGTGACAAAACTCTTTAATCTAGACTTGAAATGTTCTTATTAAAAAGCAGGCAAGGAACAGGAGAAGAAGGTATCAATTTTAAATATAAAAATTGAAGAAATGTGTGATGTAAGGAACAAAATTCTGTAGGAAAATGGATTTGAATTTCTTGGATAAAAGGGGACAATTTGCTTAACCTATCAAATCCATGAGGATTAAGCATAGCTGCCATTCAGCTTTCTGCACCTATGAGCAACTGCATAATAGCTCATCTCTTTCTGAATCTGTCAAAGCAGCAGGGATCCAGGCAGACTTAGGTTTCTTTCCATCACATATCTTTATTCCTCCAATGTACTGTACCAGACATAATACAACACTTCCTTAATGACTTGGCGTTATCTTTATGAGCATCAGTTAATGTTACATGTCGGAGATGCAAATGTAACTGCAAATTTAATAGAACATCAGGTGAAATGAACCATTCATGTAACACACAGTTGGCCTGCATGATACTGAATTTGAGATGATTTACCAGGTGTGGGAAAAAAATGGGAACAGCTGTCTTTCCAAGATGTGATATTATACATGCAAGATAACAAATGTCACAGTGATCTATCCACCTCTCAAATCCCCACATTTGTGTGTTCTCCTATGGCTAACATAACTTCCATACATGTCCGATCTTGTATCTTATAACTGAAGCCTAGAATCTGTCTCACACCACATTGCACTCAATAGCGTAGTTCTTTTTTTTACATTTCCTTCCACCATCTTGCAATAGTCCAAAGATTCAGACTCATTGGAGTTTTCAAGTTTCTCTTCTGACAAAGGCTTTACCACAACCAGTTTCCTTTGCTTAAGAAATTTATATTTGACAATACTAGGACCCACCTGGTCTTGCTGCTAGGTAAGGGTCCAAGAACCAGCAACAGATGGAAAGACAGCCAACTAAGAGCTTATGACTTCATCTGTGGACAGATCTGAAGGGAACGCTTAAGCTAACTAAGCTGGATTCTGTTGACAGAATGTATAAAGAAAATCAGTGACACAGTGCCAATCAGTACTGGAGTGATGGCGAAATGACACTATAGGAAATAGGGGGTTTCGGAGGGACTAGAAAAGTCATATGCAGAGAAGGAAATGAGGAGCACACTTGTTGAGCACACTTGGCTTAGAGGTGTAGAAAGAATCTTGAGTTGTTAGGCTGGGGGCGGGAGGGGGGGGACTTGGAGGAAAGGATCTAAAGAGAGAAGAAAGGGAAAGCAAGGGCAAAAGCTGGAAGCAGAACAGACCGTGGCAAAAGGAGGGCCAGAGAAGGAGAGAACAGATGGAGCATAAAACACCACTTGAAAAGGTGCTGGTCCCAGGTCTTCACAGATGCACTTCCTGTATCTATTACTGTGAAATGTAGTGCCTTTCTTATGCCTGGAAGTATCTAAGAGGACTTTTTCTTTCAATCCATTTAGCCTGGCTGATACATTGTAGTAGTATCAAACTCCATCTATCTATACTGCCTCATTAGTTATGCGTTATGCATTCATTATGTGACCTGGGATGGTTGCCATGGTTCCTGAAGACCACAGATGAAGCTAAGGTGAATCAGTTCTTTGTACTCTACCTCTTCTTTCAATCCGTGTGTGTCTTTACAAAGACATCTTCCTTTTAAGTCAGTGTTTCTCAACCTTCTTAATGCTGCCACCCTTTAATACAGTTACTCATGTTGTGGTGACACCCAAACATAAAATTATGAAAACTCATCACTGTAATTTTACTATCGTAATGCAAATATCTGTGTTTCTCAAAGGGGTTTAGACCCACAGGTTAAGGACGAATGCCCTAGGGGCCCATGAGATCTATTTCACAGCCCTATAGGACTCTGACATTTCCCTCCACAGCAAGCCTTCTTTACTCTCACCAATCTTCATTCTCCACAACTGCTTTCTGCTGCCCTCCATCCCTTTCTTCTCTGCTTCTCTTTCTCTCTTGGCCTCTGCCCCATGCCTTCTTTGAAGAGCTTTCAGGCTTTGAAAACAGTCATAACCTATATTATGTGATGTCCAGGGAGGTTTCTCAAATCCACACAGCCTGTGCTGCCCTGCTATTTTTGTTGCTTCTGTTTTTCTGAAAAGTAATGCTTTCTAGGATCTGTTCACTTATTGTGGAAACTTAGGTGACTTTGACAGCCTGTGGTGATTCACAAGTTCAGGATGTGGGGAGCTGGAAGTTCATGCAGGGAGAAATCAGTGCACTCCTCTACCTGTAGTGAGCAGCCTTAGGGACCACAGGAACACCTAGGACAGAAGAGAATTGCTCATAGAATTAAAAAGACCTAAGTACTATCCATCCCTAAAAAGTTGCAACATGGAAAATAATAATAAAAAAAGAAATAAAGGGAGAGGGAGCTGGGATTGACACGTGAAGCAAGCTTGTTTCTAATTTAAATTAAAAAATATAAAATATTTAACACAATGGAGTACTATTCAGCAGAAAAAAACAATGGAATCCTGAAATTTGCAGGCAAATGGATGGCACTAGAAGAAACCATCCTGAGTGTGGTAATGCAGTCACAAAAAGACAAACATGGTATGTACTCTCTCATATATGCATTTTAGACATAGAACTGGGGAGTGCCAGCCTACAATCCCATGGCCAGAGAGTCTGGGGAACAGAACCTTCATTCAATGGCTGATGGAAGCAGAGGCAGACTCCCACAGCTAAACACTAAGTTGAACTCAAGGAACCCAGTGACAGAGAGGGAGGACTGATGAGCAAAGGGGTTAAGACTAGGCTGGTTTAACCCCCAGAAATAGCTGACCTGACAAGCGTTAGCTCTTGAATCCCAGACTGATGGCTGGGAATCCAGCATGGGACTGATCAAGACCCCCTGAATGTGGGTGTCAGTAAGGAGGCCTAGGTAATCTATTGAACCTTGGGTAGTAGATCAGTATTTATCCCAGGTATACAAATGGACTTTGGGTTCCCATCCAACAATGAGAGATGCACTCTTACCCTGTACTCTGGGGGGAGGATCTAGGCCCTGCCCTGGATGAAATGACAGACTATGGACACCCCCATGGACAGCCTCAGCCTCCCCGGGGAAATGAGGAGGTATTGGGGTGGTTGGTGGGAGGGTGTGGGAGGAGGGGAGGGAAAGGGAGAGGGACCTGGGATTGACATGTGAAGCAAAATTTTTTCTAATTAGAATTAAATTTAAAAATAAAAATTTAAAAAACAAAAAAATTTAAAAAGAAATACATAATTTTGAAGATAATAAGATCTTATGTTTATAGAGCTGATATATGTACAACCAAAGTAAAGAAAGTCATAAAGTAATACACCCACACAACCAAAAAATGCAAAAGCTGCAAGAAACATGACCCTGAATTTTCAAGTTTTATGACATTATTCTTCTCTCATTTCTATCTATCAATCTCTAAAACTAAAGAGCCTCACAGCCATGAGAGCTCTAAGTTTCCAAGATCTCGGTACAGAAATTTATTTGAGTATATGAACACATTGAAACTATGGAGAAGAATGACTCAAGAAAAGTGATTTATCCTTCCACTAACTAATCACATAGAATTGAGTGGGCCAGTGTTTGTCATTGTAACAAAACACCTGTGCAAAGCAGTTTAGGAAAGGTAAGTTTTGTTTTCACCCATACTTTCAGAAAATCAAGTTTGGTTTATGTAATTCCTCCACATCCAAATTACAAGTTCAAATATTACATGAATACCTAGAAGTTCTTCCTTACAATTCTATGAGTTTATAAAAAGAGCCTATAAAAGCAACCAGTCTGGATTGGGGGACATTAAGTCACATACTGCTAGTGTTAAAAGCTAAACAATGCAATGTAAATCTGTCCCTGTCAGGTGCACCTAGCTCCTCGATATTTCTCTTCATGTTTTAGGAATACACAGAGAAGAGCTTATCTGTTGCACATATGTTTATGTGTATGCATAAATAATAAATAAATGAAACAGCAGTCTTACATTCTCTGAGCCCTCTGAGACTGCATCATAAGTTCAGCCTTGACAGTATGCAGAAGATGGATTTGCCTGAAGACCTGCCTTAAGGAAGCATGCGCACCAACTGGGTTTTTGGAAGACGTCTCCCCTTTTATGCAGTTTATCACAGTACTGCTTCAAGTGATGCATATTTGATATTCAAAAATAAGACTGTAGTTTTCACCTTTATTGTATTTTTGCATGCCATCCTTTTTCAGTCATAAGATATAAAACACAAGATAGAGTCAGGGGCTGGAAAGATGGCTCAGAAGTTTAGAACACTGACTGCTCTTGCAAAGGACGGGGTTTGTTTGCCAGCATCCATGTAGTGGCTCACATCCTCTGAAACCCTAGATCTAGGGGACCTAAGAGTGTTTCTGATCTTTGTGGGTTCCTATCTATACAGACATACATACACTCAAACACACACATTGGAGCACCCATGCACACATAATCAGATAAATAAATATATTTGAAAATAAATAGACAGTGTTTTCTTCTATATGTCAATTTCTAATTATAATACTGACTGAGAAATCTGAGACACAAGGAAAGCCCAGACACACATGGAAATATGTGTTGTGTTTTGCCTTCCATTTACTGTTGAAACTAAACCACTGCCGGTCTATTTGGTTCAAAGGTGCATCTCAGCTTTAATTTTTTTTTAATTTCAAACATCAAAGATCTAAAGAAACAAGTTTTCTGTTGGTAAGAAGCACAATCTTACTGGGTTTGGTATTGAAAGGTGGGGTCTTTAATGGAATTGAATTGAAAACCCCGATATTAACCCACATACCTACAAGAAATGTTGTGAAAAGTTATTATCTAGACATGACATGGTTGTTATACCCATGAATTCTAAGAAGAATTTGTCAGCTGCACTGAACCTAAATAAGTGTGCATCAACATTCCATCTTGAATGGGGTGAGGTTTTCTAGGCACCACCCTTCCCAGAGGAGCTATGCACAGCTAAAGATTAGGGGAAGGGAGAGTTGTATTCTTCTGCATTATAGCCACTGGTAAATAACTCAAGCAAAGAACTCAACCTGTACCTAGGCAGCAAACATAATTAAATGCAGTTTGTCACACATAAAAAAGAAAAAAAAAGACACAAAAGTAGGAAGACAACTTGGGAAAAAGGAAGGGATTTCATGAAAGGGAGATAAGAGAGGGTGGGAGGGAGACTTTGCTCAATGGATATTATTATAAGATGAACAAAATTATAAAATAATTTTTAAAGATGGATTTATGAAAATTATTCTCCTGCTTTCATTTTTACATATTTGCCTAGGACTGGAACTGTTGGATACCATAGAAACCTTTGTTTTACAGGCTTTCAGGTGTTCGGGCAAGAAATGGTCAAACGGATTCCCTTAGCAGCCTTAGCATTTCATATTTCATCAGTGATGCCTGAGGATACTGCTTTCCCCACATCCACAGTTGCTGTTTTCTTTTCCTTTTCCTTTTTTTTAACCTTTTTTCCTCTTTATTTGCTTTATTGTTTCATTTTCCATTATTAGTTCTGAGGGTGGGCCCTCAGGCAGGCTAAGCAAGTGCTCTACCACCAAGGGACCTACCCATCCCTTTCGATTTTTGTTTTCTTTCAAGAGAAAGATGTTATGAAGCAACTCACACTGCTCATTAACACACCGAGTGGACACTTGTATTCTTTCTGCCTTAGTGACTGAAGACTGGGCTAGGAATGTTAGCTCATTGGCAGAGCTCACTTACCTAGGTTCTGGGTTCAATACCCAACCAAAAACAATGCAATAGTAGGCTGTGAAACCAGACCTGTTTCCATTTTTTCTTATTATTAGCAGTCATCCAAATGAGGATGGTTTCACATAGTACTTCTGACTTCAATAGAAACGTGTGACTGCTTGATAATTTGTTGTAGTAGGTATTGCCTAATGGCTCATATGTTAACTAATGAATACGTAGAGGCTTCACTGGGAGGTGGTGAATAGTTAACAGGCAGGGGATTGAAAGGAATGTTAGTGGGAAGTCTTCCTGTGAGTGGGACATGAGGCCTTGAGGTGATTGCCTCTGCCCCTACAGTCACCAAGACTTGCCATGCCCCACCAAAGTAATGGAGCCAGTCAATCACGCTGAAGCTACCAAACTATGAGCCAAAGTACACGTTTTCTTTTACAACCTTTCAGGTGTCCATTTCAGTGAGCGGAAGATGATGACACAGGTACCCAGAATGCATCTCTTCCTTAATCCTTCCTGAATAAGTCTATTTTGCTTAGGTATTGCCATTTCTCCTGAATTATTAGCCGCATGCCCAAGTAAGCCAAGAATTGTCCAGTACTAATTTGGATCCAGAATGGAGTCAAACCATCTTGAAAGATGCCCTGTTCTCTTCGAAATCTATTTCATCTTCATCATAAAGGATACACAAGAGCAGAGAGACAGAAATGCCTGAATTCTGGATAACATACTGAAGCCAAGTCCCACATACCTAGATGTCACCTGTGACTGCCACCTTAGAAGAAGTGATGAAACAAGATTTAGGCTTGAGTCTGAGTGCAACAGGTTTCTAATCTCTGAGGACAGAAAGGCCCTAACTGCTTTTCTGCAATCACAATAGGAGACGTCACATATGAGATTTAAAAATGAGATGTATCACAGAATGCTGATTACTTTTATGGCAGCATGCACAGATGAGTGACAGCTGTCATACATAGGATATGATACTTTTGTGCCTTGAGATGAGTAAAAACTAAAAAAAGGAAACTATCCACAAATTCAGAAGAAATTAAAATACCAAAACATTGCTGTGAGTCCAGATTTTATTTATAATTTCAAGGATGAAACAATTCACATTTAAAACATGAGAAAGCTGGAAATAAGTGACGATGAAACATGTGCTACCTCACCTCCATTCTACCTCCAAATTATATAAGTTAATTTAATCCTTTATTTAGTTAAGTTTTTCTCTGAACAAAATATTTCAGTGAAAAGCTGGACTGAGTCTCTCCTTCACGCTGTTAGCTCCATGAGGCAAACTGGATGTTCATTTACAATTTAGGATGCTACTACTTCCCTATCATTCCCAGTTGTTTTCTCCCTCTTGCCTGGCATTCAGTTGTGTTTCATTCCCAGAGACAGTCTGCTCTCATCACCCTTGGCAGATGCTTTATCCAGCGCACACTTCTTATCTCTCCCTAGCACTTGGAATAAATGCCAAGAAACCTAAATTTTGGCAAAGCGAGAGTTTCACTTGCTGCAGAAAACAGCTGACATGCCTTCCATTTCAGGTCATTCTGGGGTGGAAAAGGCCAAAATTTAATGGCCTCCCTGAAATCACGCTTAGTGACTGAAGCGGGACCGCTCATTTAGAATACGCCATTCAGCTCAACTCTCCACATATGTCAACCACAGTGCCCCCTGGGAGGCACTTAGTCTAAGTAATAATATGAGGAAATGCTCTATCAGGGGATGCGATGGAAGCATGAAAGGCTGGGATATAAATGACTCCTCTAAAAGGCTCTGGTTTGGATTTATGATATACAGGTCAAGCATCACTTTCAAGGCACTCAGAGAACATTAAAATAGAGAACATAATATCTCTTTGGGGGCCTTAATCCTTTCAGTGACATTCAGCAAATTGTTCTTTAAGGCCAGGTCTACACTTGAAAGTGTGTGATCTAGCTCACCCTCCCATCATAGCCGCTGTTAGACTCTTCTCTTGGTTTAAAAGCAGCCAGAGCTGAATATAGATGAGGACTGTGACAGCCACATGACAATGCAGTTGTCGTTTCAAATATGCATACACACACACAAAAAAATATGTTGAGCCAGAAGCTATTTCCCTCAAGTCTGGACAGTTCCTAGGTGAAATGGTTAAAAAAATTCCCTAAAATACATTGAAAACAGAGACCATTAAAAGAAAGAAAAGATACAGTTTTTTTCGTGACCTTCAAGTACGTAAGAATATTGTCTTTAAGCTAAATGAAACAAAATCAATCGTTGCTTTAATTTGAAGGAGATATTTGTAAGTAACATACCCTATAGGAACTTCGATAGTGCTTTGAACTTGTTTGTGGGATATGTCAATAATTCTGTTTAGGGAAAATTGTAGGGAAATGCAAAACTAAAACTATTACATTTCCAAATGCTGAACTGTGGAGAACAACGTGTAATCATTTTTAAGCTTTAGACACAGCTCAGCATCCCCTTCCATGTTCACTCTATACATTTTCCAAGACTTAAAAAGTGTTAAGTGCTATTGATTCAAAAAGGGCTCAAATTAAAGGTATGAAAGCAACAGTAAGATAAATTGTCAAATATACTGGGTAAAGATATGAATGACATCACATATAGCCCTGATAAATCTTTAGAACTCATGTGGTAACATGGCTGTGTTTTTTTATATTCAATTAGAGGTGTGAAATCAAACATTGATTATAATATAAAAATGGCATGAAAAATTAAGTAGTAACATTGTTTTCTTCTTAGTAATGTAGATAAGAAATTTTCTATGACATTTGGCTCACTCTAGGCATACTATTTTATTTATCCAACTAAATACTTTGTTTTAATTAGCACAAAACTCCCTAAGTTTCAGCATGGCACTTGCAAAAATAGTTTGATTTTTTTTTATTCTCCTGCCCCTACTTTTATCCCACATACCCTGTACCCTTCAACTTTCACCTGTCTCTTTGCATGATCATGTTGCATGTGTCCCATTGTCCTCCCCCTTCCCTCAACATTGTTTTTCCTCCTCTTGGCTCATTTCTAGTTTCATAGAATATACTCCTACTGACACACACACACACACACACACACACACACACACACACTGTGATTTAAGTAAAACAGAAAGTGTTTAGTGTCTTTCTGAGTAATTGTTACTTCACAATACAATAATTTCCAGATCCACCCATTTTCCTTCATATACCCAAGCACTATTTTATAACATGGGAATTATTGACTCTTCACAACCACCCCAGGTAAGTCACAGCATTGTCTTGTAAATAATGGAACTGCTGAACAGTGAGGTGAAGCAATTGGTCCAAGGTCATAGAGTTCACAAGAAGTGGGTCTACAACTTGAACCCAGAAAGGCTTGCTCCTGGACCTTAGTTTTTAATCCCTAAATTATTGAGTGGCTTCATTCAAAGCTGACAGGGCAGAAGGAAATGATAGCTAACAGGACAGCAGAAAGAAAGTCTAATTCTAATTTGTCACTAACTACATCTGACCTTGGACAGTTTCCATAAGTGTTCTGAACTTCTGAATTCTCATTAGGAGAATGGAGGGTTTCATTAAGGTTGTGCCTCCTCTAATTCTGAGCTATTGGCCTTTGATGTATTTACATGATCAAGAACATGAACATCAGAGTGCCGAAAGTCTTACCATGCAGCGTTAACTACTGAAATCTGAAAGTATGTAAAGGAAACAGCAGGCCCTATTTTGAAAATATTGATTTCACTCTTACAGCTTTTTTTTTTTACAAACTATTCTTGATTTTTCCACTTCATTCAAAGCTAAGAGTGGCTCATCGTAAAGGTAGTTATCTTAAATCAGTGTTACTGTGAAAAAACATAAGAATAAGTCACACACTAAAGTGAAAACAGAGAATAGTTTCCATGTCCCCTACCATGGGGAACTATAGTGTGTCACATCCAAGTGCAGAACTTAGGACAAATTGTTTCCAATGGATACCACAAATATACATGGCTCACTACAGGCAGCATGGAGACAAACTAGCTGTCCATTCTTCCTCTAAGTGTCCCACAGGGAGAGAATGTAGTCAATACAATTAATGAATTTGTCTGTAATGCTAGAAACAAATATAAAGATGATAGAACAATTACTAGATAGTTTAACCAGCTTAGCTCTCATTAAGACCATGCCAAACAACCTTGCATTCTGACTTTTATAGTGTAAGGATATTTTTTAAGTATATGAGCCCATGAGGAACACCACCAATAGCTATTTGTAGTAAATAGATACTTGCAGTAAATCAATGCATTCTGCATCACAATATATTGTCTCAATGAAGTAACAGGATTCATTTTAATTATCTCCCACTGTTCCTTTTTATTGTTTCACTAAACAAGTATCTTTCAGCAACAATTTACTTTCTTCAAAATAATGTCTCTGCAATGCAAAAGCAGTCTGTCAATACAGACGACTGAGAAATCATCATAGTTGGGGCAACTAACAAAATAGTTTATTGTTATGACCGTTTTGTTCAAGTAATTGATTTTATTTTGACTAAACTAATTTGTGGACAACGCCACCTAAAAATTAATTTTATATACATCCTCTCCTTTCCATTCAACATGTTCTAAAAGTGAAACGTTACTTGTTTGAATTTAATTTCAAATTTCATCTTTGTTATGAGTGTTTTTCACTATTTACTGCAATTAAAGTGTGTTATAAGCAATCAGTACTGGTCAAGGCATAAGGCATAGGCCATGAGACTATGCAATATCCTACAACCTACACATCTCCGTTGGCTAAACACTAAAAGACATGTATTTAGTGAGACTTTACCATGTGATATTATGTTGTTAACATATTTCAAATCGTTAAAACCTTTTCCAGATATGATCTTAATGATAGCAAAATGTCATCACATGGGAGTATTAGAGCACTATTAATAAATATCCATATCCATTAAAAATAGTCATATTGTGTGTGTGTGTGTGTGTATGTGTGTGTTTGTGTGTTAGATGTTTCATTGAAGTATCTTTAAAAATATGTATTTGAAGACAGGAGCTTTTTTTAAAAAAACTTTATTAATTTTTTTCATTTTGCATTCCAACCACAGTTCCCCCTCCCACCCCTCCTACCCTTAACCTACCCCCCAGCCCATTCCCATCCACTTCTCCCAAGGTAAGGGCTCCCAAAAGGGGGGGGGGTGTTGACAAAGCCTCGCCCATTAAGTTGAGGCAGGACCAAGCCTTCCCCCTTAATTAAGGCTGAGCATGGAAAGACAGATATGTATTAAGTATCTGTTAATTTTGTCAACCTCTCAAGCCCAGAGCTTGGCACTCACTAGCAGGCCAGCAGACCTCCTATCATCTCAGAGAAATATGCTTTTGTCATGACTCATCTCAGGGGTTATAAATTGTTCAATCTGCCTGGTTTGTGATGAGTAAATTTAAACCTTTCTACCATGTCACTAACCATTCGCACCGCTGTGCCTTTAGGTTACCATTTTCCTACTAGGAATGGTTTCCTCCTTCCTCCCCTCTCTCTGTCCTTCTCCCTCCTCTCCTGGATCATTCTCTGCCTTCTTACTTCTATCACTCCATTTCTCTTTCTGTCTCTCCTCACAGCTTGACCTTAGCCGACTCTTTCTCTTTTCTTGACTTTAAGTCCAAGGCACCACAAGATCAAAGCCAAAGGATGTAGTCAACCGTTCCTAACATTCCTTTTTTAAAAATCATCTTTCTTATCTCTGTGAACAGGATGTCACATTTACATTAACTAAGAAGCAACAGTGAGATTAAAATAACCTCTGACTGATAAGTTACCCCAGTCTATGAAGCTAATAAGAGTACAATATGGTAGCACCCAATGATGGAAAACTCTGTGTTGTGCTGTATTAGAATTGTGGCTGCTCCTACCTCACAGAGACTCATGTGTCTCAAGAAACAGAACTGAGAGATTCACTGCTGTTATTTAAACCTGGAATCCAAGATCAGGTTATTATCAAATTAATGGTTTCCACCTGGATATTTCCAAGCTAAATTTAAATTTTTGTAGCAGATTTTTTTCTGAGAAAAGAAAACACAAAATATAATCACTGAAAAAATTTTTCTGACCATCTTTTATTTTCTTGTCAGTATCTATTCCCAAGAACGTATAGAAACCACAGTTAACTGAAAAAGATCTGTCAGAGACACTGGTAAGAGACACAGATGAAAGCTATAGGAGGTTAAAATTATGTAGCTGCTAATCAGAAGCAAATTTTATACAAAGCTAGCCTGTAATCATATGAGAGGTCAACTGTCCTCACAGTCAGCCTGATCAGTAAGTGAAATCCTTTTGACATTGTTCAAAGAGAAAGGCATCCAAATGTAATGGTGGGAAATGCACAGGGAAAATGCTAACAGACTGACTCACAAGAAAATCCATTACAAGGCACAAATTCCACTAAGGGTGTTTTAAAAAATCTCATTTATGAGTGTATTATCTCTTTATTCCATCACTTAAAATCAACCTTTGTGGATTTTGTTATAATTGTTTCCTATATGCACAGAAAATAATGAGAAATCCAACATATAGAACATAGACAATCAGTAGAATGGACTGTATTTAGCAACTATCTATGAAAATAGACTCTATTAGATGAAAACATAAAGACATTGCTCATCTAAAATGTAATCTAAGGCACAATACGCCACCATTTTTATTTTATGGCTGCCATGGGACCCAATGTTACGCTCTCACATAATAGGATAACAGTGGGCATAGACTGCAACAGATTACTTTAGTGTCTAATAATTGCTGTCTGACGAACTATCTCGACCATCATAATATAAATGGTTGATTTTTTGTATGTATCTTATTGATTGCTAAATTTCTTTAAGTTACACTAAATTTTGTGTTTGAGTTTTTCCCATATGAGAGGTTGACCAGTCCTCATTCAAGCTAAGGAAGTGTTCTATCACTAAACCTATAGCTGCCTGAATTTTAAAATTACTGAGGAAAGGTAAAAAGATGCGGGTTTGTACATCCTCTCTGCATGAACATTTTGTTTTGTGCTTCTTCATTAGACGGCTGACTTTCTTTCACTTCTACAAGAGTGTGGAGTATGCATTTAATATCATTGTAAAATTAATTATGATGAACAAATTGTACATTTTTGCTTCACAATTCCAGGTTTAAGGACTTTATTTTTGACATAAATGACATTGTAACAATTTTTATTGGAAGAAAAAATTTTGTACTTTTGTTCAGAAATCAAGATTACTCAAACATACATATATATGCAAACCAGATTTGAATATTGAGTCAAATAACACATACATAATACATACATACAAAACAGATTTGAATATTGAGCAAAATAAAAATTGTATTTGTATATTGCATTATTAAATCTCAATTCAGAACACCTCACACAGTATTTATCTTAAACTCACTAAGAAAAAAATTGCTTATAAATTGCCACACCTATTCATTTTATATAAAGACCCATACAATTCTTTTAAAAACACAATTAAATTCATTTCCTTTGTTTAAAAATATGAAAGTTAAGTTAAATTTCATAGCTGAAGTTGTATAAGATGGAAGGGAATTTCAGATAATCACTTTACCCTTATATATATATAGCAACAATTTCTTCCATATTGGTCAAAGAAGCACAATACCTTGTAGCTGAATTTATTTCTGATGAAATTATATGTAATAATATTTTTAAAATATGCAGTGGTTATATTTTACTATGCAAAAATAGATAAAACAACTCATAGGAATTGCTGATAATAAAAATTAGTTCCATGAATTTTTTTATCATTGTAATTATAAAAAATCATAGACTTTGTTTATATGAAAACAAAAATATAGATTCCCAAGTACAAGGTAATCTACATTCTGTGATACATTAGCCTTGAATTCATCTTTATGGCACATAGAATTTGTAAAATAATGTTATGAATAATAGTAACACTAAATTTTAAGCAGGCTCTCTCATTACAAACCTATACAATGTATCTAAAATTTTCCTTATTTTACAGCCATCATTTATTTCAGAAAGTCTCTTTACAAAATTTTTTATTTTGAAGATTCACAAAAAAAAATCACAATGCTGGTTTATAAGGACAAAACTCTTGTTTTGAGTATCCCAACATGATTTTAGACTTTGAACTCCAATTATTTTTATTATCACCACGGAGCACTGTATATGATAGGAACAAATAAGAGACATTTTAAATGGATACATTGAAAACAGACGACAGAGACGATCCTTATGAATGAAAGGTAGTGTACTTCCTATGCAGTGGGTTAGTTAATGTGTCATCATAGAGGTAAAACCAAGTTAGTGCCCTTGAGAGCGATCCAAATTACAACACTAGTCACACTACATCAGGTCTCGCTGTAAACGGCCTCGTTTCATTTAACATCTGATATTGCTTCTTTTCTGCTCTGTTTGACTTCTCATGTGGTGATCAGATGTGATGAAACCATGCTTAATATCTACAAACTTGTTTCTATTTGGGGGGGGTTCTTCTTTTAGGGTTATATGTAGAATGATTGCACAGTGTGTGTGTGTGTGTGTGTGTGTGTGTGTGTGTGTGTATGCGTGCGCGCGTGCACGCGCATGAGCAAGCCCGCATGCCCTGTGCACACAGAGGTGAAAGGAGGACCCCACCACCGCACCTTATTCCTTTGAGGCACAGTCTCTGCTTGAACCTGGAGCTCAGCTGGCAGCCAACGAGTAACAAATTTCCTCCTGTCGTCATGCCCAACCGCATTGGAGTTAGGGGGGGCAAGAGGCCATACCCGGCGTTTACACCAGGACTGGGGATTTTATCTCAGTTCTGCATACTTGTGCCCCCAGCTCTCTTGCTCACTGAGTTTTCTCTCTGGCCCCCAAGTCATTCTTTAGGATGAAATACTCAAGACATGGCTTATTTGGTACAATGTTAGTGCGCATTAATAGGGATCCCTTCTTGCATGCTGCCTTCTATCCTTTAACACAACTTTGACTGAAATCTATGGAATTATATCCTGCTATTCTTTCTACTTACATGAAAGCTTACCAAAGAACCTCTTCAAATGAGATGCTTTTATGGAAATATTTACCACTCTGACAAAGATAAATTCCCATGTTAGAATAGGCATTGAAGATAAAAATGAACTACAGATTTTTAAAGTAAATTCCTTTATTTTCCAAGATTATAGCTTCTTAAAACTGACACTTCATCTTTTGATTATAACAAGTCTATCAACAAAAGTGAATAAAGATACATAATAGTCACTTCTTTTGTTCCTGCAAGTCTCAGTTAATTGATAGTTGTAAAATAAAAGCAATTGTACATATTCTGTGCTGGTATGTGTTTATAATTTGTTTAAATACATGAAGCCTATATGGTTCCTTAAAATGTAGGTCTCTGAAGCCACTAACACATCAGCAAATTACTGAATTACACCCTCTCAGACAGCACCAGTGGCAATACTCATACTCAGCTACAATTTCAAGTCTGCCATTGAGATGATTCAAACTTACCCATGTCTTCTAGGATTAATGTATGAAAAAAACACTGGATATACGCTCTTTATAGACATGCAAGGTTCCTATTCCCCACTCCACCCCTCCTTTCTGTCTCTGCTGCCAGGTGATGGTATAAAGACAAAAAGGAAGAACCTGAGCTTTCAAATGATGGCCAAACACAGAGCTGAGCCAGGAACTGAGGCCACTTCAAAAATGTGATATCATCAATAGGCATTTATATGCTGCTTAAAATATTATAATTATGTTTTATTATTTATTATTGATTTGTTTATGCATTATGGATTAACGTTCTATTTTTATATACTTTAAGAAATTAACTGTTTCCTAAGGAGACAACTCAAGTGTTTCATCAAATGTCATGGGATTAAGACTGGATTATTTATATTAATTTCCATTTGCTCTTGAACTGATGATAAAATATGGTGGCTTCCTAGGACCAAAGTTTTCAGGAGCAAGTCAATGCACATAAGAAATCTACCAACATGCATCTATTATTGTTTTTCAAAGGTTCACAAAGGCAGGGAAAATATCTCAGGAAAAAGTGTGACACCAAGGCTAGAGAAATGACTCAGCAGTAAAGACCACTGGCTGTTCTTCCAGAGGAAATAAGTTCAATACCCAGCACCCTCACAGTGGCTCACAAATTGTCTGTAAATCTAGTTCCAGGGACTCCAACAACCTCTGATATTCAGGACCACCAGGTAAATACATGGTGTTCAGACACATATGTAGGCAAAATATCCATAAAGTAAAATAAAATAAAAACTAAAACAAAAACCAAGATGCAATTTCTTAAAAGTCATTACTTGAATGGAAAAAACAAAAGGCATAACAGTAAAAAGGAATAAGAAACCTTATCTTTGATAAGGACTTAAAAAAAAACCCTGCCATGGAAAACAAGAAGAAGCTGTTTTGGAGTAGGGTCATCATCATCATCACCATCACATAGATTTCTATAGTATGTGCTTGTATGTGTGTGTGTAGTATGTGTATATGGGTATATGTGTGTATGTAGTATGCATATATATATGTATATGTGCGTATGTGTGTATGTAGTATGTGTATATATGTAAATGTGTGTATATGTATGTGTGTGTTTTCAGCACACAGGAGTTATAGTTGAACAGAGGTCATGAAAACACTGGCAGCATAGTAAAAAACCACAAATGCAAAGGGCATATCCTGAAAAAAATCAACAAAAATTAATTCGTTTGAGTAAATAGATGATCATATTTGGAGCTTGGGAATTCCATACAGAGTTGAGTCTGAAAGGAAACAGTTTTAAATGTTTTAGAGGTTCAGACAGCCTGTCTGCTGACAAATGAAAACAGAAATGGAACAGAATCAATGGCAGTAAAAATAGAGATTGGAAAAGAATAGAAACGTGTGATTTTTCAATGACAGGACTTGACAAGCAACTGGATAAAGGTTCTAATGCCTTAAAAATAATACCTGAACCTAAATAAACTTCACTAAATACATCTAAAAGTTTTAAATACCATGCTACATAATTTGATTCAATTTACAAAAATGGGTATAACTGGTTTAATGAGGCATACCAACATCTCTCCTCCACAAATTTTGTTGAAAATTCATTAAAAGGAAGGCAGAAATGAGAGGACAGAGACAGATGAATATGCAAATACAGATTCCAGTCTATTCTCTTACCATGCTCACTTTTCATAACAGTCTATATCGTACATGGAATCAAAATGACATCCTATATTCCCAACATACACTTATTGATGTAAAAGTAGATTATAATTGGCGTGAGATCTATCTCCCCTAGATTTTATACACATACCCAATTCTGATTCTAGTGGATTCTGTGTTATAATGTATAAATAATCCAGGCTCAATAATATAAAAAAAACAGGGAACAGATACAATGCCACAGTGAAATATATACCAACAGTAAAAGAAAGTTTAATATAGAAATCTACATATTCGCTGTCAAAATGACACCAGCAAAAGAAACTGAACAGAAATAGAAATGGTGCTTATTATACTTTAATATATATTCTTGATTTAAAATATCCTAAAGAGAAATAGAATAATTTAAATTGAAATAATGCAGAAAGATAAAAGAAGCATTGCATCTAAAATAAAATCAGACCTAAATCAAGTGTATTATTTCACAGATTTCTAGAAAATTTAGCCAATAATATCAGAAATAAAGTAGAAACAAGTACTAGATATGAGAAGATAGAGATTGAGAAGTGTCAGGTAATACACACACACACACACACACATATATGTATATATATACATATATATTAGATATTTACCCTCACAAGGAAATGATAAAATAAGTTAAATTACAATGATAATGATGAGAAACATCTAGTCTATTGTGCTTGGTAATTTTATGTGTGTATTAGAATAGGTTATATATTATTTCTAAGTTTGTCAATAAGTCTATTTCCATAAAACACTGACATTGACAGTGTCTTTGACTGACATTGAGGTCAAAGATTGAGAAGTTGAGAGCCCTGCCTACATGGGAAGCCATCACTCACTTCCTAAGGGTCTCCATGAAACTGCACAGGAAGATATGATTCTATTCACTCTGTCTCGTCGAATGTCAGACTTCTGCTCAAGCATTTAGACCCGGATTTCTGTCCCTACCATCAGTTCACCTGCATTCAAGTTTTCAAACTACACCATAAGCTTTGGTTGGTGCAGCTTGCAAACAGTGAAGTATAGATCTCACAGCCTCAATCATCACATGAAATACTTGGTAACAAAACTCATGCTTTCCTGTGTTTATATATAATTTAAGTGTACCAGTGGTTATGTTTCTCTAACAATCTCTAAAATACTTGCACATGTACAAACACAAACACATGCACACGCCAATATGCATTTAGGATGTTACTTTACAATATGTAAAAATAAATAATGATTATATGTCCATTATTTCAAACAACTTAACTTCAAACTAAACAGCTAGACATGTTACTGCTAAAACCTACACTTAGCATCATTTATTAAAGCATTCTGAGTTCCTGAAGTAACAGAACAACCAAAAAAGCAGCTAACTTGAATAAAAACAAAATATGCCAAAATTTAATTAAATTCATCCTTTTTACCTGTAATTACATGGAAAATTAATATGAAACATAAGGTTGTTAATAAAGTGCTAAGTTCTTTGTGTAGTCATAAATATCTCTTATCTATATGGATTTATTTATGCAAAAGAATACATATGTATGTGGATAAAATATTTCCAATAATAGCAAAAATAATTGTCTTTCTTTAGTTGGATGATGAGCTGTTTATATTTTCATCTTTACAACTTCATGCATTTTTCCAATTTTCTACAATTGACATGCTTTTATTATGAGAAGAAATGATAAAAACATTTTATAAGCCTATTCAATTTTATGAAGCCCTTTCAACATAATATTCTATCTCACTGGAAAAATAATCAATAATTCTTTAAAGGGAACATTTCTAGAGTCGTGAGTTATGTTTTAAAATTGCATTAATAGTTTTGTTTCTAAGGAATTATTTCACTTAGTGACAAAAAAAGCCCCTTCCGGCTCTGTATTCAGAACCTCATTAATTCACAGGGCTGCAGGGGTACACCCAGCAAAGGGGGAACTTTTTCTTTTACCATCCTTTTTCCTAGTTAGGGGGGGTAAACAATGATTCTGAGATTACAGTGCAACACTCAAAGACAAGAAATTGCTTAGACAAACTAAACTGTCACAGGTGTTGCTTGCTTGATTTTTTTAAGTCAGAAATAGCTTATAAATCTGAGTTGCAGACAGAATTGAATGTAAGAGCACCACACATGAGAATTTAGGAATCGCACCTCCACTTACAGAAGGGAAAAAGGAATACACTCTTTCCACAAACTCAATGGTTGTATTCCTCAATGTTCCCCAAGGTGGAAAAATAGGTATCCAACAAGCTTGTCTGATGACCAATGGCAATGCTTTATAACCTCAATTGTAACCATCTCTGTGACAACAAAATTGGCATCTATGAGTCAAGATATCCCCTTGGAGAATTTTCATGAAAGAAATTAAATAGCAGCAGATGGCATGATATGAGCAAATTTTTTCTTGGTGCTCTGTCAAAAATTATAGTAGGCAAGCACAATTTAAAAATGTTGGGGGAGACAAATGATATCATCCATTAAACCCAAAGAGAAATTGAGTGAATGTCACACAGTTACCTACATTACATTATGGGCAGGATGACGCATATGTAACACCCCTGACACATAGCCCATGATAAACACAGATATAAGGGAAGATGGGCACAGTTCATCAAGTCTCATCTACCAATGCCTCAGAGTAGATAACTGAGTTCACCCTGTGATTCATCCCCAACCCATTTGACATCGATATTATCTGTGAATGTCAACCCAAGTTATTTCCTCAATCTCCCTACCTACCAACAAACCCAGCATCTTCCAAGGGTACACCAAAGAAATGGCATGCTTGCGCTGTCTGCGTTCCCTTTCATGACCACATTTTCCACAAGAGTTAAAAGAATCATCCAAAATATAAAGCAGATCGTGTCAATGACCTTTTTAGAAATGTTCCAGTGGCTCCCTGGGGCTCTTAAATTGAAAATAACATAAAATACCCCACAGAATCACTCACCACCTCCTGGACTCCCTTTAGTATTTGGCCCTGCAGAACTCTGAGCTCAGATTTTGCCCTTGCCCTGACACTTCAAACAAGCCAGCTTTTGAAGGATTCAGTGCTGAGGACCTCACATTCCCCTCTGCTGGAAGTTCTTCCTTCCTGGAGCAAAGATTCCTCTATGTATCTCTTCTCTTGCATCTGCATCTTAGCTTCAACAAAAATTTTCAGGGAGGTCTTCTTTAGCAACCGAGGAAAAGTAGCTCTGTAGAACTTCAACCTGTTTAACCCATAGTGCCTAGTATCTGATATTTACATGCTCATAATACAGTTGCATTAATATTAGAGAGCTTGGCTTCTTTTGCTCAAAGTTTTGATGTCACGCCAATAACTGTACAAATTAAATCTACAACAAATATTTTTGAAAATATTTTTCCCATAAAACATACTATGATTATGGTTTTACCCTCCCCATGATCATTCTAGTTTCTCCCCACCCCCCTCCCATTAGGATCCACACCCTTTCCATCTCTTCTTAAAAGATAAAAAGACATTTAAACAATAATAATAAATAAGATTAAAAAATACAAATTAGAATAGAAAAGAAAGAAGAAAAAGAGTAAAAAAATGTACAAGAGACACACACAAATGTTGACACATACCACACATTTGCATGCTCAAGAATCACATACTAATAGAAAACAGCAAGCCATACTATATTTGCAAAGGACCTATAAGGCAATAAAAATAAAAAACCCTGACCATGATAAGATAAAGAACACTCAAAGATGTCAGCGATGCAATTGGTTTGTTTTGTGTTGGTCTACTGCTGGGCATGTGGCCTAGTCAAGGTTTGTTTCCCTTGAAGAAAACAAAATTTTTCTTTGCAAGTAGCTACCAGTTGGAGATAGCTTCTGGGTTAGGGATGAGGATATATGTTCACTTCTCCATTCAGCTATAGGAACCCTTCTAATGCAGACTCTATGCATTCTGCCAGTCTCTGTGAGTTCCTCTAAGCACTAGTCATGTTGCCTATAGAAGGCCTTGTCTCCCTGGTGCCCATCCCCTCTGGCTCTTACAATCATTCTTCCTGCCCTTCCACAGAGTAGCCTTGGGAAGAACCTGGGTTGTTTGGGCGACCCCGTGGGACACTGTAGCAAAGAACTTGACTTATACAACCCATTCCTGGAACTGAAAGCTTTATTTGAACACAAAAGATGTCCAATTGGAGCTCTGTCTTGCCCATTATTTGGTGATTTCATTCAGATAGCGTTCATATATGTATGTATTTTAGGATGATCCTCTTGATTGTAATTCCATAAGACCCTCCAAATAGTCCTTGCTTTTAGCTGTCTCTCACTGTATTTCCTCCTTCACCTCCCTATCCCCCCCATTCCTTATCTGATCCTCCCATTCCAGCCACTGCCTCTTGCCCGTCCATAACTATGTGTTCTGTTTTCCCTCCTAAGAGATCTCTCCCTCCCAGTTAGTCCCTTACCCATGTGGTTACACAATTGTAGCTTACTTATCAATAATTTACCAGCTAACATTCACATTTAAGTGAGTATAACCTGAGTCTGTATGAGCTCACTCAGGATAATTTTTCATTGAGTTCCATTCATTTACCTGTGAATTTCATTTTTTGATGGCTGAGTAATATTCCATTATATAAATGTAACACATATTCTTTATCTGAAATGAACAATTTTGGCAATTGATGGATATCTAGCTTGTTTCTAATTTCTGTTTATCATAGAGCAGCAACAAATATGGGTGATCAAGCATCTCTGTGGTAGGATGAAGTGTCCTTTGGGTATATGCCTCAGAGTGGTACAACTAGATCCTGAGTTAGATCAATTTCCAGCTTCCTAAGGAACCAACACACTGATTTCCACAGTGTCTGTGCAAGTTTTCACTCCCACTAGCAATGGATTAATTTCCCTTGCTCCACATCCTTGCCAGCATGGGCTGTCAATTGTTTTATTGATCTTTACCATTAAGACTACCGTAAGATGAAAAATCATAGTTGCTTTGGTTTGCATTTCCCTGACGACTAAGGATGTTGAACAGTTCTTTGTTTCTTGGCCATTTGGATTTCCTACTTGGAGAATTTTCTGTTTAGATCTGTGCTCCATTTTTAAATTGGGTTATTTGTTTTCTTGATGTCTAGTTGTTGTTGTTGTTTTTGGTTCTTTATATATTTTGGATATTAGCCATCTATCAAATGTGTAGTTTGCCACTTTGTCTGAATCATGGTATCCTTTGCCATGAAGAAGCTTTTCAATTTCATGAGGTCCCATTTAGTAATTTACAACAAATCTTTTTTAAAAAGATGACTAATTATGCAACAATAATTTTAGATGTTATAATATTGAGTCTAGAGAGCCAAGGATGTTAGGATCCTTCTGTAATTCATTATTTTTAGACAATAGTGGTTATATATATATATATGTATATATATATATGTATATATATATAACAAACATTAAACTTTCTGTTTCTCCTCTCCATAAATTGAGAAATTGGAGTCAAACAATTTAAGGGCTTTGAGTGAGCTAAGACCAAAGTGTATGTCTCTCTCTCTCTCTCTCTCTCTCTCTCTCTCTCTCTCTCTCTCTCTCTCTCTCTCTCTCTCTCTCTCTCTCTGCATGTGTGTGTGTGTGTGCGCGCACGCACATGTCCTATGATGCCAAATGAGTTAACGACTTGTTAGCTCATTTGGCATCATAGGACAGACACATGTGACTGTTTCCTAATAAAGTTCTTCTGAAGATGTCCCCATTATCCTACCATACTTTCTAGCCCTCTTTGGCCATTACTGTGAACACTAGTTCCTGAAGTTTGTTGTCCCAACATCAGCTCCTTTGGCTTCCTATTAGAGACTTAGCTCAAGTTGGTTTGTTGTATTTTATTCACTGACAACCTGAGCTATAATGCTCTCCTAAGATGACCTTTGTCCAGGATGAAACACCACAAGGCAAATCTGGACGCCAAGACAGAAGAACTCCCAGTAATCTCTCTTGTCTCTAAAGCTTTCCCACTGGGAATAAACTTGGCATTGTACCCCTGCTTAGCTACCTTTTATTTCTAGACCAGTCTTATGTGTTCATTCCATTTTTCCTACAAACACCCCAATAAATTATAATTGTGTAAATGGTCATCTCCAACATTATGAAATGAGCCATGAAAATAGCATTAAATTCTTATGAATGTTGGTTATGTTTTCAAAATAGCACATAACTGTTGGGATTTTGCAAATGAAAACAGAACTTCACAGAAAGATGCCTAACAGGAATGGACATGCCAACAATACAAGATTGAGGAAAAACCCTACCATGAAGGAAACATAATTTATGAGTGTTTCATACAAAATGATGACAAGAAAGTCTATGTTTTAAATTAAATGAAATCTTAAAGGAAAGTAAAATGCCACCTGACATTTGAACATCAACATTAAACTTTAAAAAAATCACTTTGAAATCCTCAGTAATGAATACTTCCCCACTGCAATATCCTATTCAGGCAACTAGCAATGTGAATGAAAGGGGCATGTAGGCATGAAAAGTATCCAGGCACGTTTTATATGTACCCCATTTTTAAAAAGAGAATACATACAGAAAAAGCATGGAAAATCTGGCCATCAAAAGCAGAACCCAAGTAGCTGAAGAAGAACTAGAAAGCATTCATCTGGTGTTACTATGGATGTTGGCTCTAACCCAGATCTGTAAAGCAGCCAACTCAGCTACAACTAATTACAAAGATGCAATCCAGGATCTATAAGAAGCACCTAGGAAGAAACTGCGATCCATGCATTTTTTTTTTTTGTTTTTCGAGACAGGGTTTCTCTGCATAGCTTTGGAGCCTATCTTGGCACTTGCTCTGTAGCCCAGGCTGGCCTGGAATTCACAGAAATCTGCTTGCCTCTGCCTCCTGAGTGCTGGGATTAAAGGCATGTGCCACCAATGCCTGGCTTAATCCATGCAATATTTCCTTGTTTATTTTCTCTTCACTGATCTCTGTTCTTATCTCCCTTCCTCCCCTCTCTTCCTCCACTTCCTCTTACTCTTTGCCTTTTCCTTCTCGTCCTTTCATGTACCACTCACTCTTCCTCTCATTTCCTTCTAGATCTTTCTTTCAAGACTGGGTATTGAACCCTGCATCTTGTACATACTTGGACAGCATTCTATCACTGAACTATACCTGTGAAAATTAATGTTTCTTAAAGAGAATTTGGAAGAATATTAGTGGATGAATAATTCCATAGTAACAAAAACAGGTACTAATAGCAAAAGGAAACAAAGCATAAAGAAAAACTGTGTGTGATACAACTTCAAATAATGCTTCAAAATTAAAATAACAATGATAAATTTAAGCAATTGTGTTGGTAAAATAGAGGCTAGACCATCTTTGTTGAACCTGAGAAAGCAAGGTCAGCAGGAAGCAGTCCTAGCTAACTTGGTGCCCTCATTTCCCTAACCTGGCATGCCTAAATCTTCACATTTTTAATTAAAAAAGAAGGAAGGAATGTTATCATTCAGGCAAACCTGGTCCACCCCTTGGGGACCTGGCAGAGCAGTCACCCCTGCATTCACCGCAGGCAATACAGTGGCTCTATACTCAGGTGCAAAGGTCCATTTAAGAGACAAGCTCCGCCCACTTCTGCTCTCTCTTTCCACTCTTTCTCTGTCTGTCTCTCTCTATTTTCTTTCTTTCTATCTTTCACTCTTTCTCTCTTCTCTGTCTCCTCTATCCCTTCCCCTAATAAAGCTTCCTTGCCAGGGGAAAAAAATAGATGCTAGCACATATACTACTGGTAGTTAAACTCTCAAATCTTATGGTGAGAAAATGTTAGCAACTGAAAATTTAAGCAGCAGCAATGTAAGCCTACTACTTAAATATATAAAGCAAAGATGAATAGAAATAGCCGAAAGAGTTGAATGTAGTTTCTTAAGGACAGGAAATAGGACCCATATTTGTGTATGGACATAACTTTAGTCATGTTATGCTAAAAGAGAAAAGGGGAAAGCTTTGGGCCATTTCTATCTTATCAAATATTCAGGCATTTAACATGTATTTACATCACATGAAGTTCCACCCCTGCCTGAGAAATTCTTGGAAACGGTTAACTGCCAGGAGAGCAGGGATGATGAGTTGTCTCTAAGAGTGTAGCCTCTGATAAGTTGGTCTTGCTTGAGTTGAAGTTCACACATCCAAGAATATTTGGGCAGCAAAAACTGGACTTGATTGAAATAAAGAAGGGGGAGCCACAAGCTGGGTGAGAAAATGAAGGGACTGGACCTGGGAAGTGTTGGGTAAGGGCAGAGGAATATGATCAAATCTCATTGCAGAAATTCCTGAGACTAACCATTTCTGAAAGTCCAAACGACTAGGAGTTCTGTGTCTTCTTGTTATCTTGTGAGAGTTTCCCAGCCTACTATCCTTGAAATGGGAAAAAATATCATATATTCAAAGTTTTATGTTTATTTTTTATTTTTTGACTTTCGTGGTGGCTATTCCAAAGCACTGGTCTCTCCTCAAAAGCAACTGTAAATTCAAGGGTGGCCTGAGGGGGGCAAGTGCTGTAAGCATAGAAGTTTTTGTTGCAAAATAAGGTAGAATAGCACACGTAAAACTTCAGGATAAAAAGCAATGATAAGGCCCTCTCTGAGAAACAGACATGAACCTCCGTTTCCTAAAAGTGTCCCTTTAGATGCAGATCTAACCAATTTATAGAGCTCCCATTTACAGTGGTGGTCTCTATGATCTTACAATTCCTTCTACATACAAATTGTAATGATGATGGAACTACAATTCATGAGATAATGATTGGGGTGTTAAAGGTTGAAGATGAGAATGGACATATACTGTTATTTAATACAACTAAAAATAAAGTTACAAAAATAAAACCTATCTAAGTACAGACAACACACTCCCCAGTCTATAAGACTTCCCAGGTTTTACAGCTGTAAGAAGATAATACACAAAGCAATAACTCCGGCAGAAGTGGATCATTTTCCATCTTGAACGCCCTGAACACATGCTGTTAAGAGGTCAATCAAGGTGGAGGACAGAGCAAGTATGGCCTGCTTAATGGATACAAAGTCACTGAGGCTGATGACTAAAAATGTTGAAAGAACATTTCATTTTCCACAGTGCTCTTCCTGATTGTTTTAGAAGCATATATCCTTACTTTCAATTTTCCTTAAAACATCTTTATTAAACTTTTATTTTAATAATCTTACCCTTCAGGGTATCATGTTCATTCGATGTTTGTGGACTTAAAGATGTCTCAGGGGATATCCCAGTTTATTTGGAGACTGAATATTCTTTTTGCCAAATCATTAAATTTGATTAAGTTGCTCTCTTCTTAAAACCTACTTTTTCTTTTCTTTTATAAACGTTTGCCATCACAAAAGTACAAAAAAGAAACAGTGAAATGTTTTATGTAATCATCATTTTTAGTATCACTCCAAACTTTGAGTTTGGACACATATAATAGTGTTCACATGTAAAGCATTTCCACAGAAAACTTGGATGATCCTAAGTAAGGAAACCACGGAGTGATTTGGTGATTATCTTTTCTCCTTTCAACACGAAGACTAACTCAAAGTAAATACAGAGACCTGCTAATAATTTGAAAAGTTAATTATTCTCTCTCATGTGCCACCTGCCTATTCATAGTAATCAAACCAATGATCTTACTACCAAACTATAGATGCTTTATTGAAAACTAATTCTACTGGGAAATTGTCGAGGGGTGGAACCTTGTGAGACTTCCTCTATCCCAGCTGGGATATCAATAGGTGTTTCATTGTGCAGGTCTTGTTTAGGCAATCATATTGTTAAGAATTCATGGTGTAGCTCCCAGTCATATTTATAGGCCACACTATTTCACAGTGGATGTCAAAGTTTTCTGTTCTTACAAGCATTGCAACCACTCTTCTGAGTTGTTCCATGAGCCTAGAATGTCGTCATTGTATTGTCACTGAATAGCCTACAGTCAGTGTTCAAACTTCAACTAAACTGTAGGGCAGAAGAAAGGGTGAGGGTAGAGTCAGCCTAGAAAAACTTCTCAGAAAGGAAATGTTTAAGCTAACACTTCAGTAAAGGTAAGAAAATGCACTCCGGCTTCATGCAAAGTGGTACATTTTGAAATATGATATAACCCATTAATCACCTATAATTAGCAATGGGAAATACTTTTGAGTACCTACTAACATGCAAGCCTAACTACAACATGAATCTAATATAATTATACTGGAAAGTAACAACTTTGACATTTTCATGAAGAAAGGTTTTGGAAGAATTATACAACCTTTGTAAATCAAATAGAATTTCAAAATGATCTTGGATGAGCTGATTTCTCAAGCATAGTTCTTAATTGAAAACTACTACAATGATATTCTTAGGTCTAGTAACTGAGAAAGTGGCACATGCCTGTAGTAACATCGGCTACTTGTGAGTCACTTGTACCCACAGGTTAAAGGCCTGTTCGAGCACCACAGTGAGACTGGGATTCAAAAACTTTAAAAATACAATAAATTACAAAGTAAAGCAGTAAAACATATCAAATTCACAATGTCATATATTTCAGAGGAACATGACTTAGTCATAAAGACATACATGTTTTAATACAAGGTACAGACAGAATACTCTAATGTACAACAAAAAGTAGGTAACACCAAACAAACTAGTGGAAGTGAAGCATCATAGTTGGAGTCAAAAGATGCCCCTGCTTAGGTAAGAACAGCTAAAGCCTTGGAAACAAGGGACTTGGAGCCTGTAGGAACTCTGAGGTAGGAATGAGACAGGGAATGACAAAAGGTGAAATGTAAAAGTCCTGAAATGAATTTTTCAAAGGTAAAACAAAGGAAGTCAGAGAGGGTACAGTGACAAAAGCGCATCAGGCTATGACACCTCAAGGAGGATAATGACTTTTCTTTTGCTTCAAAGTCCTTTATTCACTGAACTTCCTAATTAGTTTTCTTGTTTTAAAATATTTCATTAGCCCATATGGGTTTCACTATGCTATTTTGCTAGATTCACCCTTCATTACCCGCCCCCCCACACACACCCTCCTGTTGATCCTGTTCTCTTCCTAGGTGGTCCTCCTTTGACTTGTCTGTTTCACATCTCTCCCCTTTTTGGAAAACCTAAACAGCTGCATTTGTTTTCCAAGGCATGACTACAAAAAACATGAGGTTTTTGTGAACTAAGTCTAATTAGGGTTTCTTACAGGAGAGTAAGTCAGGTGTTAGAAGCCACATTAGGTCATTTCGCTGTGGCTACACCATTGAGGAAAATGTCACTCCCTCTGTGATCATTTACCATGAGGAGTCTACAGTCAAATAGTACCCAACACGAGGGAAAGAGTGCTTCTTAGAAGGTCTAGAATATCTGGGAAGGAGATGAGTGAGGGTCAATAAGAATGAGACAGGATGGAGCTTTGAAAGTATTTGCAGTACTTAAAATAAAGGTGTGCCAAGCACAAAAGGAACCCAGAGGGAAAGGCATGTGAGGGCAGAATTTAATGGAAAAGGGAAACATTCCATCTGAAAAAAACAAGGAGAAGGGGACAGCACTAAAGAAACAAATACCTGAAGCAGGATCAATGTAGGAAATTGTGTGACGGGAAGAGAGAATAGACTGGTAGAAGTAATCCAATAGGGGATGGAAAATGAGGCATGCACAGACAGAGGGCGCTTCTGAGGAAAGTAGAGGGAGGTTTATAGAGAAGAAGATGGGAATAAGGTTAAGGGGAATGTTGAGTTGTAATATGATTTCGGGTATAGGCCTCAGCTCAATTCCAGGAACTCTTACCTCCTATTGTCTTTTAGATGTGGTCTGGTTACCTCCAGAAGGCCTGGCTATATTGGAGAATGACTTCGAGTTTGTATAACAAAAGACCTGGGCCCAGGGTAGACTCATACCCATCCTGAGGGCTAGAAAGATGTGCCTGGGGATGAGTGGGACTCAGGAAGACCAGTGAGGACATGCAATTTTAGGGGTGTCTCGAGGATTAAAGGAAATATTTGGTATCAGCTTTATACATGATAATAGATGTCTTCTGCCAGTACCCCCACTTTTGGAAAGCTACTTAGAGGATGCTTGAATAAAGTGTGGTCCCTCCAAAGACCAACTAACAAAAAACCCTAATACCAGAAACGAGAAATCCTTTTTCATGGTGTATGGTGTTGTCCATGGCTTTCCATGAGACTCCCAAAGCACACAGCCTATTGCTTTTGCCCTGCTTTTCTTTTCTTTTTTTTTTAACCTCAAGAAGCAGAAAGTAAGTCTATATTACTGAAGACACTGCACATTTCAAAAACAGGGCCAAGAGATCTCTGAGCTGGAACTAACCTGAAAGTCACTTTCCTAAGGACTAGTTATTAAGGTACCATAAAAGCTTCCAAAGGAGAGAAGCAACCAGAAGTCCCACTGAGCTATGATGCCTATGAACCACATCAAGAATCAGAAAGACATGACAACCCTACTAGTTCAGGAGTGGTGCGCATACCTTGGCAATAATCAACTTCTCTGTAACTGGACTTAAGTCATACTCAACAAGAGGGATATCATATCTGCAATTGTAAACCTAGGTAACTATTCAGTGCTAGTGAAGTCATAGTTACTGGAGGGGAAGCTGCAGTCACAGATTTAATGAACCTGAATAATTCTTAACAACAGCATGTAAATATTTGTTCTTATACCCAGTAAGTGTAGTCTCACCCCTCATCACGAAAACTTGACTTTACAACAGCTGGAGACCACTACAGAAAACCACAATCGATCAAACGACAGAGTTGTGGAGCCCAGTCCCAATAGATATATTTGCAATACCACAGGGAACATTGTAGAAGAGTAGGTGGAAAGTCTGTAGGAATCAGAGTTTCAGGGATGTTGCTGGGTGATTGTGTCTCCTAGTAACACCAGAAGCTATGCCAGAAAGCCTGAACATGATCTGAACAAGGAGAACACCAATAAAAATGCCAAACTCAATGGGGAAAAGCCCAGGAGGCGTCAACCCTAGACAAAGAACTACAAGCAGCTGAGTAAAGCTGGAAGACGTGGCCCAGTGTCCAACACAGTCAAGTCAATCGTGAAAACACATTAAATTGGGAATATATGTGTATAGACAAATGCATCGAGACAGTCAATTGTGAAAACACATTAAATTGGGAATATATGTGTATATACAAATGCATAGAGACAGTTAATCATGAAAACACATTAAATTGGGAATATATGTGTATATACAAATGCATAGAGATGCATGTAATAAAAATGGATGAAAAAGAAGCCACAAATTTGAAGGCAAGTAGGGAGAGGCATAAGAAGTGCTTGGAGGGGAGAGAGGGAAGGGAAGACACACTGTGATTACATTACAGTCTGAAAAACAAACAAACAAAAAAATAAGCAGAATTCTCTCTGGCAAATTGTCTGTAGGGGAAAGTCATTTCAATAAATTCCATATCATAAGTTTACTCTACAGACTCCAAAACCATGCACAGAACTTTGTGGAGACTTTATAAATGCCAAAGAAAGTAAACTACTTCAGTATATCTTACAACTTAAACTTTTAGACATAGTCTTATGGAATACTTTTCAAATGATTTCCAAGGAATGAAGTCTTGTTCATCCCTAACTCATGTTCTTGTTCAAAAATATCACTCCTTTCTTGGGTTGCCCTAGTCACCTCTTTTGTTTTTGTGTCACAAAGTCAATGAGGCGACATGATTTCTAGAAGGTGGTATACCATAGCACATAAAGCCATTAGAATATTGTCACAGTTAAACTAAAGTCAAGCTGGGAAAGTGTAATGTTCAGGTTTTTAAATATTTAATTTTATATAGAATATGTAAGAAAATGAATGCACCATATCTCAAAAGTCAGAATTTGAATTAGTCATAAAAACAAAAGAGTATTTGGGTCAGCACAGTGGTTGAGTGTGTAAAGGAACTCGCTGCTATCCCTGAGAACCTGAGTTCCATTTCCTGGACCCACGTGTTGGAAGGAAAGAAATGATTTCTGAAAATGATCTTCTGACCTCCATACATGTGTAGCATGTGTACACACAAACACATGCACACATATGCAAATATAAAATAAATAATGTATATGTATATATATTCTACATAAAAAAGAATTGAAATAAAACAGCTGAGAAATGCGGAAATTACCATGCTGCTTAACAGACAGTATAGGACACTGCTCAGTAAAATACTATTCTAGAGTTGCATTTTCGTCGACTTCCCCAGAAAGAACTGAAACTTTAAAAATTTTATGCAGATGTAACTTTTTATTAACTTTTAATGGCTTTCTGCAAACTCTACTTACTGCTATGAAAAAAAATTAAAGAATCAGGATGACATGACCAAAATTTTCAAGTGACTAATTTCATTAATGATAAAGTAGTCAAGTTCTACTTTCATTTCTCAAATGCACACGCTGTTCCCATCAAGACACATTTAAGAGATTTTAAAGAATATTTTTCTTTTTTTTTGCTGTTTTTTTAATGTTCCAATATTTGCTTTGTTCTATAGGACAATTCATTTAACAAGATTTTATTTTTATTTTATTTTTTTGGTTTTTTACGAGACAGGGTTTCTCTGTATTGTTTTGGAGGCTATCGGTCCAGCCCGGCCTCGAACTCACAGAGATCCGCCTGCCTCTGCCTCCTGAGTACTGGGATTAAAGGCGTGCGCCACCACCGTCCAGCTCATTTAACAAGATTTTAAAATCGGATAAAATTGCACAAGCATTTTTGGAGAACAGGTGACAATAAAAATGCAGTATAGCCTCAACAAAAGCAGAGATTGAAACGTTCAGGCATTACGCTGGCTGCCCTGTTACCTGGCAGGATGCACTCAAGCAGCACTGTGGTCAGCCCAGAGTTCCATGAGAACCACACAGGTGCCAAGGACCCCTTTAAAGGACTGACCCCTGCCCGCTTAAGCTCTTTTTTTACTCTCATCTTCCTCTAACTCTTGTCTTACTCTCCCTTACTCTCATCTCTCTCTCTTTTACTTTCATCATCTCTCTCTCTTATATCCTCTCTTTCTGTCTGTCTGTCTGTCTGTCTGTCTGTCTTCTGTCTCTCTGTCTGTCTGTCTGTCTGTCTGTCTGTCTGTCTGTCTCTCTCTCTCTCTCTCTCTCTCTCTCTCTCTCTCTCTCTCTCTCTCTCTGTCAGCTCTGCACGGGTTGGTTACCTCTCACCCCCCTTTCCTTTCCTGTCCACCAATAAAACTCCACGTGGGATGGTTGAGTCACGGTTTATGTCTCGTTACTGGGTAAACTTAGACATTTTAACAACATCGGTTCCCTGACCCTGACAGGCTCTCCCTGTGGCTCCGGCAGCCTGCCCACCCGGCAGGTGACCACGCAGGTAACCTGCAGCTTCGGACCAATGGCCCACTTTCCATCGACCTGAACACTGAATTTCACATCCAACCGCGGCTGCGATTTGGTAAGGACCCCCTCTAGCTCGGTGTAAATGTTTCCCTGAAGCCTAAGGACTGACCATTGAGCATTCGGCACCCTTACAGTGTTCTTGGAAACGGGGAGACACACTCAACCATGACCTTCAAGGTCACGGTTGACCCCCATTGTCTGACAATCATTTTCGGTTTGGAGAACCCCTCTCAGTTCCTAGCACACCTTACACAGGCCTTCTTACGGTATACCAACATAGACCCAGAGGGGACAGAGGGAAGACAGCTCCTTATGACATACTTTTTTTTTTCTCAGAGCTACCTTGACATTAGGGCTAAACTTGAAACTCTAGAGCAGGAGTCCCTAACCCCACAGGCTGAGGCTTTAAGAGTGGCTTTCAAGGTGTACCATGGGAGAGATAACAAGGCCCTTAAGGACAAATGCCAGATGCTGGCCAAGGCCGCCTGACCGGCCTCACAGTCTGCCCAGATCCCTTGCCCTCTGGGGCTCAAGGACCACAGCATCCATGTTTCAAATGTGGTAAGGAAGGTCATTGGGCCCGGCCGTGCCCTAATCCCCATGCACCTCTCAAAACGTGTCCAAAATGTCAGAAAGAGGGCCAGTGGTCAGTGGACTGTCCCCGTGCCCCTCGTAGCCGGAGGACATCAGACACAGACCGCCCTGTAGCTGACTTCCTAGCTCTGGGTATGGACGATGACAATGAGTGAAGGGGCCCGGGCTCTTCTGACCTCACCACTGTCATCTCGCACAGGGAGCCCCGGGTAGACATTAAGATATCAGGGCGATCCATCTCTTTCCTTTTGGACACCAGTGCCACTTACTCACTCCTAAGGGAGTTTTGGGGACCCACCTCTCCTTCTCATCTCCCTATTGTTGGGGTAGGGGGACAGCCTTACTTACCTCATCAGACTCCACCACTTTATATTCAGTGGATTTCTCCTCACTCATTCATTTTTAGTTATAGCAACTTGTCCTGTGCCCTCCATGGCTCAGATCTACCTCACCCACCATAGGGAGTTCGTACACGACAACCGACCTCCTCACAGTCACTCCTGACACTCGGCAAATCCTGTCCTATCTACACCAGCTCTTTCACCCCAACAGTCAGGCTCTGTCTCATTTTGTCAAGGCTCATCTCCAACCCACTCCCGAGGACTTACGTTTCTTAAAAACTATCACTGCCTCCTGTAAAACCTGTCAGATGTCAAACCCTAACTCCAGGTACTGGAACCCCCCTTTTCCCACCCACCAGGCTAGAGGCTTTCTTCCAGGGGCTGACTGGCAACTTGACTTTACCCACATGCCTATAGTCAGGCGAGTTATATATCTCTTGGTACTAGTTTATATTTTCTCAGGGTGGGTAGAAGCGTTTCCTACCACTAACAAAAGGGCCCAGACAGTCCCTGACATCCTTCTCAGGGAAATTATTCCCCAGTTTGGGATTCCAGCCTGTCTTCAGTCAGACAACGGTCCTGAGTTCACCTCTCAGATCTCCCAAACCCTATTGAAAGCTCTTAACATTCCTTGGCATTTTCATATTCCCTATCATCCCCAATCCTCAGCGAAAGTAGAGCGTATTAACCGTTCTTTAAAAAATGTTTTGTTAAAATATCACAGGAACTTCACCTTGACTGGGTAAAGCTCTTGCCTCTGGCTCTTTTTAGACTCAGGGCTCTTCCCAAACAACCCCTTTTCACCTCACCCTTTGAGCTCATGTAGGGGCAGCCAGCTCTAACACCTGGCCTCTCACCTAAAGCCTCACCTCTCCCTGGCCACCTGCTTACACCCTTACTCCATCATCTCTGTTCCCTCCTATGGGACTTCGCTGATCGTTCTCTACCTCAACCATGTGCCAACCCTTCTACATCCCCAATTAATATGGGGGATCAGGTCCTTCTCTCCCCTCCCGACCATCGCCCCTCGTCCCTGTCCCCTAAATAGCAGGGCCCCTTCAAGGTAGTTCTTGTCACCCCAACAGCTGCTAAGCTTGAGGGCTTTCCCCACTGGATTCACTTATCCCATCTCAAGCCCTTTACTTCACCTAAAACTCACTCCTCATACACAGCTACTGTAACAGGACCTTGTTCCCTTAAGCTTCGGAGGACACCGAGATCAACTACTTTGCCTCCTATTTCAGAAGAATAAGACTCCTACAACCACACTTAGCCGAACTGGGACCTCCATATACTTTACTTCCTGTCTTCAGGCTAATCTAAACCCTCCCATTTCTAATTACACCCGACTTATCAATAACTCATTTAAAACTTCTGATCCAACTAGTTAGCTGTTGTTACAGAAATGCCAGCCAAAGCTACGGATCCACAAGTACAAAGACCACCAAACACTTGTGCCTACCCAGTACAGGTAACCAAAACTTCCTCACAGCATCAACGACAATAGAACAATCAGCTTATAAGCTACTAATCCAATTCTAACAGGATGCTAAACACCAAACAGTACTACAATACAGTAATTTTGTTGTGCTAAAAAATATCTGTCAGTTTTAAAAATATTAATACTTTCAGCCAAGGTACTTCCAATATGCTGCTAATATGTCTAATACTTGTGTTTTCACAAACTCAAAGGATTCTTGTAAATTCCAGGAGGCCAAATCGGATCCATCCAAACAGGTCAGATTCACTCCAGATATTCAATCTTTCCCTGGTCTTGGGACTCCCTTCCTTCATCTTGGGACCCCTCGGGAACCTCTCCCTCAGCTTACAATCTTCCACTCAAATACCAGGACCTAAGAAAAAAATTTTTAACCTAACTTTGTCCTCTAATCTGCTAATATCTAGCCAGATCTACAGAGGAGCCAGAGAGTTCCATACAGCCTAGACTGCAATGAAGCAACCAACTGCCCCAGGAAGTGGCAACACCCCAGCTTTCTCAAGTTCCCCCAAAGATGGTCAATGCCCACAAGGTCAGCAGGAAGCAGTCACGTCCTTTTTCCCGAACCTGCCATGTCTAACACCCCCATCTCTTTTTAATCATAAATAAAGGTGGGAATGAAAGGTTCAGGCATTACACTGGCCTGCCCTGTTACCTGGCAGGATGCACTCAGGCAACACTCTGGCCAGCCCGGAGTTCTGTGAGAACCACGCAGGTGCAAAGGACCCCTTTAAAGGACTGACCCCTGCCCGCTTACGCTCCTTTTTCACTCTCATCTTCCTCTCACTCTTGTCTTACTCTCTCTTACTCTCATCTCTCTCTCTTTTACTCTCATCATCTCTCTCTCATATCCTCTCTCTCTCTCTCTGTCTCTGTCTCTCTCTGTCTCTCTCAGCTCTGCATGGGTTGGTTACTTCTCACCTCCCTTTCCTTTCCTGTCCGCCAATAAAACTCCACATGGGATTGTTGAGTCACAGTTTGTGTCTCGTTACTGGGTAAACCTAGACATTTTAACAACAGAGACAATTAGCCAGGATATTGTTGTGTAAAAATTTAGTGATGAAAGTTTGGTCTAATGGTTTAACTAATTGTTCTCTTTTACCAATTAACTCCCGAGTGAAAGGTTCAGGCATCATACTGGCCTGCCCCTGTTACCTGGCAGAATGCACTCAGGCAGCATTCTGGCCAGCTCAGAGTTCCATGAGAACCAGTCTGCATGCAGGTGCAAAGGACCCCTTTAAAAGACAGACCCCACCCACTTACGCTCTTTTATTTCACTCTTTGTACCTCTCTTCTTCTTATGCTCCTCTCTCTTTTATCTTCTCACTCTCTCACGTTCCTTTTACTCTTCTCTTACCTCTCTCCCTTTATATCTCTCTCTCCTTCCCCTCTCGCACTCCCCGCCATTTAATAAACTCTATGGTTAATGTATCTCTTGGTTCCTGTTCCATCTTGTGCCTTCTAACTTAAACAAAATAACAACAACACTGAGATTCAGTGAGTCCACTTTTACTTCTAGAGACAAACAGATATGTTTTAAAATTTAAATATATTCTAATTTTTATTTGTGTTACATTTTTGAAACTTTCCCTTATTCGAGCATATTTTCCCTCCAAGGTATTTGTGTTTTCTACTCTCTTCATCCTGAATTTCCTTCTCCAATATATCCACAGAATTCCCTTCCTCCCTTAACTCAAGATATGTTAAACTTTGACTACTCTGAATGCAATTGAACCTCCCTGCCTTCAGGTGCCTCAACATGTTATAAATTAGTTTATGGTGTCTTTCTGGGAAAAATATATTGTTTCAATAAAAGTAGTAACTTGGTTTTGGTCACTAGCCACAATTCCCATAACTGGAGTTTAACAGTAAAAACAAAGATAATCTATTGAAAGAGTTGGCTTTATATTTTTTAGATGTAGAGATGGAAGCATGGCTTGTTTACTTCAGAAACAACAGACCTGGGAAAACTGAATCTCACTTTGTGAATTATTCTCATTGTCTTGACTGCTTATTTACAATGTACTATTACAACATTGGCTCTGGTTAGTTTCTTAGACTCTTATAAGATTTAAACTGCAGTAGAAACCAGATACAGGCCCTAATAGGTAACAAAACTTTCATTTATCATTCTTCAGCCAACAGGACCAATAAATATACAATATTTAAAAAAAAGATGGTTTACCCTAAAGAAGGTTCTGTCCTTGAAAGATTATATGTTCTCTAGTAATTTGCTCTTTAGAGCCAACGGGGAGAAAGAAAAGAAAACACAAATGTACATTAAATGAAGATGAGAACCACCATTTCTTCACTACACTTATATTTATGACATTATGATTAGACATTTAGCTTGTTTTTGTTGTTAGGGAAAAGGAAAACAGGAAACAGGTCCTAGCGAATAAATCCTATTATCTCAAGGTGGTCAACAGAGAAAGGAGGCCACACCCTGAAGATGAGCAGAGCATTCAGCATTGTTCCTAGAGTAGTCTGTGGGCACAGACCCAAGCATCCAAAGTCCAGGGAAACATCAGCTCTTGTCCCATGACATTCTAAGTCTCCAATCATCTAATTTTCTAGGACAAGTGGAAAACTCGTAGACATTTTCATAAAAATAAAGTGGTACAAACTGATAGTTAAGAAAAGGGATGAAGTGCTAAATAGTTAATAGTGAGTCCAAAACAAGTTATTGGTACAATTCTATCTGGGTCACTGCTGACAGACTTCACATTGACGAAAATACAACAGTTCACTTCTAAAGACAAAACGTCTACCATTTCATTTATTCTTCATGTAATGATTGCTGGTTCGAAACAAGGTCTCACTGTGTGTCTCAGGCTGACCTGGCAGTTATGCAATCAAGGCTGGCCTGCCCCTCACAGAGCTTCTGTCTCTGCATTTCTAGTGGTGTGTTTTGTGGGTCACCTCACCTATTTCATGTAATCTGATGTTAGGGTACAACCCCACCCCAGAAGCATTTCAAACAGAGCCTTCCTTCACTGCCCCTCATAATCCTGATTGTCTATGGATCTCTGGCATTTCCTCTAGAGATGAGTCAGTTATACAGATACTCACTTTGACGATTTACTCTGAATATTGTGAGCTCACAACTCCAGAATCCCACAACAGTGTTAGGGAAAGGTGGAGACACTTTGTGATGGGGTTATTTAGTAAATCAACCCTACATTGACTACCTGCTATCCTAGATGTTCCCAGAAGCTCAATGTGTTTATCTGATGAAGAATTTAGCCTATAATAAGAGGGGGAAATGCCAAATACATCACCAATTTAGTTCACACTGGGAAAAGAGAAGACACATGCTGACATTAAAAGATGATTATGGAAGAAAATATTGCAATACAAGGAAACATGGGAAGTGAATAGACTACCAGAGCGGGAATTAAACATAGAAAGAAACACATGAACGAAAAAGGATGAAAATGCAGGAATAAAGTAAGTTCTATTTAGTAACTCACAGAATATGAATGGCAGAATACTAGGCAATAGACTGGGAACTCATGCTGCAGTGACACATGGGCATGAAAGATATGATACTTGACTCAACAGGCAAAAACAAGCATAAGAAAAATTACGAACTGCGTGTAATCATTTAGGATGTGGGGAATGAAGAGAAAGGGAATCCAGGTAAATATTAGCATGGGTCTGGAATAAGGTAGTGATGAGCAAACTGTGTGATCCCAATGCACTTCGGTGTAGAAAACTGGACTCATAAAGAATTGTCTGTGGAAGCTAGAGAAGGGAATTCTATATCTGAGGTTCAGTTACATGGGGGTGCTGGTGGAGGGTGTTAGTTGGCAGCCTGGAAAGCACATTGTGTGTTTTATATCAGTCTATCCTCATGCCACAAATGAATAAACACCCCTTCCATTTTACATGAGGAAATTGGGGTTAAGAGAAAACAAGCAACTTGAACTGCAGTGGTGGCTGAAATCCACTTAGGATCTACACCGAAGGTGTAGTATAGCCTTTAGAAAGATGGGGATGGGTGGTAATGGTAATAGTTGTAGTAAGAGTTAATAGATTTTTTATTTAAAAGCCCTAACAAGATAAACAGACTTATGACTGACACCAATTTATCACGTGTGCATTTTTAATCTTTCTTCCTTTCATGTTTTCCTTCTTCATTTTTTTTAACAAACTGTTAATTGACAAGGTTATAGTCAATGTGCACCAGGTATCAAAGCAAATTAAAAGGCAATTAGATCAGAGGAAAATTTAATAAGAGATATGAAATGTGCATATAATTCAATTCCTGATTTATAAAGTCCAGAACAATTCAGAGGCAGGAAAGAGGGAACAATTCTAGACAGGTTCCTATGCATAAGGACAATGAGATGAATTATTTGCATATTTCCTAGAAGATTAGCCAACAGAATTAGAGGGACAGCCACTGTGTACAAGTTATATAGGGGCAGAATCGGAGAACTCAGCATGGTTCCCCGATGACAGAATGATGAGCCTGCCTCTAAAACTTCCTAACCTTTTCCACCAGTATACCGCCAGAGTTGTAAACTAATGAAACATCATATCATGGTGCTTCATAAATTCTTTCCTGAACACATGAATAAAACATTTTACATTATTGACCTTTATAGGTTGAATTAATTTTGGATACACATACAATATAATATCAGACCCTGAGCAGATATTTATAAAGCTGTGCTCCTGACCTCTAAGAAATGCTATTGAAATGAAATAGACTCTCTCTTATTTGTTTCTGGCTTCAGTTTACATTTGCTTTGCTTCTTTGGGTTATGATTTATTCAAAGTATTTATTAAAAGTAGACAGAAGACTTAACAGGCCCTGGTGGTAATTGTGAACTGAGTGTATATATATGAAAATCATCATCTGTCTGAACTAATTTAATAGGCACAAGAGGAAGGAGGATGCTGGAAGAAAATAGATCTGGGAACGTGTAGAGTAGATCCACAATTACTCCTCTTGACATTGCTTACCCTGCACCACACACCTCTGGAACTACCTAGCTGACCACACTAGGGGTAAGCATTGGCATACTTCAGGCACCCTGAAAGTGGTAGCTCTTATTTGGACGAAGTCACCTGATAGGGATCATCACAGTTAAACTAATTAGAAACATTTAATCGAATAAAATTGTAAGAGGTAAGGTAGTTGGGGGAGGGTAGGAGAGATAGCTTTTCATGTGCAGAAACGTTGGGAAGTTTACCAGAAATGAATTTAGAACACAAATTATACTCAAAAGGTTTTAAAAAGAGAGAGAAAAACAGTGTTGAGTGGGTAGATAGAGAGGTCTGAGAGGAATTGTCAGTGGAAGTAAATATGAACAAAATATGTTTTATGAAATTCTCAATGATGTAATAATTTTTTTCTTAAAAGTAAGCCAAAAAATTTAATGCAATGATGCAGTTGGTTTTCAATCAAATCCAGAACCTGAGACTTACTTTTATTCTTTCTTGAGGTTGTCTATTTGGGGGTGTTTCATGAAAATTTTGCAGGATGAAGACATGCTATAGACATGTTTTTATTAGTATGAGTGTCTCTCCAGCTCCATTCATGAGTAGAGACATACTCTGTCGATTGAGACCATGTACCATCTTGTGATCATGCTGCACTCATAGGCTTGTAGAGAGATACAGAAAAAATACTATTATTTAGGTTGAAACCCCTTAAACAATGAATCTACCTATCTTAGCATCTCAGATCCTCAAAGCCATTCCTATCACTAAGACCTGTTGTTCAGCTCAGACCCTAACACCCACTGCTTTCCAAAATGTGCTGTATTGATCTCAGCTGCATCCACAGGTCTGAGTCTTCACAGCTATGAAATAATGTATTGCTTGTTGTTATCATACAATGGCTCTAATTTTGAGCCACACGGTCAGACTTGAAGTCTTTTAGTGTTGATTTTTGAGCAAGATTTGCCACTAGAAGCAGAACTCTTTGGAGAGGGTTATGGGCATCTTACTTCAAGGAAAACTAGCCTGGATTCCTCTGTAACTCTGTGTTTTATAAATATTAAAAAATTCAATCTCCCTTATATATTCTTGTCTGTAGTTACTTGTTCTGTAAAAACAGGTTTGAAATTAAAAGATATTGTCAGAAAAGATAGTTGAGCAGACAGTGTGTGGAAATGAATTTCAATTCCTTTCTTCTCAGGAAAGGACAGTTGGCTTCCTTGGTCTCATGTCTCCTGAGACACACCCCAAAGTCCAGGAGCAACAACACATTCCCACTATCTGCGCAAGCCATCAGACAAAGCTGCCGTGTCCTTGTTTACCAGGTTAGCTTTGTCAGGGCAACAATCTGTGTCATTCTCACTCTTCAAATACCAGATTACTGACATGGGGGCAACTGACTATATTTGAGAGAGAAGGGTTAAATAAAAGAGCAAAAGCAGAATTGTTGATCTTGTGGTCTGCTGAGGTATCTGAAGAAGACATCCAATAGCTCTGTGCTTCGGTACCCGTGGTTTCTTTCCCTAAAACATTTGTTATTTAAACAGATCTCTATGATGAACCTCCAGACAAAGCTATGTTGGCACATCTGAACATTTAAAATATCTTCTCACGTAAAAACGTATTATAAGGACTCATGACATAAGACAATGTGTGCTGGCTTAATATGAAAGTTTTATCTGTTTAGCCTTCTGACAATTTGAAATGAGCATTACTAAATAAATGTCATCTCTAAAAGCAATGTGTATTTTTTTTAATTTATGCTATGACAAAGCACTGGAAGGATTTTGTGGTTTTGTATTTTGTCATTGAAACTGTACATGCTTCTAGTTCCTCTGGAGCAATTATGGACTGACAAATGACACATTCCTCAAAAAGTCCCTGGATTCACTGTCCAAAAGTTATCACCTATACAAAACAGTAAATGTCTCAGTCACAAACTAATTTTATGTGGTCAGATCTTAACTGCATAGATTCCCTCTTTTTAGGGCCCCACTGAATTCCAGTTATACCCCATATTCCACGCAGCATATACTAATATGTGTTGGGCATTTTACTGATCTGAGATTACACAGTTTTCCTAAATAATTAATATAATCCTCCAAAAAATGAATGAATGAACTTCTCATTATGTTATCAGTTAACAAGAACATTTTAAACCTATCTGTTTTAGGATTATAGGATCACAAAGTTTAGGGGAGAGGCATCTTTAATTCACAAACACTCATTAGTCCCCTACATCTGGGAGTAAATGGAAGAGGGTTTGACTGAGAGAATAAAAGAAACAAACCATATATGTATTTCACAACTCATTAGGACAGGTTAAAAAAATCAAGGATACAGGTATCACTTTAACCATCATTCCTAATTCAGTATGCCTAACTAATAGATCATAAGAGATTGAAAAATTGTGAAACGTATTGTCAGAGCTTACAATGCCCTTCATTGAAAAACCTGAAAATGATGTAACCCTGATAATTGCTTAAAAAATGAATTTACACCCTGCAGGGTAGAAGTAATAAGGCCAAACTATAATTCCTCAAAACACAGCCATCACGTTAATAGCTCCATCATAAGTCTAAATGATGCAATTAATTCTCTGGCATTTATGCAAGTTTTCTACGGTGAATCCATGTGAACTCAGACATCATCAGGCAATATTTATGTGCTGGGTACACAAATAGCCTTGTCACTCACAAACTGCATCCTTAATGCAAAAACACCAGCATATCTGTCTCATTTACATTAGTCTCAGACGCGGCACGTGCCACACATAACGGTGGCTGACAGGAGACTTCAGTAATGGTGGCTGCCCTGAAACAGCCTGGCAAATAGGATCTGGAGCAGATCTGGTCTTCTGACTAGTATGGAGACACAACCACAAGGAATCAGATGAATCTGTTTTCACACATCGCTTCTGGGTCAATCTGCAACAGTCAAAGCTCTCTAAAATTGGCATCCATATAAAAACACGAGTTTAAGTGTTCACTATTTAAATTAGTATCCAGAATCTTCAGGAAATGTGATGTCACCTTGGCAGCATTTGCATGTGCCACCCTATCTTTAAATGTCAGACTTAAAACATCCAAGAATATTTCACAATGTTTCCCTCAGCCATATGTATTGTGATAGAATAATATTTGTTCACAGTATTTTAATTTGTAAGGATTAGACATGCAACCCCTTTAGGAAAATTCATGAATGTAGGAAATTGAAAAAACATGCTATGACTTGATAAGTAAGGATCTTGAACATAAAACTGTCACAATATACTACATTTTATTATAGAAATGAATGCACAGATGTTAGCTGCTTGTATCGTGTTGTATGACTTCCCAACCTAGCTGACTTTGATAATAGACTATATAGTAACACTCTCATAGCCATTTTAGGCTAGCAATGGTTCTAAAGTAGGGGTAGGAGGGAGGATCAGTACATCATTTTGTTAGAGGAAATACCACATTCACATTGTGTTCATCAGCAACCATTGTTAGATTTCTGTTAGTAATCTCTTACTATTCCTAATGCATATATTAAACTTTACCCTAGGCTTCTGTATACTGAGAAAAAGATTGGGCATACAGAGTTTAGGGCTACCTGCAATTTCAAGTGTCAATTGAGGCTTGGAACATAGACTCCAAAGGTATGAGAAGACTACCAAGGTTTTGTAGACTCTGAGGAGTCGATGGGGGTGGGTTGGGACGAGAGGTGGGGAGAGCAGGAGGAGGAGAGGGAGGGAGAACTGCAATTAGTATATAAGAATGAATAAAAAATTTAAAATAGAAAAAGTAGAACATTCTGGACAAAGTGGAGGTCTGAATATTGCGATGAAGACAGTATAGAGAATATCTCCATACGGGCATTGGGTCTGGACCAATGGTAAAGCGATAGTTACCACAGTTCTTCAGGAGCACAGGAAAGACCAAGAAGAATCAAATTAATGACCTTATTAGTATGACACAGAAAACCTGAATAAATTCACACATGTTGCAGCATTTTGTCTGGTCACTCAGTCTGTCAACAGTTTTAGTTAAGCTTATGAAGCCAAGCATCATTGTGGAAGGTGTGGCCTTTGATGACTTTGCAAGGCTGCTTTAATTGCCAGTGCCGGGCAGTACACAGTACTTACGCTCATTAATTTTTATTAACTACTAATACAATTGTTAGTATTTTTATTTTCATAAAAACATTTCCATAGGAAAAATCCATTTCTAATGAAAAGCTAAGCATTGCTGTGGTGACATTTTCCTCCACAGAGAAGATAAAGCCAGACAATTTGGCATGCAACATATGTTCTAAAACTGTACAAGCTACCAAAGGCGATAGAAAAGCAGATGAGAGCACTTTAAAAATTAAAATGCCTTTTGATTGCTCTGCGTTATGTCCTGTGTTGTAGAGAGGTGCTGTCAGCCCTGGTATCTTTATAAATGATGGATTCTGCACAGCATAAAATGGCATGGCAAAGTATATTTCAAATTTTGTTTTGAAAGCATTGATTCCCACACATCTATGAAATTAAATTTCCCTCATGATTCAACTCTAAACCTCTTATCTTACTCTAAGAGGAAAACCAGAGAAGGAAATTTCTCCTGCACAGTCTAGTCTAACATAAACTGCAGGTAGAGGGTAAAAATCTCACAGATTAATTGTTTTATGAGTCTGATTTTTCTTTATCGAATATAATCTTTCTCCTTTCTTCAAGTGTCCAGGTGTTTCCTGCATTTTTCTTTTTCTCTTATGTTTGTGAACCCCAATGAAAATGCTAGTGTTTCTAGCAGGATGCTTTGTTCCTGCTTATTTGATAATGCACTAGCCAAGATTTCATTACAGCATAATAAATGTTTGTAGAATGAATGAGTGCAATGTCAGCTCCTAATTCTCTACTCCCCTTTTTATTAATATTAAGTTTCCCATAGGTTTTTCATCTTTGTGACCACTTTACTTGAGAAATGTTGAACAATTCTTAACTCAGATTATTTTGCTATGTACATCACTCAAAGGCAGAAAATACCATTGAGTCTTTCCATCACAGACCTGTGAATTATGTACAAAACCAGCACTGAAATTTGATGCTTATGCACTTATATTTAGAAAGCTAAAAAAAAAAGATGTTTCTTCACAGGACTAATTACTAAACTCCCACTGTCATAGAAGTCATTTTTTCCCCAAAGAAAAGTCACCCAGTTAAAGAAAACTGATCAAAAGAAAATGTTTGTTTGCCCTTCATACTAAAGCACATAGATTATTATAATGTGGTGCATAGTGTAAAGACTATGGGTTATGAATTAATCATGGTGCTTATTGAGGATACATCAGAAAGGACACCCAAAATGATAACAATATCAGATTTTAGAATGCCTAAAGATATGATTGTAAATCTAAGAGCTAATCTGACTTGTTTAAAACCTTAATTACTGCTACTTAACAGGAAATATTTGCTTTATTTCTCACTTGATTCCAACTGCATGGAATTGCTCTCCATATCACATCCCTTCAAGAATGTCAGTGAGCCTGGATAGGGACAATAGAGTCTTGAAAGAAACTAGAAGAGAGGAAATCAACAATTAACGAAACCAAATAATGTATCTATTTCTGAGCCTGGTCTGTTTCATGTCACATATGTGTCTTCTACTTTATGCTTTTGGAAAACTAAACAGTATTTTAATGTGTATATATTAAAGACATTGTTTTATGAGTGTGGATGAACATGTAGCTTGATTCTGTAACTTGGCAGTGTAGTAACTGTGCTTCAATGATTCTGAAAGTACAGAGATTTCTTTGACTTACTGGTTTTATTTTATTTGGCTATATTCCCAGTAGTGGGATTGCTGGTTCATATGGTGTCTCTATTTAAAGTGTTTGAGGAATCGTCAAGCATTTTTCATAATGGCTCTAGGCATTTGCATTTTGAGTAGAGGTGCAATAAATTCACTTTTTCCCTACATCCTCTCTAACACTCATTATGTTTTTCTTCTAAAGGGGATGTGCTGAACTGTCATTGTCGTATAGGTGTTCATGCCTGTGGTGGAATATTGAGCATGTTTTTAGCAGTTGTTGGCTGCTTGCATGCTTTACTTTGAAAATATCTCTATTAAATTCCTGTACTCATTTACTCATTTTAAAATCTCTCTCTCTCTCTCTCTCTCTCTCTCTCTCTCTCTCTCTCTCTCTCTCTCTGTGTGTGTGTGTGTGTGTGTGTTACTGACCTGTTAAGAGCTCCTTCAGTGTTTTAGATATTAATGTACTATACACTAAATACTGGGGAAATATTCCCCTCCCAACTATATTCTGTTTCTTAATCCTATTTACTTTTTTCAGTTCATATACAGAAGTTTTGAGGGTTTTGTTTTTGTTAGTGTTTTACTCCGATGTAATATAACTGTCCGGTATTCACTCTTGTCATCTGCACTTTAATATCCAAAAGTCATCACTGATTCCAGAGCCATGGAGTTTTTCTTTGGTTATTTACTGTATTGATTTAAAATACCCCTCTCTCTTGGGGCCATTAATTTTTAGATCATAACACCGTTCCTAATCCTAGAAAATTAAGTGTATCTTGTTGGGAGCCTGTAAGAGTTATTATCAGCAATTAGTTTGTGGTCCTCTTCAATATGAGTAATGCGATTTAGTCCTTTCTATGCTTTCATACCTCATGTAACAGTTTCCATTCCCCAACCACTGCTGTCTGGGCTCATGACGGTAGAGGAAGGGGCTAGGATCACAGTCACAGACAGCATCACCAGGGCGCATGCTCTGCAGCTTGATGTTCAGCCTCATCACACACATGGAATATATTTTAACAAAAAATGTAGAATGTAAATGTAAAAACAAAATACTGACTTCTCTATCTAATCACTGCATAAATATTTATGAAGATACTATTTTTATGATATTGGGTAAGGTGTTATACAATTTAGGGATATAAAATAAAAGGGCATACTTGCTTCCAAGAAGCCACCAACACAAGAAGTAATTCAAAAAGAAGCTAAAAGAGTATTGATTTTCTACCCATCTCCTCTTGGATCCCTCTTCAAGCTTCCTGAAAGTCACACCCAGGCACACTCACACCTGAAATAAGCTCCAGCAGTTCCTCATTCTAAGGCTGCCCACGGAATGACAGAACAACTTGGCATATGGTCCCAGGGAACTCACATCACTTTCCCACCCAGCCTCGATGGTTTTGAGAGTAGGAACATATATCCATTTTCTAGTCTCCTAGCTGTTTTCCTTGGACAATTCCAGGTTTGGATCTGACTAGTTTCACAAGTACAGTGCAAGGCTGTCATGTTAGACCCACCTCTTGCTCGACTACCTTATTCCTAATGAGATCATAACACATCCCTTTCACATGAGTTCTTTTGCAGTGTCAGCTGCTAGAGACAGTGAGCTATAATTAGTATCTCTTCTATAGAAATTAAACTAGTTAATAGTAATACAATAAATGAAATGCCAATCCTGAAAATTATACAAAAGCAGAAGAAATGAGAAACTGAAGTTTTGCGAAATAGTGTAAGAGTCAATGAACAACTACAGCAAAAGGCAAGGTATATACAAATACAGCAAAAGGTAAGGTATATAGTTGGATTTCCAAAACCTTGAAAGGACCTGGATGAAAAAAGTTAAAATGGAATGACACCATGCTTTATAGAAGATAGGAAAATATGGATAAGTTCCAAGTAGAGATATGACCTTAAGAGCTTGCCTTATGCAGATGCTCTGAGACTGTCCTGTGGGTTCAGGTATCTCCAGAAGATGAAAAGCAAACCTGAGCTCAGCAGTTGGCTGGTGATCTAACTCAGACAGGAACTAGCTTACAAATTTAACTTCAATAAACTTTGAGGTATTTAAAAAGGAAAAAAAAAGCTTGCCTTATGGTTGGCTCAGTGGGTAAAGGTACTTCCTGCTGCCAAACATAATCAGAGTTCACTCCTTAGGACACATGGTTAAAGGAGAGAACTGATATCCTCTGACCCCCGCACTTGCACCATGTACACACAAACACATATGTATATAAATAAATATACTTTTAAAAGTAAATATTAACTAAGTAAGTCAGAATAAATACCACCACAATGTCCCCGAACATCCCCGTACCTTATAAACACAAAGAGGAGGTATCATTAAGCCAGAAAGACACACAGTGCTATTTAGCCCTCTCTCCCTAAGTATGAATTGTATCAAATAAAGCCAACATCTGTCAATACACATGTGAGTTGTAAAATGCATGTACACTCTGAAAGGGAGCTCACATGTCTGGGTTACCTCCCATTATTTGCAATCAATCAGTGGTTCTCAACCATCCCAATCTTCTGACCTTTTAATACAGTACCTCATGTTGTGGCAACTTCCACACCATAAAGTTACTTTGTTGTTATATCATAACTGTAATTTTGTTACTATTATGAATAGTAATGTAAATTTTTTTAGAGATAAACATTTGCCAAATGGGTCAGGACCAACAGGTTGAGAACCACTGCTTTAAATAGACAAAGGCTGCATATAAATATTCATTTTAGCATTATACATCCCTTTATCCTCACCATCCTATTTCTAGGTGTGGTTCATTATCATTACTGATGTGTATACCCAGTACCGATTTACACATCATATCTCATTTGGAACCACAAAATGAAAGCAATAGTTTTTTTGAGCACTGATACATATAGTTTCATAGCCACATGCCACAATTTCCAGAGCAGTATTGTTTCCTTCCTACAGTGATGCTCAATACTATGATGGTTTTCTAATAAAGAATACTTACTATTTCTTGGCTACAGATGGTGCTGATTGTTCTAGGAAACAAAATGTTGCTGTTTGAGCACTTAAAGGACCTTAGTTTCAAAGGACTTGACATCCATCCAGCAGTTCTCCCTAGTGCTCCCAAGTGGAACAGAGTGACTTGCAAGGGGAGCTTGAACAAAACTAGACTCCAACGCTCTATCCCATCCCAATTACCAAGGCAATGGTATTTAAAATCCCACTAGGATTTAAATATAGGAAACCAAGACTTCAGACTGATACATTAAAATTGAGAGTTTTAGTTTGTTGTTGTCCATATTGTTGCAAAAGAAATGAAACTCTATGATTACATAATTTTTGGTTGTTGAAGAATTATCCTTGCAAATTTGATCATTAAATATGAAGGTTGGCATGTATTTTAGTAACTTTAGATAAAAATAAATAGATTCTACAAAATCTATGATATATTCAAACCTGTTGGATTTGAAGTGTCCCTGAAAGGTCATGTCTTGAAGGCTGATCCTCAATTCAGTAGTGTTCATGGATGGGGATTTGAGAAAGCAACTGAATTGTGCAGGCTGTGACCTTGTTTATCAATTAACTAAGATACTGATGAGTTTATAATTTGTTAAGATATTAGGATGCTGTGATATCTTAGAATATAGAACCTTGTTGAAGGCAGTGGGACTCCCCAGTCAATATCTTGTCTCTAGCACACCCCCTTCTCGGGCTTGTTCTGTCTCTCACTATTCATAGGGTAAGCTGCATTGCTACACCCTGTACTTGCCTCCAAAACCAAGTTCTGTTACACCAAGCCCAGTGAAACGATGGTGCCAGGTGGACAAGCACGAAAATCTCTGAGTCATTTACTTTACAATAAAAAGTAAAGCTTAATTCCTATAAGCTTATTTTCTTCCATGTTTTATTTAATTATTTTAAAGTAATATTCCTATGAATAATTAGAGTGTTTCATACAATGAATTGTGATCATATTCATTTCACTCTATCAAATCCTTTCAAATGTGTGTGTATCTGTATGCACCCAAATTTTCTCTTCCCCACTCCTTTTAAAAAACTTACTGGGTCCAACTTCATAACAATAATGGGACAGACAAGGTCACACAGTAATAAAGAATAGAACCAAGGACCTGATGTAATTTCAGTGTTAACCATCTATCAGTATAAATGCTACTTTGGATTAGTATCTTAAATCTTTCTGTTAACTTTATTGAATAATACAATTATTGGGCACATTATTTTTCCCTGCTTTTCTGTAAGGATTTAATATAGGGTAATTAAATGGAGGTCATTATTGCTATAAGATCCAATGACTTTTCACCAATTTTAGGCTAATTTGTAATCTAATTACTGAGAATTTCCTCAAATAAGCTTATGATATAATATTTCTAAAGGATATAAACTATGTTATATCATTAGCATGGTATATGTTTGCTCACTTTGATACATATGCATAACTATTTGAAAAGATTAGTATAGAAAGAAATGCAATTACATAATTTTAAACCAAGTTTGAAACTAAGTTTTTAAAATAAAGCATAAATATCTTAATTTTTAAAATTGCACCTTAACAACAATTTATCTTTGTTCTTAAATGTAACCATACTACACAATAATAAGTCCTATGTAACACAAGTCATTATCATCCTTGTACCTTTCTTTCCAGGTCAGTGCTAAGAACAGAGTAGTAACTTTCTGGAAACTAGCAAATGAAGAAAAAGGATCCAAGGGGGTGGTGATGGTGTGTGTGTGTGTGTGTGTGTGTGTGTGTGTGTGTGTGTCTATACATGTTTGTGACTGTATGTGGTCAAATAGATATGGGAGGTGTATCTAGAAGTATTATTCATCAGTAACTTCATTAGAAAGCTATATGAAGACTATTGAAATGACAAGGAGTCTTTCTGTAAATGCACCTTGCTACATTTTTATTTAAAAACATTTTAGACTTTTACAATCTGCACCAGCCTAATTACCTAATTTTCCTTGATTCAATGTTGATACAAAATCATTTTTATTCTATTAACATATCACTTAGTTCATAACACTTGAGATAATATCACCTCTAACATGCAAAACATAAATCATAAAGGATCAGAGTCTATGCAATAAATGTCTACAAAATTTAAAAGGCAGTTTTAACCAAAGTTCATGCATTAGAAATTTAAATAAAAAATGCTACAATGATTAATGATTGATTTTTATATAGATGACGATGACAATGAAGAAGAAAAAGAATAAGAAGATAGATGATTGATTGATAAATCGATAGATAATATACATATAGACATTGATTTTTCTGGGTTCATATTGTGTAGAGAATTGAAGCAAGCATTATGCTCACCTTTTTAGGAAATAAGCAAAAGCACTACACTTCAGGATAGCAGGAGAGGGAAGACATCCTTAACTAATAACCAATGAATTAAACGCAAGTGTCCTGGCCTTCTCTCCCCACTGAGCTAGCCATCTAGAAATGACAGTTTTAAAAGTTAGATTCTAACTTAGCATATAGACAATGAGTACTGCTCTATGTAGAATGCTTCCATAGACCAAAGAGATGGGTCTTTTAGGACTATGGAAAATAGACACATATAAAACACAATGTGAAAAAGCTTTTAAAGTAGTTGTAAAATTAAAGTAGGCAGAATTCAAATACAGCATTGAGCATGAGGCAGACCTGATAAAGCTTCCGACAGACGCAAATGCACTGTGTTTGGAGAAGGAAAAGTGAAAAGTAGAAATTCATAGAAAATTAACTGTCCATAAACATAAATTTAGAAGGAACTAAATTAATAGTGTAAAGGACTCTACATGACTCTGGTTTCATCGTAAGAATAGTCCCCTAGCATGGGCAGAATTAATCTACGGAGAATGTAGGGTTACCTTCATAAGACAACTACAGAGAGTATCAGATTGGAGCCTCCAAGATTTCAAAAGCATATATTAATTGTATTGTTTAAATCTCATATGTACTAAGCATTTTGTGTCCCTAGATATAAATATATGTTGAAATGTTAACACCTAACAAGATTATATTTGGAGATGGGATATATGAGGAATGTTGATGAAGGATGCATTAAATCATAAAGATGATAGCTCTGTTCTGATGGGGCTACTGACATTGTAAAGCAGGGGACAGGACTCCAGGGATTAGTCTGTGTATCCACCATGTAATGACATGGAGAAAGTAGCCATCCTTGTTTGCTTGTTTCTTTGGTTGGTAAGTAGGTTGGATGCTTGGTTGGTTGATTGGTTGGTTGGTAGTTTGGTTTTTTGAGACAGGGTTTCCCTATGTAGTTTTGGAGCCTGTCCTGGAACTAGCTCTTGTACACCAGGTCAGTCTTTAACTCACAAAGATCTGCCTGCCTGTGCCTCCTAAGTGTTGGGATTAAAAGCAGGAGAAACTAGCAATCTTTTAGGTAAGACAAGTATACTCATCAAAAACAGCATCAGCTGGTTCTCTAGTTTTTCATCCTCCAAAGCCTTAAAGTAAATAAATATCATGTGCTCAGCCCAGTCTGTCACAATTATATTACAATAGCCTATGTACACTAATGAATGAAACAAAGTTATATGTGTAATGTCTCTTTTAAAAAGTGAATAAAAGCTACCTGTCTTAGCTTTCCTTGCTGCTAAGGAAAATGCACCACACTGAATAGCTACAGTTATTGGTAGACCTAGTCTACCAAACAATTAGTGAACTAATTAAGATACCTAATTCATTCACTGAGTAATTTTCCTACTACTTATAAACAGCACCTGACAATTTGGATGCCCCAGACTGGAGCTCCTAGTGCTACTTTACAAACTCATCCTAAATCTGTCATTCTTCAACTCATGTTGTAGCTAATTTCAAAACGGCCTGACAGACAAGGTTACATAGTAACTGCTCCAGGGAAACTCAAGCCATGGTCTTAACAATGATAAAGGGTCTTCAGTTGCTGCTGCTGTTAGCATTGCTACATCCTCTGGCCTAGGGAAAATGCCTGCTATGTTCAAACAGGACTCAGCAGCCTGGTTGCTTGGACTATCTCATTGTTGTACTCAGAAGATGAAAAACACTTTCCAGAGTGTCATAACTGCAAAACCTCCTCAGACTGTACATAGTCCTCCTATGGATGAATGGATGAAAGAAAGGAAAGAAGGAAGGAAGGAAGGAAGGAAGGAAGGAAGGAAGGAAGGCGTAAGAACAAGTCACAGAGTTGGGCTTTACCAGTACAGTGAACTTTTCCCTGAAGTTCAAAAGGCAAGAGATCTGCTAAGTTTTAAAGAACCCTCATGAAATATATTTCTAAACAAGGTCTCCCTTGAGCTGTATCTGATCGCATTTATTTATTCCTTTAAAAACATATACTGTATGTGGGTCTGACAGCTCACTGTACCAACCCTGATTATAAACTAGAGTTTGTTATTGGTCTCCTTTATATTGTACTATATCCAGGAAAAGTTCAGTAAGACTTGATTTGGAATTATCTTACTCATTGATTGGTTTCAATGAGTGTGCTATGGCAGAGTTACAGACAGGGAGGAGAGATGAGCAAAGGAGTCAAGACCCAGCTGGTGAAACCCACAGAGGCAGCTGACCTGAACAATTGGAGCTCATGGACCCCAGACTGGTGACTGGGAGGCCAGCATGGGTCTGATCCAGAACCCCTGAATGTGGGTTTCAGCGAGGAGGCTTCTGCAATCTAGGGGCCTTGGATAGTAGATCAGTGCCCTGGCGTACAAATGGACTCTGGAAGCCCATTCCACATGGAGGGATGCTCTCTCAGCCTGGAATCTTGGGGGGAGGGCCTAGTACCTGCCTGGGATGATATGACAAACTTTGAAGATCCCCCATGGAAGGCCTCACCCTCCTTGGGGAGGGGAGGGTAGTGAGGATGGGGTGGGAGATTGGGGGGACGGGTGCAGGGTGGGGCAGGAGGGGAGGGAGAGGGAGCTGTGATTGACAGGTGAAACAAGCTTGTTTCTAATTTAAATTTTCAAAAAATTAATAATTAAAAAAAGAAAAAGGTACCTGTTACCTACATATCCCACTCCTCTTCTATACTCTCAAATCTCATGGCAGTCAACTCTCTTAGTGCAGGAGATACAGGGCACTTATACAGGGTTTCTAGAACGTCTGAGTTTGCAGAATTGTATCTGACTTACCACCTCACTCAAAACATACAAAGAAGCACCATCCCTGTGGTTTGGAATACAAAGCAGCTGAAAACTGGAAGGGACATTAATGAACCATTGATCTCAAAGAAATAATCTATGTTCCCTTTGCATGAAACATCAAGATCTCATTTGACTTATAGTTTGCACATTCTTCTAATAGCCTTGAGGGGATACTAAGGAGACGTTAAATTAGTGGTACACAGTATCTAATGCAATTAGTGAAGGAGACACAAAAATGTCAGAATAACGAAATGTCTCACTGCACAATTTTTCTTCTTTTGGTTGTCAAAAATACAGCATTTTGGATATTCAATTAAAAACTCTTTTTTTAATTTTATTTTCCAGTTTAAATTTAGATAAGAAACAAGGTTGCTTCACTAGTCAGTTCCAGGTCCCTCTTCCTTTCCCTCCCCTCCTCCCGTGCCCTCCCTCCAGCCCTCCCCCCCCCCGTTATCCCCTCATTCCCCCAGGAAGGGTGAGGCCCTCCATGGGGGTGTCCATAGTCTGTCATTTCATATAGGGCAGGGCCTAGACCCTTCCCCAAGGGTTCAGGGTGAGAGTGCACCTCACATTGTTCTATGGGAGTCCAAAGTCCGTGTGTATACTTGGGATGGGTACTGATCTGCTGCCCAAGGCTCAATAGATTACCTAGGCCTCCTCACTGACACCCAGATTCAGGGGGTCTTGATCAGTCCCATGCTGGATTCCGAGGCTGATGCCTGGGATTCAAGAGTTAACCTTTGTCAGGTCAGCTGTTTCTGGGGGGTTAAACCAGCCCAGTCTTAATCCCTTTGATCATCAGTCCTCCCTCTCTGTTACTGACAAAATCCAACACCCCTTCATGATAAAGGTCTTGGAGAGATCTGGGATAACAGGGACATACTTAAACATAATAAAAGCTATATACAGTAAACCAACAGCCAACATCAAACTAAATGGACAGAAACTCAATGCAATTCCTCTAAAATCAGGAACAAAACAAGGCTGTCCACTGTCTCCATACCTTTTCAACATGGTACTTGAAGTTCTAGCTATTGCCATACGACAACAAAGGGGGATCAAGGGGATACAAATTGGGAAGGAGGAGGTCAAACTTTCACTGTTTGCAGACGATATGATAGCTTACATCAATGACCCAAAGAACTCTACCAGGGAACTCTTACAGCTGATTAACACCTTCAGCAAAGTGTCAGGCTACAAGATCAACTCAAGAAAATCAGTAGCCCTACTATATACAGATGATAAAAGGGCTGAAAAAGAAATCAGAGAAACATCACCCTTTACAATTGCCACAAACAACATAAAATACCTTGGGGTAACGCTAACCAAACAAGTGAAAGACCTGTATCGTAAGAACTTTGAATCTTTAAAGAAAGAAATTAAAGAAGCCCTCAGAAAATGGAAAGATCTCCCATGCTCTTGGATAGGTAGGATCAATGCAGTAAAAATGGCAATCCTGCCAAAAGCAATCTACAGATTCAATGCAATTCTTCACAGACCTTGAAAGAACAATAATCAATTTTGTATGGAAAAACAAAAGACCCAGGATAGCCAAAACAACCCTGTTCAACAAGGCAACGTCCGGAGGTATCACCATCCCTGACCTCAAGCTCTATTATAGAGCTATAGTCCTGAAAACAGCTTGGTATTGGCACAAAAGTAGACAGGTAGACCAATGGAATCGAATTGAAAACCCGGGTATTAACCTACACACGCACGAACATCTGATCTTTGACAAAGAAGCTAAAAATATACAATGGAATAAAGAAAGCATCTTCAACAAATGGTGCTGGCATAACTGGAGACTGGCATGTAGAAGAATGCGGATCGATCCATGTTTATCACCATGCACAAAACTTAAGTCCAAATGGATCAAAGACCTCAACATAAATCCAGCCACACTGAACCTCTTAGAAGAGAAAGTGGGTGGTACCCTTGAACGAATTGGTACAGGAGACAGCTTCCTGAACATAACACCAGTAGCACAGACAGTGAGATCAACAATTAATAAATGGGACCTACTGAAACTGAGAAGCTTCTGTAAAAACTCTTTTTAACACAACTACATTTTTTGAGTGCTATCATGTATGACAATGTGTATTTAAAAACAGAAGGGCTGGAGAGATAGCTCAGCTGTTAAAGGCTGGGCTCACAATCAAAAATATAAAAACAGAAAAATAACCAGACTTTACATGATTGATGTACATGATCACTTTGTTCTCTATCAACAACACCTAGCTGGGACATTAGTGAAAATCACACAAACCAAAGCAACTTAAAATCGTTAAGTTTGCTTTCAATCTTGCATCCTTTTTGATTGAAATATGTGATTTTCTAACTTATGGGGTTCTTTTTGTTTTTGTTTTTGGTTGGTTGGTTAGTTGGTTTTGTTTTTTTGAGAAAGGGTTTCTCTGTGTAGCCCTAGTTGTACTGGAACTAGCTTTTGTAGACCTGGCTAGCCTTGAACTCAGAGATCTGCCTGCCTCTGCCTCTGGAGTGCTGGGATTAAAGGCATGTGCCACCACTGCCTGGCTTTTTTAGTTTATGGTTTGTTAAGCTTAAAATCTATCTGTGACTGAAATGAAAAACTGTGTTTCCTTTTTCTCCTATGGATTGTATAATTTGGGGAGGGGGGGGACACAAAAGATATAATTTAAATGTAAATTTCTCCATAAGACTTTCATCATTTAAAAAGTAAATTTAGAACATCACATAACATATACAAAGAGTCCACTGTTTGCCTAAATACTTTTTGCATAACATTAGAGATTGGAAATACCTTTAATCATTTAGTTATTAAATATTAAATTAAGAACTAATAGTATATTGTGTAAATCAGGAAGTAGTATATTCACAATTCAGTTAATCTCAGCTTAGCTGACTTTTTTAAAGTATACAGCAAAAGGTAGTTAACAATCTTAAGAAAATGCACCTTTGCCAGGCGGTGGTGGCGCACGCCTTTAATCCCAGCACTTGGGAGGCAGAGGCAGGCGGATCTCTGTGAGTTCGAGGCTAGGCTGGACCAAGAGCCTCCAAAATAATACAGAGAAACCCTGTCTCGTAAAACCCAAAAAAAAAAAAAAAAGAAAAGAAAGAAAGAAAATGCACCTTTAACATGATGAAAAGGTTGCACTAGTCAGTAAAATGAGAAGTCACTAATAACATGTGTGGGGGACTTGGGTGTGTACGCACATGTGGATGCATGTTCCTACACATGTCTTTAGTAGCCACAGGTCAACTTCAAGTGTTTTCCTTTATCACTCTCCATGTTATATATTGAGACAGGGTTTCTCTGGATGTGTAGTCCATCAGTTGGCTAGGCTAGCTAATCAGCTATCACTCAACTCTCCTGTATATGCTTCTCCACTGCTAGGACTATAGATGTGTGCTGCTATGCCTAGCTTTTTGTAATGCTGTGTGTTAGGAATCTGAACTCTTGACACTGGCACGGCACGCTCTCTACCCACTGAGTCACCATCCTAGCCCAACAAGAACAGTCTTAAAACAAGAAAAACAATGATATATCCTTGTGTATGGCTTGGTGTAACTCACATAAGATAATCCAGAATCATGTTAAGGAAATTTTCACACCTAAGAGGTATTTTATGAATTTAAACTAATCTAATAATATAATTTTAATATATTAATTTAAAACTTTATACATTGAAAAAATTCTTTTTGAACAGTCTCTTGATTTTTTTCTCTTTTTGATACTCAGATCTTAAAATATCATAATGACTATCAAGAAACATCTCCTTTCACAAATTGAAGAAACAAGTCCTACTGTCTCCCTGAGAGGATAAAGTGGACTGAGTGGCTGATGTCCCTGGTTCCAAGGCACTCTGCTTCCCTGACTTGAAGCAAGACAAGAGTAGTAACAATACTTATGGAGTAGAAAAATTAGATATCACTAAGAAATCTCACCAGTAAAGTTTTCGAGTGTGTCTCCCTCCAACCCTAGAAACAGCATTGTCAGCAACATCAATACAGAGGCCAAAGAAGAAAAAAATGCATTCTCTACCTAGTATTGGGAAGTAACTTGTCTTTTTCAAGGTTTTCAATATGAAACCTTGCACTCATGTCAAAATACACTTGATTTCAAATGTATATTCTAAAGGAAATGACTCCTTTATGAGAGATTCCCAGATTTTTGAACCCTTGAGTAGAACTATAATGAAAAACCACTGCTTAAAGTCATGGTCCCTCTATGCAGCACGTTTGCTTTCTGAATGTCATTTGATAGACTGTTTTGCCTGAGGCACATTTATTTGACTCTGTATGGGAAATGAAATAAATATATTAGCTATTTCTCATTGAATGGCATTTTATCACATCATTTTTCCAATATAAAATGAAAAACTTCCAAAAGGTAGACATTTTACACACTCCAATAACAACTACATCTTTCATTCTGTGAAAATCAGGGTGAATAAGATTGTAACTTTTATAACAAAGATTGACTTATTTTACTCTTTATCAACAAAAGAAGAACAATAAATCCTTAAATTGCATGAGTCATATCTTAGAATTTATGAGATAATAAAGAATGAAAATACAGACCTTGTTCATTCAACACCATTTTAGTTAATAAATCTCATAACTAAGAAGTCACTTCCTGAGGTCAGAAATTTGATTGTTTATTTAAACACTATATTTACCTCATTAGAATTTTTGTCTTCATGATAAAGAGCAAATTTTAAATTGTTACTGCATTCATGGGAAAAAAAAGCTTTTGTTGCCAGGTGTTGGTGACACCGCCTTTACATCCCAGCACTTGGGAGGCAGAGTCAGGCAGATCTCTGTGAGTTTGAGGCCAACCTGGTCTACAGAGTGAGTTCCAGGACAATCTCCAAAGCAATACAGAGAAACCCTGAAACTTTTGTCATTACATTCCTAAAAATTTTACCTTGTTTTCCTGGAAACCTGATTAGGGTTGATTTTCCTACTATAAGCCATAGCATCAAACAAATCCTTTGCTTTTTTGTCAAGATCCTAATGTCAGGAAAATTACAAAGCTCCCTTACATTTTTCCTTCTGAAATGAATCCAAGTGTGTCTACCAACCCTCCAGTCATCAGTACCATCTGCACAAAAACATTGTAAAAGGCAAATCCCCCACTACCTTTCACAGGATATAGTTTGACAGTGAACCAACAAACAAAACTATCTCATATTCCCTCTATGTGGTTCAAAACTACACTCAAGAAGGAAATGGAGCAGTGTATCACCCCTCTCACATTATACACGAATTACAAGATGTTAACATCACTTTTTATTGTTATCACAAGTTGCAGTGCCTTACTTTTTTCCGCTTTTCACACTTTGAAATTAGTCACCATTAAACCCAATGGTATGGTAATGAGATTCATTTTCCACATCAAAGAATGAATCTGTCTATTTATCTATCTTCTATCTATGTTCCATCTATCTACCTATTTATCAATCTATCTATTTGACATTTTAAAATTATTTTCTTTAATATGTATATATCCTCTACTACCTCTACCATTCTCCCTCCCAAATTTTTGTGTACTTTTGTATTTTCTTGTTAAATGCCTAGCAAGTTCATTTAGTTCTGCCGTTATTGGCATGATTATAAGATATCTACCAGAGAAAGGGTACAGTCTTAGGGACCACATCTCTGAAGACACCAGATAATTCATCTCTCAGCACCATTAATTTCCAGTAAATTCTCTGGTAAGGGGGATTCTGGGATCCCCTCCCCCATCCATGTTGGGATTTTGACTTGCTTCATCTTGTACACATCTTGCACATGTAGTTTTCACTAAGGAAGAATTGTGATATCTCCCTATTTATTTGTCTATTTAATCATTCATTAGTATTAATGAGAATTCAGTCATATCTGTGTCATTCTTTGTATTATAGTATATTACTCTATTATTCTTATAGCAATATTGCAAAGTAGAAAGGACATACTTTATCAATATTTCACAGATTAATAGATTATCTGCTAATAATATTTATAATGGACAACAATTTCAATACAGAACTTATGCAGCAAACTAGCCTATCACAAACCCTTTGATAGTATGTCTTCATTACTTTTTTTTTCAAGACCAGACTTCTTCATAGGTTTGGAACCTGTCCTCGAACTCACTCTGTAGACCAGGATGGCCTCTAACTCACAGATATCCATCTGCCTCAGCCTCATGAGTGCTGGGATTAAAGGTGTGCACCAGCACTGCCCAGCTTTCTTAGTCACTTTTTTATTGCATGGAAAAAAACCACCATGAACAAGACAACTTCTAGAAGAGAGATTTATTGCTGCTTAGAGTTTCTGAGGGTAGGCACATGATCATCATGGTAGGGAAAATAGAAGCAGTGAAGAAGACAGGGAAATGGAGGCGGAGCTTCAAGCTTACATACTGATGAATATGCACAAGGCAGAGAGAAAGCTAGTTCAGACTGATGCAAATTTTTAAAGCTTAAAGCCCACCCCTAATAATAAACTTGCTTCAGCAATGCCACACCTCCTAATCCCTCCCAAATAGTTCCACCAACTACGGACCAAGAATTTCAATATATGAACCTTTTCAGCCATTCTCATTTAAGCCACCACAGGAACTTAGATAAGTAACACTTAAGTAATGTAAGTAGAAAAGAAATTCACTAAAACACTATTTAAAGAAAGGATTTCTGCAGAATTCTAGCCAACAGTAGCAGAAGACAGATGAAACCGTCAAGTTTTCTTAATGAATAGATGAATGTGTAGATAAGCACACTGTAGATAAAGCAATTCCATTTTCTTCTCATTAATAAATAACAACTTCCTGAGTGGGATGTTTTCTGAACTACATTCAAATATATGGGCACAGGGAAGGACTTTATGAGTTCACTGAAAAATTAGAAATTGTAACACAAAAAAATAGAGATTAATATGATTAAAATCTTGGAACCTGGAAAGATAAATAAAAAATAGTATCCTTAGTCAAGCTAAATAAGAATTGATAATACATAACTCACTTCCAAATGTACAAAAGGAGACATTATAGATCCTGTAGACATTAATGGTTAAAAGGAGACTACTAGAATAATTCTTAGCCAAGTGAAATGAACTGGAATAATTTTTTCATATATGACCAATTTTATATAGAAGCTATTTAATAATCATATATCTATTGGTGAAAAGGCACTAACAACCTCCAAAATAGAAAAAAAAAGTGATCCAGATTGGTTTACTAGTAAATTTAACCAAACATTTAAGAAAAGACTTTACACTAATTCTTTACAATCTCTTTCACAAAATTAACATAGAGGAATATGGACTGTGTAACTTCTATAATGCTAGAAAAACTCTAGTATCAAAAAGTCAAAAATATTTTACAAGAAAGCAAAAATGAAGACTAATAACTCTAATGAGCAAAAATCACATATGAATTCACAGAGACTGTGGCAGCATGCACAGAACCTGTGTGAGTCTGCCTAAGGCGGGTCCCAGTGCTGAGAGGAATTGAGGACAAAAGCCGTCACCCCTAACCCAGAAGCTATGCTCAATTGATAATCACTCACAATGAAAAATGAGTTGTCTCCAACAGACTCACTAGAGATACAAACCACCCTAAAGTGCAGTCCCTTATCCAGATGGTTAACACAAAAACAACCCAATGCCCAATGCCATCTTTAGAAGTCTTTTGTCTATAAGGACAGGGCTGTGTTTTTTTTTTTATTGTTGTTGTTTGTTTTTTTAAAATTTACTATTCATATATATATTTTATTTTATTTTCTATTTTAAGATTCCTCTGTTAGGAAAATGTGTGTCTCTGCACCAACATATAAATTTCATGTTTTTTCTTTGGCTATATGTCTTCTGTTATTTTGTTTTGTCCTATGCTGTTTTATTTAATTTTGTTTTAGCTTTTTTGCTTTCTTTTCTTGAAAATAGATACTTTTAATGCAATATAAATAAGATATTAAAATCTTCCTATAATTCAATGACAATGAAGACACAACACACCTAAATATGGGACACTTTGAAAGGAGTGCAAAAAGGATAGTTCATAGCACTAAGTGCTCAAATGAAGAAACTGTAGAATAGTCACACTAGAGAATTAGCAGCCCAACTGAAAGCACTAGAACAAAAAGAGGCAAACTCACCCCGGAGGAGTAGACACCAGGAAATAATCAAATTGAGGGCTGAAATCAATAAATTATAAACAAAGAAAACAATACAAAGAATCAGTGAAACAGAGTTGGTTCTTCAAGAAAATCAACAAGATAGACAAACTTCTATCAAAACTAACAGAAATACAGAAAGAGAACGTACAGATTAACAAAATAGAAATGAAAAGGGGTACATAAGAACAGACGCTGAGTAAATCCAAAGAATCATCAGGTAAAATTTTGAAAACATGTACTCCACAAAATTCAAAAATTTCAAGAAAATGAACCATTTTCTGGATAGATATCACTCACCTCACTTACCAGAAATAAATCAAAAACAGATAATCAGTTTAAATAGACCTAAAGCCCTAATGAAATAGAAGCAGTCATCAAAAGTCTCCCAAACAAAAACATATGGTTTCACTGTAGAATTCTACAAGAAATTCAAAGAAGAGGTAATACCAATACCCCTCAAAGTGTTCCATACAATAGAAGCAGAAGGGTCATGACAAACTCTTTTTTTTTTTTTTTTTTTTTTTTTTTTTATTAATATTTTTTTATTTTCCATTTTAAATTTAGATAAGAAACAAGGTTGCTTCACAAGTCAGTACGAGGTCCCTCTCCCTTTCCCTCCCTCCTCCCGTGCCCTCCCCCCATCCCCCCCGTTATCCCCTCATTCCCCCAGGGAGGGTGAGGCCCTCCATGGGGGTGTCCATAGTCTGTCATTTCATATAGGGCAGGGCCTAGACCCTTCCCCAAGAGTTCAGGGTGAGAGTGCACCTCACATTGTTCTATGGGAGTCCAGAGACCGTGTGTAAACTTGGGATGGGTACTGATCTGCTGTCCAAGGCTCAATAGATTACCTAGGCCTCCTCACTGACACCCAGATTCAGGGGGTCTTGATCAGTCCCATGCTGGATTCCCAGGCTGATGCCTGGGATTCAAGAGTTAACCTTTGTCTGGTCAGCTGTTTCTGGGGGTTCAACCAGCCCAGTCTTAATCCCTTTGATCATCAGTCCTCCCTCTCTGATACTGGCTTTCTTGAGTTCAGCTCAGTACTTAACCAGCCAGTAAATGAAGTTTCTGTTTCCCAGACTCTCTGGCAATAGGATTGTAGGCTGGCACTCCCCAGATCTATGTCTAAAATCCATATATGAGAGAGTACATGCCATGTTTCTCTTTTTGTGACTGGGTTACCTCACTCAGGATGGTTTCTTCTAGTGTCATCCATTTGCCTGCGAATCTCATGATTCCATTATTTTTTTCTGCTGAATAGTACTCCATTGTGTAGATGTACCACATTTTCTCTATCCATTCTTCGGGTGAGGGACATCTAGGTTGCTTCCAAGTTCTGGCTATTACAAATAAAGCTGCTATGAACATAGTGGAACAGACATCTTTGTTATATGAATGGGCATCTTTTGGATATATGCCTAAGAGTGCAGTTGCTGGGTCTTGTGGTAGGTTTATTCCCATTTTTCTGAGGAATCTCCATACTGCTTTCCAAAGTGGCTGAACCAGTTGGCACTCCCACCAGCAATGGAGGAGTGTCCCCCTTTCACCACATCCTCTCCAGCATAAATTGTCATTGCTGTTTTTGATTTTAGCCATTCTGACAGGAGTGAGATGGTATCTCAGAGTTGCTTTGATTTGCATTTCCCGGATGGCTAAGGATGTTGAGCACTTTCTCAAGTGCCTCTCAGCCATTTTAGACTCCTCTATTGAAAACTCTCTATTTAGTTCTGCAGCCCACTTCTTAATTGGGTCCTTTGCTGTTTTGGAGACTTGCTTCTTGAGTTCTTTGTAAATTTTGGAGATCAACCCTCTGTCAGATGTGGGATTAGTGAATATTTTTTCCCATTCTGTGGGCTGCCTTTTTGTCTTGCTGACTGTGTCCTTTGCCTTACAGAAGCTTCTCAGTTTCAGTAGGTCCCATTTATTAATTGTTGAGCTCACTGTCTGTGCTACTGGTGTTATGTTCAGGAAGCTGTCTCCTGTACCAATTCTTTCAAGGGTACCACCCACTTTCTCTTCTAAGAGGTTCAGTGTGGCTGGATTTATGTTGAGGTCTTTGATCCATTTGGACTTAAGTTTTGTGCATGGCGATAAACATGGATCAATCCGCATTTTTCTACATGCCAGTCTCCAATTATGCCAGCACCATTTGTTGAAGATGCTTTCTTTATTCCATTGTATATTTTTAGCTTCTTTGTCGAAGATCAGATGTTCGTACGTGTGTGGGTTAATACCCGGATTTTCAATTCGATTCCATTGGTCTGCCTGTCTATTTTTGTGCCAATACCAAGCTGTTTTCAGGACTATAGCTCTATAATAGAGCTTGAGGTCAGGGATATTGATGCCTCCGGACG